>NC_000087.7:41734566-42077899 GCF_000001635.26 Mus musculus
TGTGTGTGTGTGTGTGTGTGTTTGTGTGTGGTTTTTAGTGTATTTTTCTTTAATTTTTAAGTTTTGTTTTTGAAGTTCATGGATTTTAGTGTTGCCAGGAAGTAGTGGCCAGTAATTAATTAATTAATTAATCCCAGTAATTGGGAGGCAGAGGTAGTATATTTCTGAGTTCGAGGCCAGGCTGGTCTACAAAGTGAGCTCCAGGACAGCCAGAGAAACACAGAGAAACCCAAACTTCAAAAACTCAAAAAAAAAAAAAACAAACAAAACAAAACAAAATGAACAAACAAAGACACAGATTTGGTTCAGTTTTGCGATCTTGTATATTTTTAATTTTTTTAGAATTTCAGTGTTTTTCTTAATGGTTTTAAGAAGAGTGTTCTAGAGGGTTTTTTTTTTGGTTTTCAGTATTTTAGTGTTTTTTTAGTGTTTTTTTCTTTTTTTTTTTGAATATTAGGGTTTTTGAGGGTTTTGGGATATTTTTTAGGCTTTATATGTTTTTTTTTTAGTTTTTTTTGTTTGTTTTGGTGAGTGTGTGTATGTGTGAATATGTGTGTTTCTGTGTGTGTGTAGTGTGTGTGTGTGTGTGTGTGTGTGTGTGTGTGTGTGTTTGAGATTTTTTTAAATTTAACTTTAAGGTTTTATTTTTGGTGTTTAAGAGTTTTAGGGTGGCCAGGCAATGGTGGCCCATGCCTTTAATCCCAGCAATTGGAAGGTAGATCTAGAGCAATTGGATTTGTGAGTTCGAGGACAACCTTATCCACAAAGTGAGAGTCAGAAGAGCCAGGGATACACAGAGGAACCCAATCTCCAAAAATTCAAAAGAGAGAAAGAAAGAAAGAAAGAAAGAAAGAAAGAAAGAAAGAAAGAAAGAAAGAAAGAAAGAAAGAAAGAAAGAAAGAAGGAAAGGAAGGAAGGAAGGAAGGAAGGAAGGAAGGAAGGAAGGAAAGAAGGAAGAAGAAAAAAGTGCTTTATGGATATTTTGGGCATCTTGAGGGTTTTTTTTTTTAATACTGGGGTTTTTAAAGTGTTATTTTAGGGTTTTGAGAATAGTGTTTTAGAGTTTTTTGTTTTTCAGGCTTCTGGTGGAGTTTCAGTATTTTTTCTTGGTTTTTAAAGGATTTTTAGTGTTTTTTATGGTTTGGGGTTTAATTTAGGCTTTACTTTTTTTTTAGCATTTTACTGTATTTCTTAGAGTTTTTTATTGTTGTTGTTGTTGTTCTTGATGTTTTTTTTTTAAAAAAAGTTTAGGATTTTATATTTGGGATTTAATTATTTTAGGGTTGCCAGGCAATCGTGGCCCATGCCTATAATCCCAGCAATTGGGAGGCAGAGGTAGTGGATTTTTGAGTTAGAGGCCACCCTGTCGACAGAGTGAGATCCAGAACAGCCAGGGATACACAGAGAAATCCAGTCTCTAAAAACTCAAAAAAGGAAAAAAAAAAAAAGGAAGGAAGGAAGGAAGGAAGGAAGGAAGGAAGGAAGGAAGAAAGAGAAGTATTAGGTACATTTTGGCTTCTGTGTAATTCTTTTAAATTTCTATGGGTTTTTGAAAGAGTTTGTAGAGCTTTCTGTAGAGAGTTTCAGTTTTTTTGGTTTATAGGCTTCTTGTGTGATTTTAGTGTTTTTTTCTTTTTGTTGTTGTTGTTGTTGTTGTTGTTGTTGTTGTTGTTTTAAGGACCTTAGTGTATTTTGTGGTTTGGGCATTTCAGGTATCTGGGACCCTTCTCTGCAAGAGGAGATCTTGCCTGCAGAGAGTACTCTGAACACTGAAACTCAGGAGAAAACTAGTCTCCCAGGTCTGCTGATAGAGGCTAAAATAATCACCTGAGGAACAAGATATAACCAGAGACAATTATAACAACTAACTCCAGAGATTACCAGATGATGGAGGGCAAACATAAGAATCTTACTAACAGAAACCAAGACCACTCACCATCATCAGAATTAAAGCACTCCCATCTCACCCAGTCCTGGAAACGCCAAAACACCCGAAAAGGTAGTCCCACATTTAAAAGCATATCTCAGGTTGATGGTAGAGGACATCAAGAAGGACTTTAATAACTCACTTAAAGGAATACAGGCGAACACTGCTAAATAGGTAGAAGACCTTAAGAGGAAGCACAAAAAAAAAAAAACCCTTAAAGAATTGAAGGAAAACTCGACCAAACAGGTGATGGAATTGAATAAAACCATCCAAGACCTAAAAAGTGAATTAGACACAATAAAGAAACCCCAAACTGAGGCAACGCCAGAGATAGAATACCTAGGGAAGAAATCTAGAACCATAGATGCGAGCATCAGCACCAGAATACAAGAGATGGAAGAGAGAATGTCAGGTGCAGAAGATTCCATAGAGAACATTGGAACAACAATCAAATAAAATACAAAATGCAAAAGATCTTATCTCAAACATCCAGGAAATCCAGGACACAATGTGAAGTCCAAAACTAGGGGTAAGGGAAAAAAGGTCGGTAACATATAAAGGTAGGCCTATCAGAATTACACCAGACTTTTCACCAGAGACTATGAAAGACAGAAGATCCTGGACAGATATTATACAGATACTAAGTGAACACAAATGCCAGCCCAGGCTATTATACCCAGCCAAACTCTCAATTACCATAGATGGAGAAAACAAAGTATTTCACGATAAAAAACAAATTCACACATTAACTTTCCGTGAATCCAACCCTTCAAAGTATAAAAACAGAAAAAAAAATACAAGGACAGAAACCACACCCTACAAAAAGCAAGAAAGTAATCCCTCAACAAACCAAAAAGAAGACATCCACAAGAACAGAATGCAAACTCTAACAACAAAAATAATAGGAAGCAACAATTACTTTTCCTTAATATCTCTTAATATCAATGGATTCAGTTCCCCAATAAAAAGACATAGACTGACAGACTGGCTACAAAAACAGGACCCAATAGTCTACTGCTTACAGGAAACCCATCTCAGGGAAAAAGGCAGACACTATCTCAGATTGAAAGGCTGGAAAATAATTTTCCAAGTAAATGGTCTGAAGAAATCAGCTGGAATAACCATTTAAATATCGATTAAAATTGATTTTTAACCTAAAGTTTTCAAAAAAGACAAAGAAGGACACTTCATACTCATTAAAGTTACAATCTTCCAAGAGGAACTCTAAATTCTGAATATCTATGCTCCAAATGCAAGGGCAATCCAATTCATTAAAGAAAGCTCAAAGCACACATTGCAGCTCACACAATAATAGTGGGAGGCTTCAACAATGCACTTTTTTTTTTTGGAGGAAAAATTTTTATTTGTATGTAAATCACTTAAACAAAAAGTTAATAAATTAAAAAAAAAATTCATCCATGGAGCTATGTCTAGATATGTTTTGAATTCTTGACCTAATGAGTTAAAATTAAAAAAAAAAAAAACCTAAATATAAAAATCCTTCCTTAAGTAAATTTACAAACCATTTTACAATTTGATCAATCTAGTTACAGAACAAACCACTTTTATCAATGGACATATCGTGGAAACAGAAACTAAATAGGGACACAGTGAAACTAACAGAAGTTATTAAACAAATGGACTTAATAGATATCTACAGAATGTTTTATCCTGAAACAAAAGGATGTAACTTTTTCTCAGCACATCATGGTACCTTCTCCAAAATTGACCATATAATTGGTCATAAAACAGGCCTCAACTGATAAAAAATATTGCAATTGTCCAAAGCATCCTATCAGACCACCAAGGACTTAGGATGATTCATCTTCAATAACAACATAAATAATGGAAAGCCAACACTTACGTTGAAAATGAACAACAGTCTTTTCAGTGATACCTTGGTCAAGGAAGGGATATAGAAGGAAATTAAAGACATTTTAGAGTTTAATGAAAATAAAGCCACAACATTCCCTAACTTATGAGACTCAATGAAATCATTACTAAGAGGGAAACTCATAAATTTGAGTACCCAAAAAAAGAAACCAGAGAGAGCACATACAAGCAGCTTGAGAACACATGAAAAATCTCCAAAATAAAGGAAGCAAATTCACTCAAGAGGAGTAGATGGAAGGAAATAATCAAACTCAGGGGTGAAATTAACCAAGTGGAAACAAGAGGAACTACTTAAAGAATCAACCAAAGAGGAGCTGGTTTTTTGAGAAAATCAACAACATAGATAAACCCTTAGCTAGCATCCCTTAAGGCACAGAGACAGCATCCTAATTAACAAAATCAGAATTGAAAAGGGAGACATTAAAAACAGATCCTAAAGAAATCCAAAATACAATCTGATCCTTCTATAACACACTATACTCAACAGAACAGGATAACCTGGACAAAATGGACAAATTTTTAGACAGATACCAGGTAACAAAGTTAAAACAGGATCAAGTTAACTATCTAAACAGTCCCATATACCCTAAAGAAATAGAAGCAGGCATTAATAGTCTCCCAACCAAAAAAAAAAAAAAAGGCCCAGGAACAGATGGGTTTAATGCAGAGTTCTATCAGACCTTCAAAGAATATCTAATTCCAGTTCTGCACAAATAATTCCACAAAATAGCAATAAAAGGTACTCTAACCAACTCATTCTATGAAGACACAATTCCTCTGATACCTAAACCACAGAAAGATCCAACAAAGATAAAGAACTTCAGAACAGTGGCCCTTATGAATATCGAAACAAAAATACTCAGTAAAATTATCCCTAATCATATCCAAGAACACATTAAAAATTTCATTCAACCTTACCAAGTAGGTTTTATACCAGGTATACAGGGATGGTTTAATATATGGAAATCCATCAACATAATCCATTATATAAACAAACTCAAAGACAAAACCACATGATCTTCTCATTAGATGCAAAGAAATCATTTAAGTATATCCAAAACCCATTCATGATAAAAGTCTTGGAAGGATCAGGAATTCAAGGCATAACAGGATAAAAGCAATTTACAGTAAATCAGTACCCAACATCAAATGTAATGGTATGAAGCTGGAAGCAATCCCACTAAAATCAGTGACTAGACAAGGCTGCCCACTTTCTCCCTACCTATTCAACATTGTTCTTGAAGTCCTAGGCAGAGCAATCTGACAATGAAAGGAGACCAAGGGGATACAAATTGGAAAAGAAGAATTCAAAATATCACTTTTTGCAGATGATATGATAGTATATATAAGTGAACCTAAAAATTCCACCACAGAACACCTAAACTTGAAAAACAACGTCGGTGAAATAGCTGAATATAAAAGTAACCAAACATGTCAATGGCCTTTCTCTTCACAAAGAACAAACAGGCTGAGAAGGAAATTAGAGAACCATCACCCTTCTCAATAGTCACAAATAATATAACATACTTTGGCGTGATTCTAACTAAGTAAGTGGAAGATCTGTATGATAACAACTTCAAGTCTCTGAAGAAAGAAATTAAAGAAGATTTCAGAAGATGGAAAGATCATCCATTATCATGGATTGGCAGTATCAACATTGTAAAAATGACCATCTTGCCAAAAGAAATCTACAGATTCAATAAACTCTCCATTAAAATTCCAACTCAATTCTTCAATGAATTAGAAAGGGCAATCTGCAAATACATTGGGAATAAACAAAACCTAGGATAGCAAAAAATCTTCTCATGGATAAAAGAACCTCTGGTGCAATCACCATGCCTGACCGAAAGCTTTACTACAGAGCAATTGTGATAAAAACTGCATGGTACTGATATAGTGACAGAGAAGTAGACCAATGGAATAGAATTGAAGACCCAGAAATGAACCCACACACCTATTGTCAATTGATCATCTACAAGGGAGCTAAAACCATCCAGTGTAAAAAAGACTGCATTTTCAACAAATAGTGCTGGCACAATTGGTGGTTATCATGTAGAAGAATGTGAATCAATCCATTCCTATCTCCTTGTACTAAGGTCAAATAGAAGTGGATCAAGGAGCTCCACATAAAATCAGAGACACTGAAACTTGTAGAGGAGAAAGTGGGTAAAAGCCTCAAAGATATGGGAACAGGGAAAAATTCCTGAATAGAAGAAAAATGGCTTGTATTGTAAGATTTAGAATTGACAAATGGGACCTCATAAAGCTGCAAATCTTTTGTAAGGCAAAAGACACCTTCAATAAGACAAAAAGGTCACCAAAAGATTGTGAAAGGATCTTTCACTATCCTAAATCAGATAGGGCACTAATATCAAATATATATATAAAGAACTCAAGAAGGTGGACTCCAGAAAATCAAATAAAAAACGGGGCTCAGAGCTAAAGAAAGAATTTTCACCTGAGGAATACCGAATGGCTAAGAAGCACCTGAAACAATGTTCACCATCCTTAATCAGCAGTGAAATGTAAATCAAAACAACCCTGAGATTCCATCTCACACCAGTCAGAATAGCTAAGATCAAATATTCAGATGACAGCAGATGCTGGCAAGGATGTGGAGAAAGCAGAAAACTCCTCCATTGTGGGTGGAATTGCAAGTTTTAAATTAACTCTGGAAATAAGTCTGGCGGTTCTTCAGATAATTGGACATTGTACTACCATAGGATCCCACAATACCTCTCCTGGGCATATCTGCAGAAGCTGTTCCAACTAGTAAGACACATGCTCCACTATGTTCATAGCGGCCTTATTTATAATAGCCAATAGCTGGAAAGAATCCAGATGCATGTCAACAGAAAATGGTTACAAAATTGTGGTACATTTACACAATGGAGTTCTACTACTAATAGTACAGCTATTAAAAAGAATGAGTTTATGAAATTTATAGGCAAATGGTTGGATCTGGAGAGCATCATCCTGAGTGAGGTAACTCAATCACAAAAGAATGCTAATGATATGTACTCACTAATAAGTGGATATTAGCGCTGAAACCTAGAATACCCCCAAGATATAAGATACAATTTGCCAAACACATGAAACTCAAGAAGAATGAAACCCAAACTGTGGACACTTTTCCCTTCTTAGAATTGGAAACAAAATACCCATGGAAGGAGTTACAAAGACAAAGTTTGGAGCTTAGACAAAAGGATAGACCATCTAGAGATTGCCATATGCAGGGATCCAACCCCTAATCAGTCTCCAATCAAAACAAAACAAAACAAAACAAAAATCGTAGTAATCATGGCTACTGATCAGAAACCATACTCTTGGACCACTGATAAGAAAGTTAATTTAAAAAGAAGCCAAGTAACTCATTCCTTCCTCAACATTCTTGAATGTCAACCCCATTGTTGGGAAGAGATTTACTATCACATTAAAAGCCCAAATAAACTTCTCTTTGGAAGGAAATTCAATCTATTGATAAGCCCCTCTCTCTATAATTTTAGTTTCAAAATTAGAAGAAGTATATAGATTATATGAGCCTCAAGCCACATCGAGAAAAGTTCTAGAATGGACCTGGTTAGAGAGATTATCTTCACGCCTGGGCAGAGATGGAAGGTATGGGAGAGGCAAACAGGGTGCCCCCCATCATTGTGAAGCTGAAAACTGGTGTGACTTCTATTGGGGTACAACAATACCCTATGAGCAGAGAGGCCCAAGTCGGCATCAGACCTCACATTCAAAGGCTCATAGAACTAGGTGTTTTGGTCCCTTGTCAATCTCCCTGGAATACTCCATTACTACCAGTTAAAAAGCCAGGCACTAATGTTTATCTGCCAGTACAAGACTTAATAAAAGTAAACGAAAGAGTATGAAATATTCATCCTACTGTCCCTAACTCCTACAATCTACTTACTTCTCTCCACCCTGACAGACATTGTTTTATAGTCCTGCACCTGAAGGACACATTCTTCTGCCTAAAACTATATCCCATGAGTCAGGTAATCTTTGCTTTCAAGTGGAGAGACCCAGATTAGGGATAGGCTGGACAAACTAACTTTGAGACATTTACCTCAAAAATTCAAGAACTCTCCTATTCTCTTTGATGAAGCCTTCCACTCGGACTTGGCACTGTTCAGGTCAGAAATCCCCCAAGTTTTTCTTCTTCATTATGTTTATGACCTGCTTCTTGCTGCCACCACCGAAAAATGGTGCAGACTGGGAACTGAAAAATTAATGGCAGAATTGAGGGAGTTGGGATACAAGGCATCTTCTAAGAAAGTCCAGAATTGCCAGACAGAAGTAACCTATTTGGGTTATAGTCTCAGGGAAAGGAAATGGTGGCTGACAGAAGCTTGGAAAAAGACTGTAACTCAAATCCCTATCCCAACATCCTTAAAGCAGGTGAGAGAATTTGTTGGAATTCCTGGTTTTTGTAGACTCTAGATTCCAAGCTTTGCGACTCTGGCAGCCACACTCTAACACTTTACTAAAGAGACTGGAACTTTCTTATGGACCCCCATACACCAGTAGGCCTTTAAAGAGATTAAAAAGCCCTTGCTTAGTGCACCAGCCCTAGCCCTGCAAGACATGACTAAGCCTGTCACTCTATATAGAGGAATGAGCAGGAAAAGAAAGTGGGGTTCTGATCTAAGCTCTGGGGCCATAAAAATAACCTGTGGAATACTGGTAAAAAAAAAAAAACAAAAAACAAAACAAACAAAGAAACAAACAAAAAAAAAACAAAAAACAAAAACCAAAAAACAAACAAACAAACAAACAAAAAAACTAGACCCAGTGTCCAGTGGATGGCCATTGTGCTTAAAAGCTATCGATGCTTTGGCCCCACTTCTCAAAGATGCTGATAAACTGATTCTAGGTCAATGAATGATAGTGGTAGACCCATGCCTTAGAAATCATCATTAGACCACCGCCTGATCGCTGGATGCCTAAATCTCACATGACCCATTAACAGAACCTCTTACTGACTGAGAGAGTACAGTTTGTACACCCTGCTATCCTGAATTCTGCCACCTTGCTGTCAGAAGCTTACAAATCCCTACCAGAGCACCAGTGTATGTGCATCCTGGCAGAAGAAACCGGAACTAAGAAAGACCTCACTGATCAGCCATGGCCAGACTGCACCAACTGGTGCACGGATAATAGCAGGTTTTTCGTTAAAGGTAAGCAAAAGGCAGGGGCAGCACTGGGCAATGGAAAACAAACCATCTGCACCAGCACCTTGCCTGAAAGGACAATAACCCAGAGAGCAGAGCGAATTGCACTCACACAAGCTTTGTACCTGGCCAAAGAGAAAAACAACAATATCTACACAGACAGCAGGTAAGTTTTCACCACTACTCACATATGTGGGACAATCTATAGGCAACGGGGGCTACTCACTTCTGCTGGGAAAGATATTAATAATAAAAAAAATTTTGAGCTATTTAGAAGCCAAAACTTGAAAGTAAATTAAAAAAACAAAAAACAAAAAACAAACAAAACACATCAAAACAAAACAAAACAAGAACAAAGCAAAAAACAAAATGAAACAAAATAAAACAACAACAAAAAACAAAAACAAAACAAACAAAACAACAACAACAACAACAACAACAAAACTAGACACCATACATTGTCCTGGTCACCAGAAATGCCTTGATGCCAGAGGGAAAGGAAATCAGATGGCTTACCTCGCTGAAAAACAGGTGGCTCAAAGAGAAAAATAAACAAATTAAAGACCATTATAAACTCATAGACACAGACTTTGAATAAACTCAGAAGATCAGGAACTAATCCGCAAAATACCTGAGATATGTGGGTACACTCCTCAGAAAGTATCTAAGACCCAAGATGGTTGATATTATCTGCCCACTAGAAAAGGGCAACAATATGTAGCCAGTCTGCACAGGCTCACACATTTGGGAAATAAGAAGCTCAAAGAAATTGTTAAGAGCTCAAACTACTATGTTATAAAAATGTCTGACATTGCTCAAGATAGTGCTAATAAATGCCAAGCCTTTGTCCTCATCAATGCCGGACACAACAAGAACACCCCTGGAAGGTGGCTAAGCTGTAACTGTCCAGAGGCATACGGAAAATTAGATTTTACTGAAGTTAAACCAGCCAAGTACAGTAATAAATATCTATCAGTTTTTATAGACACTTTTTCAGGTTGAGTAAAGCCCTCCCCACTAAGAAAGAGACCTCCAATATCATGGTAAAGAAGATATTAGAGGAAATTTTTCCAAGATCCAGCATCCCTAAGGTACTTTCCTCAGACAATGGCCCCTCCTTCATTACCCAAGTAAGTCAAGAGTTACCCAGACAATTGTGGATCAATCAGAAGTTACATTGTGTTTATAGACCCCAGAGTTCAGGACTGGAATAGCAGATGAATAGATCATGAAAATAAACCTTGAATAAATTGGCTTTAGAGACTGAAGAAAAGATTGGACAACTCTCCTTCCCTTCACTTTGTTCCAAGTACAGAACATCCAAGGAAAATTTAAACTTACACCCTTTGAAATTCACCATGGGGGACTGCCCCCCTTAACAGAAGCAGGGAGAATGTGTGACCCTGATGTTCCTTTTTTCCCAAACCCTTCTAGCTCCCTTGAAGGCCTTAGAACTGGTTGGAAAGGACACCTCGAAATTGCTGAAAAAAAAAAAAAAAAAAGGAACGAACCAGGAACTGACCACAGTGACACATAAGAGTCAAATAGGGGACCCTGTCCTGGTCTGGCATCATTGTTCCAGGAACCTTGATCCCAGATACAAGTCCAGCTGCTCCTCCAGCATGTGCCTGGTTACCCATCCTGACCATACCGAGGTCCACTAGCCTGGCCCTGCTCACACTCTGAAGACACTGCAGAGGAACCTCCTCCCTCCCTGCTACCACTGACAAGAGACTCTCTAGTCTCATTTGCGGGGCTTCTGGGGCTTTCAATGTTACAAATCCTAAAGATGCAAACTCATGGTGGCCTTATTTGACAACTGGGCCAGAGGTTTAATTTTCCCAATTCTAAGATAAGAACTCTATACTAGAAGGAGTGGGGAATGTGTGACCCCAACTTAAAGTGTTTCTCCCAGGAAGGTAAAGCCTCTAGATGTTCCCCAAGCTTGTTTTCCCTGATCTCTGAAAATACAGCCAGAAAGAACCTCTTTTTCTCTATAGCCAGCAAAAAGGCTTTTTGTTTCTATACTTTACAACCAGAGATGCCTCCCTTCCTGTGCCAAGGACAATAAGATAAAAATTCAGAAATATCTCACTCCCCACTCCTGCCCTGTAAATTTCAGCAAGGACACCCAGAAGAAAAGAACTCTCCTCCTAACACCTCCCAACTCTTCCCAACTTCTACCAACTCTCCTCCCAACTCCTCCCAATTCCTCAGCTAGCTGTTAAAAGCCCTCTACTGTCACTGCTCAGGGTCAAACTCCTCTGCCCTGCATGGTGGAGGGACTTCATCCTCAGCTTGCTGATAATAAAACCTCTTGTGTTTTTGGAGATATTTGACTTTTTTGAAGAGGCCAGAAGAGGGCATTACATCTCTATAGACCCTATAGCATAAGGGAATAATTTTAGGTTTCACAGAAATCATAGTTTTCCTTAAAACACATACAGTTGACTTTGTACCCAACATTTAGAACTAATGTTTACCTGGAGATGTAGCTCAGTGGTAAAGCACCAAGTAACAGTTTTGAGTTTCATCTTCAGTTGTGGAAAAATCAAAAAAAAAAAAAAACCAAAACAAAACAAAAAATAATACAAACAAACAAAAAAAACAAAATTAAAAAAACAAAAAGCAACCAAATAATAAAGCAAACAAAAAATTCAACAAACCCACCAAATTAAAAAAAAACAAACAAAAAACGAAAAACAAAAAAAAAAAAACCTAACAAGCAAACAAAACACAGCAACAAGTCTCACAAATGAAATATGAGTCTGAAAAGTTTACTTAATTAACTGTATAATGTAAACTGAGCAAGAAAACCAATTTTCTATTGTAAAAAAACAAACAAAACCAGCATTAAACACTTTAGGAGCCTAAACTTAGGTATGATTAGAGCAATAGAAAAAAAATAATACTAATGGTAGTGACTACAGCAGAACAAATCTCACAGGGGGGCTAGAGAGATGGTTATTTTGGTAAATTTCTTTCTGTGAAACTATATGGAATTAAGATGGGGGTCTAGAATCCACGTTAAAAGTACATTCTGCAGGCCAGTGCTGAGTAGGTGGAGACAGATGGCTGGCTAGCCAGCCTAGTGGTTTTTGTGAGCTGCAGATTCAGAGATATCCTGTCTCAACTTTTAAGTTGTGTCAGACAGTGGTGGCTCATGCCTTAATACCTGCAGTTTTGAGGAAAAAGAAGGGAAATTTCTGAGTTTGTGGCCACCCTGTTATAAAGGGTGAGTTCCAGGACAAACAGATCTATACAGAGAAACCCTGTCTCATAAAAAAAAAATAGTTGGAATATAATTTAGGATAAAACAGTTGTCTATTTCTGACCTCCTTATGCACACATACACTGAAATGTATACACATCGTTTTTTTTGCTGAAACTCTTTTTACGATTTACACAATCTATTCAAATTATGATGTTTTTATTTCTTTTTTGGAAATAGAAAATATTAAGAAAGTGTCATATTTTTATTATCTCCACTGTATAGTAAAATTAAACATCTATCGAGAGAAATGATCCAACATACTTTAAAACACACACACAGGGCAGGGAATGAAAGATGACTTAGGAACCGCCAGACTGATTTCCAGAGTGGTTGTACAAGCCTGAAATCCCACCAACAATGGAGGACCTGGGCATATATCCAGAAGATGCCCTAACTGGTAAGAAGGACACATGCTACACTATGTTCATAGCAGTCTTATTTATAATAGCCAGAAGCTGGAAAGAACCCAGATGCCCCTCAATAGAGGAATGGTTACAGAAAATGTGGTACATCTACACAATGGAGTACTACTCAGCTATTAAAAAGGATGAATTTATGAAATTCCTAGCCAAATGGATGGACCTGGAGGGCATCATTCTGAGTGAGGTAACACATTCACAAAGGAACTCACACAATAGGTACTCACTGATAAGTGGATATTAGCCCAAAACGTAGGATACCCATGATATAAGATACAGTTTCCTAAATTCATGAAACTCAAGAAAAATGAAGACTGAAGTGTGGACACTATGCCCCTCCTTAGAATTGGGAACAAAACACCCATGGAAGGAGTTACAGAGACAAAGTTTGGAGCTGAGACGAAAGGATGGACCATATAGAGACTGCCATATCCAGGGATCCACCCCATAATCAGCATCCAAACGCTGACACCATTGCATACACTAGCAAGATATTATTGAAAGGACCCAGATGTAGCTGTCTCTTGTGAGACTATGCCATGGCCTTGCAAACACAGAAGTGGATGCTCACAGTCAGCTAATGGATGGATCACAGGGCTCCCAATGGAGGACCTAGAGAGAGTAGCCAAGGAGCTAAAGGGATCTGCAACCCTATTTGTGGAACAACATTATGAACTAACCAGTACCCCGGAGCTCTTGACTCTAGCTGCATATGTATCAAAAGATGGCCTAGTCGGCCATCACTGCAAAGAGAGGCCCATTGGACTTGCAAACTTTATATGCTCCAGTACAGGGGAATGCAAGGGCCAAAAAGGGGGAGTGGGTGGGTAGGGGAGTGGGGATGGGTGGGTATGGGGGATTTTGGTATAGCATTGGAAATGTAAATGAGCTAAATACCTAATAAAAAATGGAAAAAAAAAAAGAATGATGACTTAGACATTAAGAACACTTGTTGCTCTTGTACAGAAACAAGGTTTAGTTCTTAGGACCCACATAATGGCTCACAACAATTTTTAATTCAAGATCCAGGGGATTTTGCCATCCTATTCTAGTTTCTAAGAGCACAAGACATGAATGTTGTGTAAACACCAGACATGCATTTTGTAAAAATACAAATGTGCAAACACACGTTAGGTAAATAAATAAAACAATTTAGAATTACACACTACAGTCCCTTCAACTAAAACAAAGTAGGAGAGAGTTCTTTGGTGTTTTGTTTTGTTTTGTTTTGTTTTGTTTTGTTTTGTTTTGTTTTGTTTTGTTTTGTTTCTTTCTTTCAAGTTAGTATTGCAAACTTGAAACATGGAAAAACTCTTAGTAGTAGTGGAAGCTAAAATACTACCTCCTTTTTGTTACTGTGATGACAGATGACTGATAATATCTCTCTCACCCTTTGTAGGAATGTGTAAACAGGGACAATCAGCAATGGGCTTGGCTAAGATTGTTTTCCTGCTGTCCAAAACCTGTTACTCAGTATGCTTTGTGGTGGCCAGGAAGCTGAGTTCCTGAGGAAGTAAAGTTCTTGAGGAAGCATGGTAGGGAGAAGTCTCTGTAGAGGGAGTCAGTGAACTGTTGAAAGATGTTTAATCCTGGTTCAGCTGGGGGTCCCAGTGGGATGATGGTGGAGGGATGGAGGTGTTACTAAAGGAGAAAGGAGAGCATGTGACCCTCATTGGACTCCTGTGGTTAATGCTTCTGGGTTCACAATCCACTTTACCCAAGAAAAACAGAGAACTTTTTCGCTATGGGCAGGGGATTGAACAGATTATCACCTAGCAGAAACCAGGAAGGCTAGGGAATTGGAGATCCTAAAAGTATTCTTGGGGCCTGGGGATGTGAGTTGTGAGTAAACTGGGGGTTAGTTAGTAGTGGTTACAGACTAGATCCTTTTCTGTACTGCTGCTGCCCACCAGGGATTCATTAAAAACAAACTGAAGACCAGTCTTCATTTTCCTTTACCTGGTTTTGAAAGACCAGATTTCCAAAATTTGTATATATAGGTGCCAAAGTGCTTCCAAATCCAGAGGCTCCTCTCAACCTCAGAAGAGCTGGTACTTCAGACATAATTCAGGGAAGGCTGTGTTTATGTATGTGTTGTTTTGGTATAGGAAGGTAAGCTCTAACTCTATATTTCAGTACTATCTCAAAGCACATGTGCAGTGTTGACTGTCCTTGAAAATGATGTACTCAGCCTTACAACTTTACTGGGGCCTAAGGAAACATGTCTTCTATATTTTTTATATATACATTTTATTTTTTATTTATTTATTTTTTCATTGTTGAAGATTTAATGCAGAGCTTCTTTGTGTAGCATTAAAATATAAGTCCATTCAGGCGAAAAGTATTTCATTAATATTTGCAAAAAAAAAATTATATATCTTGTTGTATTAACAACCAAGAACAGAATCTCCAGTAACTAATGATAATTAGAATGCAAATTCTAAAAAAATAATTGGATATACACTGTAATATGTTCAAATTTATTATTTCCTATTTAGTGTAAGTATTTCAATGAAAGTATAATTGCTTGTATAGCACGTAAACTATATTAATATTTTGCATATGATGTATATTCCAAACAATAATTCTGTATGATTAATCTTTAATTTTAATGGTTTTCTTGGAGGGTATAGTGGTGTGGGTCAAACTCTCATTGTCATGCCTGTAGGTCAAATGCTGAGCCATCAAACTCTAACATCTGCATTCTTACTTTTTAAAACTTTAATTTCTTTATAGATTTCCAGTACAAAATCTTCTGGGAAAATATGAAGGTACATTTTTGGTTATATAATTTTTTAAAACTATATAGAATTAGCATAATTTCTATATTAGGAAATATAAGTTAATATACTGTATGACATCATAGTGATTTATTCTATTTTATGTAGTGTTTTGTAACTATTTTTATTTTATTTATTTATTTATTTATTTTAATTTTTACTAGATATTATCTTTCTTTACATTTCAAATATTAGTCCTTTCTTTGTTTCACCCCAGATAATCCCTATTCCATTTACCCTCTCTGTGTTTCTACGAGGGTCTTCCTCCATCCACCCATTTTACCCTCCCCACCCTGGTACATGCTTTCACTGGGGAATCAAGCCTTCACAGGACCAAGAACCTCTCCTCCCACTGATGTCTGACAAGGTCATACTCTGCTATATATGCAGCTGGAACCATGGGTTGGTGCTTAGTCCCTGGGTGCTCTTGACATTCTTGTTGGTTCATATTGTTGTTCTTCCTATAAGGTTACAAACTCATTCAGCTCCTTCAGTTCTTCCTGTAACCCGTCTACTGGGGATGCCATGATCAGCCTGATAGTTGTCTTTGAGCATCAGCCTCTTTTCTTGCCAAGAAATGCCTGAGCTTCTCAGGAGATAGACATATTTGGCTCCTGTCAGCAAGCACGTGTTGGTATCCACAACTATGACTGGGTTTGGTGTCTGTATATGGGATGGATCCTCAGGTTGGGCAGACAATGGATAGTTATTTCTTCAGTCTCTGCTCTGCATTTTGTCTCCATATTTTTTCCAAGGAGTATTGTGTTCCCCATTCTAAGAGGGATTGATACACCCACACTCTCATCTTCTTTCTGCTTGACCTTCATGTGGTCTATGAATTACATTTTGGATATTCTGAATTTTTAGAATAATATCCCTTTATCAGTGAGTGTGTGCCATGTTTGTAATTTTGGGAATGGGTTACCTCACACAGGATGATATATTTTATATCCTTCCATTTGCCTGTGTATTTAATGAAGTCATTGTCTTTTTGTCATTAGCATATATTTTTATCTCTATTGCTCTATTCTACAGCTTGAGGTCGAGGATGATTCCCCCTGAAGTTCTTTTATTGTTGAGAATAATTTTTCCATATCCTGGATTTTTTTTTATTTCAGATGATTTTGTAAATTGTTCTTTCTATCTTTATGAATAATGGAGTTTGAATTTTGATTGAGATTTCACTGAATGTATAGATTGCTTTTGGCAAGATGACCATTTTTACTGAATTAATCCTGCCAATCTATGAGCATGGGAGGTCTTTCCATCTTCTGAGATTTTCAATTTCTTTCTTCAGAGACTTGAAGTTCTTGTCACACAGATCTTTCACTTGCTTGGTGCGAGTAACAGAAAAGTATTTTCTACTTTAAGAAAATGTTATTAAGATTTTAAATTTTGATTTACATGTGTTGTGGAAATTCAGAAGTTTTCCACAAAGATTTAAAAATGTACTTTATGGTTTATTATGTTTAACAGTATGGAAAAGAATCAGTTACATATACAGGCAATTTGTATATTTTAATTGAATTGTTTTACACTAAGTCTTAACTGAGACATTATAGGAAAAAAATTAGACCTTCTATTTGGTAGAACAGAATAAAACCCTACTTTGAAATACAATTAATTTTCTAGAAAAGATTATCTATGTATCTATGTATCTATGTATCTATCTATCTATCTACCTATCTATCTATCTATCTATCTATCATCTATCTATCTATCTATCTATCTATCTATCTATCTATCTATCTATTTATCTGTCTGTAAACTTTAATTTTGAAAATCTAAAACATGAAATAAAACTTCTCTGATAATCTCTTAGGAAAAAAATCTGTAATTACTTCCCATTTGATGATTTTTTTACTGCTATTTTTCTTTTTATTGTATGAAAAGAACAATTTAATTTTTTTTGAGCGTTCTTTTCCTATTTGTATAAATTTGACTGCTTTCATTACTTTACTTTACAGGGACATGATCAAAAACAAATTATATGAGCAGTATAAAAATATGTTTCAGAAGTTGTATGTGGGTGTACAGAAATTCAATAAAGGGGGACTAATATCCAACATATATAAAGAACTCAAGAAGGTGGACTTCAGAAAATCAAATAACCCCATTAAAAAATGGGGCTCAGAACTGAACAAAGAATTCTCACCTGAGGAATACCGAATGGCAGAGAAGCACTTGAAAAAATGTTCAACATCCTTAATCATCAGGGAAATGCAAATCAAAACAACCCTGAGATTCCACCTCACACCAGTCAGAATGGCTAAGATCAAAAATTCAGGTGACAGCAGATGCTGGCGTGGATGTGGAGAAAGAGGAACACTCCTCCATTGTTGGTGGGAGTGCAGGCTTGTACAACCACTCTGGAAATCAGTCTGGCGGTTCCTCAGAAAACTGGACATAGTACTACCGGAGGATCCAGCAATACCTCTCCTGGGCATATATCCAGAAGATGCCCCAACAGGTAAGAAGGACACATGCTCCACTATGTTCATAGCAGCCTTATTTATAATAGCCAGAAGCTGGAAAGAACCTAGATGCCCCTCAACAGAGGAATGGATACAGAAAATGTGGTACATCTACACAATGGAGTACTACTCAGCTATTAAAAAGAATGAATTTATGAAATTCCTAGCCAAATGGATGGATCTGGAGGGCATCATCCTGAGTGAGGTAACACATTCACAAAGAAACTCACACAATATGTATTCACTGATAAGTGGATATTAGCCCCAAACCTAGGATACCCAAGATATAAGATATAATTTGCTAAACACATGAAACTCAAGAAGAATGAAGACTGAAGTGTGGACACTATGCCCCTCCTTAGATTTGGGAACAAAACACCCATGGAAGGAGTTACAGAGACAAAGTTTGGAGCTGAGATGAAAGGATGGACCATGTAGAGACTGCCATATCCAGGGATCTACCCCATAATCAGCATCCAAACGCTGACACCATTGCATACACTAGCAAGAATTTATTGAAAGGACCCAGATGTAGCTGTCTTTTGTGAGAGTATGCCGGGGCCTAACAAACACAGAAGTGGATGCTCACAGTCAGCTAATGGATGGATCATAGGGCTCCCAATGGAGGAGCTAGAGAAAGTAGCCAAGGAGCTAAAGGGATCTGCAACCCTATAGGTGGAACAACATTATGAACTAACCAATACCCCGGAGCTCTTGACTCTAGCTGCATATATATCAAAAGATGGCCTAATTGGCCATCACTCGAAAGAGAGCCCCATTGGACTTGCAAACTTTATATGCCCCAGTACAGGGGAACACCAGGGCCAAAAAGGGGGAGTGGGTGGGCAGGGGAGTGGGGGTGGGTGGATATGGGGGACTTTTGGTATAGCATTGGAAATGTAAATGAGTTAAATACCTAATAAAAAATGGAAAAAAAAGTTCTAAAAACACATCAAATCTCACATATCAAATCTCTGAAACTCAAAAAAAACTTGAAAACCTGCTTTAAAAAAGCAAAACAAAAACAAACAAACAAACAAACAACAACAACAAAACTACAATGACCTGAAACCCTAACTAAAATCCTGAGATATTAAAAACAATCCTAACCCCACCCCCCCAAAAAATACCTACAAAACCCAAAAACATTAACTAAAATCCTAACACATAAAAATAATCCTAAACTCATTAAAAACACACACACACACACACACAAGAACACAAAAAAATATTACAAAAATCCTAAAACCCTATAAAACACTAAAAGTGTAAAAAGAAACAAAAACAAAACAAAACAGAACAACAAGAACAAAAACACACAAAAAACTTCAATTATCCTAAAATTATTTATAAAACCTAAAAAGCCCTAAAACCCTAAAATACCTTAAATTTCTAAAAGAAATCAAGATCCAAAATAAATAAATAAATAAATAAATAAACAATCAAACAAACAAATAAATAAATGAATAAATAAATAAATAAATAACCTCAACCCTACCCCCCCCCAAAAAAAAACCTGTAAGGACAAAACAACCTCCCAAATTTAAAACCATTAAAATCCTAAAACTCTAAATAACCCAAAGGGCTTTACCCTCCTGCACCGCCCCCCACAAAAAAAAAAAAAACAAACCTGAAAATTGTAAAATAATTAAAAGCCCGAAAAAAAGCCTAAATTATTATAAAAATTAAATCAGAAAAAAAAAACTAGAATCTTTAAACAAATGCTGAAATAGTCCTAAAATCCCCCCCCCCAAAAAAGAAAAGAATAATAAAATTCTGAAAACACACCTATCAGTTAGGCAGGCATTCAACTTACACAGTTTAGCCTGCTTCTGAGTGCTGGTATTAAAGGGGAATAAAACTATACTTGACTCCTTTTTGTTTGTATAATTGTTTTCTAAAAGTTTTTTTTTTTCTCTTGGGTGAGTGTGTGTGATGTGTGTGTGTGTGTGTTTATGGGTGAGTGTATGTGTGTGATATGTCTGTGTGTGTGCGTGTTCTCCAAAGAGGTCATCAGATCGTCTAGAACTAGAATTGCAGGTGGTTGTGAACAACCATGTGGATGTTAGAAATTGAACCCTTGTCCTGTGCAAAAGCAATCAGTGGGCCTAAGCAGTGAGCTATCTCCTCAGTCCTTTCTGCTTGCTCTAATCTCTACTTCACTATTCATCTTGCCCAAATATGTCTTTAATTCCTACTTCTTCTGTCTGTTTTTATGTGATGAATTCTCCTTTGCTTTTCTCTTGTTTCTCCAATTACTTCAGCAAGATTCTGCATTGCCTTTTGTTTTGGAAGATTCTCGAGGAATCCTAAATCCAGACTTTAGGGCAGTTATTTAAAATTCTTACTGGTCGTTCTGACAATGGTTTCCTCTTCTTTTTTTTTTTTTTAATTAGATATTTTTTCATTTACATTTCCAATCCTATCCCAAAAGTCCTCCCATACCCACCTCAACCCCACCACCACCACCACCATATCTTGTCGCTGGCATACCCCTGAACTAAGGCATATAAAGTTTGCAAGACTGATGGGCCTCTCTTTCCAATGATGTTCAACTAGTCCGTCTTCTGATACAAATGCAGCCAGAAATATGAGCACTGATAAGTTGCTAGAAAAATGAGCTCTGCGGGGTTTCTTTAGTTCATATTGTTGTTCCACTTATGGGATTGCAGACCCCTTTAGCTCCTTGGGAACCTTCTCTACCTCCTCAATTTCGGTCCCTGTGATTCATCCAATAGCTGACTGTGAGCATCCACTTCTGTGTTTGCTAGGCCATGGCATAGCCTCACAAGAGACAGCTAAATCTGGGTCCTTCCAGCAAAATCTTGCCAGTGTATGCAATGGTGTCAGTGTTTGGAGGCTGATTATGGGATGGATCCCTAGGAATGGCAGTCTCTACATGGTCCATCCTTTTGTCTCAGCTCCAAAGGTTGTCTCTGTAACTCCTTCCATGGGTGTTTTGTTCCCAATTCTAAGAAGGGGCACAGTGTCAGCATTTTGGTCTTCAATACCCTTAAGTTTCATATGTTTTGAAGATTGTATCTTGTATCTTGGGTATTCTAAGTGTCTGGGCTAATACCCACTTATGTCACCACTAGGGTACTGGTTATTCTCCTCTGCTTCTCATTTGGTCACAGAGATTTTCATTTTGATCTCATTTGTCTAAGATGCCAGCATGCCCTCCTTATAGACTGTGGTACAATAGATGTTTAACTTTCATAACTATTGGGTAATGCTTTGATTTTTCTGCGTTTGCCAAATTGAATAAAGGGGATTATTCCTCCAGCCCATAGTGACAGGCATACTTTAGAGAAGTCAGGACTAGTGGTCCTCAATCTTCAAAATGTTGTGAATTTTTAATTTACAGCTCTACAACAATAATGTTATTTCATTGCAACTTCATAAATATAATTTTGCTATAGTCATGAATTGTAAAGTATATATCTTATAAACAAGATATATGATATGTGACACTTGTGAAAGGGTTGTTTGAACACTCAAAGGAGTCTAATTCCATGGTGTGAAAAGCACTAATTTGGACACAATGGGGCTACTGCAGCCAATGTAGACTGTTCATCCAGTGTTGCTGGACAGAAGTCTCCGTACTTTGAAGGCAATGGGTTTTCCCAGAAAAGGCTTCTTCTGAGTCCCCAAACTTCTGTCAACACCTGTTCACCTTGGTGATGATCACTGATGTATCAAATGACCATACTTAGTAAATTAGAGTAATACAGTTTTCTTTTCCACCCTAGAAAGTGGGGATTCTAAAAATATGTCTACTAGCTAAAAGCAGTGATGGTGCTCTTCCTAGGGTTCCTTACATAGTGTCCTCCTTGGATGTTCCTCTCTGATCTATACTCACCATCTATGCTGCTTCCTCTCATCAACAGCACACATGATAACACTCAACCCATCTGATCTTCAGTCAGCAGAAATATAGTAATTGTATTTCACATATGGCCCAGTTGCTCATGATTCTGAGGCATAATCATGCATGTTGTATTGCCAAACAGAATGACACTAATTGTCTAGTATATAATGAAGCATATTTTGTATGACTTATTTCAGGAGTCTGTATATTCAATGATGAACACACCATCAGCAAATGAATGAATTCTTGTGAGATGATGTCATCACAGTGGGATCCAATGTGCTAGAAAGAGAAAAGAGGAAACCAAACTCCCTTTCATAATTAAACCTTTTCTATAACACCATTATTAAATTATTTTTATATGTAGGTCATATCCCTCCTGACCCATTCAATTTCTTCCAAATATATTCACACCTGGGGATTAATTTTCAGAAAGTTATTTTGAGGAAACACATGTGATTATTTCAACATCTATAGTAGTGTGGGGGCGTTATATGTACATCATGTACACTTAAGAACTTTAGATACCTCCTTCCCTGTGATAGCCTTGCAGCTCACTGAGTGACATGTGCATTTGATGATAAATGATACACAAACATTGAAGCACATTACCATATCCTGTCACCTATATCAAGTTTAAAATAGCAAGAACCACACGTGAGTAGAAAAATACAAATACATTTTATAGTGTCTTGAAGCTAAAATCCGCAAATTAATCAAAATATTATTTGGACTCTGTTACTTTATACCAGTGTTTTTTAAGTGTACAAGTCGCAGGCCTTTTCTTTGACCCTTTGCACAGGTTTATAGTGTCCTTTTACCATCTTCATCCTCCCCACTATCCTCCATTGCTATTAAATCTCCCCCTGCTGCTGCACTTACTCTTCCAAAATACCTCCTATTTTTAATGTCCCTTATTAAATTTATATTTTCACAATTGTCATTTTGAATTTTACTTGTCTAACCTAATATATTGTATTTTACCGTTCCATCCATTTTTTTAAAACAAAGCCCTGCACTAATACACATAGATGAGAAATATATTAATCTCCCCCCTCTCTCTCTCTCATTTCTAAGCCATTCATCCAGTAGTTGACATCTAAAATCACTCCATAGCATGTATGTTTCATACAGTGAGGCAATCAATATTAATGATATGGATATGTAGTGGTCCTTCTTAGATTTTTTTTTTAACTTAAATCAACATGGGAAGATAGAATCTCAGATAAGGAACTTCCTCCATCACATTGGCCTGTGGCCACACCTTAAGGAATGTTTTTTTTTTGTTTGTTTGTTTTTTGTTTTTGTTTTGTTTTTTGTTTGTTTTTTTTGATAACTGTTTTTGAAGGATCTAGCTTTCTATGGATAGTGTCATACCCTATGCAGAGGATATACAGGGTGTGGTGGGACCATGGAAGGTACTGAAAAGGATTTTTTTGAAGAACTGAAGATCTATGTGCCATGAACTATTAAAGTGTCCTCTAATTTGTAAGAAAATTTTATACGTACCTGTGTCCAATATTCTGTCTACACATATTTCAAAAGTAAAATTACCTCATCTATTTCATCCTGTTTTACTGCATTTAATCTATGAAATTCCTTATAATCAGAAGTGCTGGTAAATTTTAAAAACCTTTAAAATATGACTGGGAGATATCAGGTTTGTTTTAAGTTTATCACAGCTTTGTAAGCATGCCCAAGATCTATGTTGTCCTCTTACTTTCCAAAGAATCTATAATTCATGATTGCCATTGGTTTCAATACATGTCATTTAACCCTGTCAAATTCCAGCTTTGTTTGCATAAAAATAGTCCTCCTCTAACTGTGGGTTTTCATAAAGTGAAAATTGGTGTGCTATCCAGTGTGCTTCCTCAAAGAGTCTGGCAATATTTATGATAAGAAGCAGAGCTTAAAGATAACCAAGGGAAAGGTTGGAACATGAAAAATAACCACCATGGATGATGTCAAGTCAGAAACCGAAGACTTTCTCAGAACGAAAATAAAAACAAAAATGAAACAAAACAAAACACACACCAAACAAATAAATAAAAATCCAACAACCAAACAATAAAAACAATGCAAGGGTGAAATTCTTTGGCAGAATATTACTCAGATCATCAGGCCTTTCAGTTGGGATTTCATTTTTAATTTCTAGCAAGCCATATGAAAAGGTAAAGTCGAGATGCTGAACGTTTCTTTTCTGGTCAAGTCTATTTGGAGTTCTGTAGGCTTCTTTTATGTTCATGGGCATCTCTTTCTTTAGGTTTGGGACGTTTTCTTCGATAATTATGTTGAAGATATTTGCTGCCCCTTTAATTTGAAAATCTTCATTCTCATCCACTCCTATTATCCTTGGTTTGGTCTTCTCATTGTGTCCTGGATATCCTGGATGTTTTGAGTTAGGATCCTTTTGCATTTTCCATTTTCTTTGATTGTTGTTCCGATGTTCTCTATGGAATCTTCTACACCTGACATTCTCTCTTCCATCTCTTTTATTCTGTTGCTGATGCTTGCGTCTATGGTTCCAGATATCTTTCCTAGGGTTTCTATCTCCAGCGTTGCCTCACTTTGGGTTTTCTTTATTGTGTCTACTTCCATTTTTAGGTCTAGTATGGTTTTGTTCATTTCCATCACCTGTTCAGATGTGTTTTCCTGTTTTTCTTTAAGGACTTCTACCTGTTTGGTTGTGTTTTCCTGTTTTTATTTAAGGACTTGTAACTCTTTAGCAGTGTTCTCCTGTATTTCTTTAAGTGAATTATTAAAGTCCTTCTTGATGTCCTCTACCATCATCATGAGATATGCTTTTAAATCCGGTTCTAGCTTTTCGGTTGTGTTGGGGTACCCAGGACTAGGTGGGGTGGGAGTGCTGTGTTCTGATGATGGTGAGTGGTCTTGATTTCTGTTAGTACAATTCTTACATTTGCCTTTCACCATCTAGAAATCTCTGGAGCTAGTTGTGATAGTTGTCTCTGGTTATAGCTTTTTCTTCAGGTGATTCTGTTAGCCTCTATCAGCAAACATGGGAGACTAGATCTCTCCTCTGAGTTTCAGTGGTCAGAGCACTCACTGCAGTCAAGCTCTCTTCTCACAGGAAAGGTGCACAGATATATGGCCTTAAGACCTCCCTCCTGGCCGAAGATGAAGGCCCAAAACCTGACCTGTCCTGAAGCTGAGTTGCTTTGGCCTTTCCCAGAAGGTGTTAGCTTCTGTATTCTACACTCTCACATGTCCAGAATACTCTGGGAGGAGTCCTGGAACCAAGATGTCTGCAGCTGATACTCAGGCAAAGCACTCCTGCACTGGGCACACCCCTTTCCTTTGGCTGGGAAAGTGGCCAGATGTCTGGGATCTGTGCAGAATAATCTCGGCTGGGTCCCGGAACCAAGATATCTGCTACTGATGCTCAGTCAAAGCGCTCCCGTACCGGGTGGACCACTTTTTTCTGGCTGGGACAGTGGCCAGGTGTCTGGGGCCCGAAAAGGGGGCTGTCTTAGAAGCTCTGTGGCTCTCGCCTCTCCAAGAAGCTTTTGGCTTCTGTAGTCCATACTCTCACCTGTGCAGAATACACCTGGCGGGGTCCCAGAACCAAGATGTCTGTTGCCGATGCTCAGGCAAAGCACTTCTGCACCGGGCGGACCCCCTTTCTTCTGGCCGGGAAAGTGGCTGGATGTCTGGGGCCTTTGCAGAATACACTCGGCAGGGACCTGGACCAGTCTGGTGGTTCTTCAGAAAATTGACATAGTACTACCAGAAGATCCAGCAACACCTCTCCTGGGCAAATACTCAGAAGATGTTCCGATGTGTAATAAGGATTCATTCTCTATAATGTTCATACCAGCCTTATTTATTTATTTTGTTAATATTTTTATTATTACGTATTTTCCTCAATTACATTTAGAATGTACATTTAGAAAGTCCCCCTACCCTCCCCCCCCACTTCCCTACCCATGCATTCCCATTTTTTTGTCCCTGGCATTCCCCTGTACTGTGGCATATAAAGTTTTCATGTACAATGGGCCTCTCTTTCCAGTGATGGCCTATTAGGCCATCTTTTGATACATATGCAGCTAGAGTCAAGAGCTCCGGGGTACTGGTTAGTTCATAATGTTATTGGACCAACAGGGTTGCAGATCTCTTTAGCTCCTTGGATACTTTCTCTAGCTCTTCCATTGGGGGCCCTGTGCTCCATCCAATAGCTGACTGTGAGCATCTACTTATGTATTTGCTAGGCCCCTGCCTTGTCACACAAGAGACAGCTATATCCAGGTATTTTCAGCAAAATCTTGCTAGTGTATGCAATGGTATCATCGTTTGGAGTCTAATTATGGGATGGATCTCTGGACATGGCAGTCTCTAAATGGTCCATCTTTTGTCTCAGCTACAAACTTTGTCTCTGTAACAGTCTGGCGGTTCCTCAGAAAATTGGACATGGTACTACTAGAGGATCCCACAATACCTCTCATGGGCATATATCCAGAAGATGTCCCAACCGGTAAGAAGGACACATGCTCCACTATGTTCATAGCAGTCTTATTTATAATAGCCAGAGGCTGGAAAGAACTCAGATGCCCCTCAACATTTGAATGGATACAAAAAAATGTGGTACATTTACACAATGGAGTACTACTCAGCTATTAAAAAATGAATTTATGAAATTCCTAGGCAAATGAATGGACCTGGAGGGCATCATCCTGAGTGAGGTAACACAATCACAAAGGAACTCAAATGATATTTACACACTGATAAGTGGATATTAGCCCAGAAACTTAGTATACCCGAGATATAAGATACAATTTGCAAAACACATGAAACTGAAGAATGAAGACCAAATTGTGGACACTTTGCCCCTTCTTAGAACTGGACACAGTCACCAGCCTTATTTATAATAGCCATTTGCTCGAAAGAACTCAGATGTTGCTCAACAGAAGAATACATGGATACAGAATGGATACAGAAATCCTGGTACATTTAAACAATTAAGTACTATTCAGCAGTTAAAAACAATGAACTTATGAATTTCTTAGGCAAAAGCATGTATTTGGAGGATATCATCCTGAGTGTGGTAATCCAATCACAAAAGAACACATATGATATGTACTGACTTATAAGCAGATATGAGCCCCCAAACAGACTACTCAAGATACAATTTGCAAAACGCATGAAACTCGGGATGAAGGAAGACAAAGTGTCGATACTTCATTGGTTCTTATAATGGGGAACAAAATACCCATGGAAGAAGTTACAGAGACAGTTTGGAGGTGAGAAAAAAGAAAGGACCATCCAGAGACTTCACCACCTGGTGATGCATCACATAGACAACCACCAAACCAAGACATTATTGCATATGCCAGCAAAATTTTTTGACAGGACCCTGGAATAGCTATCTCTTGTGAGGCTATGCCAGTTCCTGGCAAATACAGAATTGCATACTCACAGTCATCTATTGGATTGTACACACGGCCCTTAATGTGGAATCTAGAGAAAGTACCGAAGGAGCTAAAGGGGTCTGCAACCTTAAAGGAGGATCAACAATATGAACTAACCAGTAACCCCCTGAACTATGTATCTAGTTGCATATGTGGCAGAGGATGGCCTAGTCAGCCATCAAAGAGAGGAGAGTCACTTGGTCTTGTGAAGATAATATACCCGAGTACAGGGGAATGCCAGGGCCCGGAAGCAGGAGTGGGTGAGTTGGCAAGCAGGGTAAGGGAAGGTATAGGAAACTTTCAGGATAGCATTTGAAAAGTAAATGAAGAAAAATATCTAATAAAAAATGAGTTAAAAAATATTAGTAAAACCTTATATTAGCACGTTAAAAGCACATCCTAAAGATCTCAAACACAAAGAAGAAATGACACCCAAAAGAAGTGGTGGCAGGAAATAGTAAAACTCAGGGTGGAAAAAAATAAAATAGAAAGAAAAATACAAATAAATTTTTGGAACAAATATTGGTTCTTTGACAAGATCACTAAGATCAACAAACTCTTATCCAAGTTAACTAAAATAAAAAGATAATATCCAAATTAGCAAAATCAGATATTAAATGGGTGGGGACATAACAAAAGACACCTGATAGGTCAGAAAGTTTCGCAAAGTGCTTCTTCCTCCTAGAAGCACACTTGCTCAACCATATTAATTGCTGCTGTATTCATAATTATCTGCAACTGGAAACAACCTACATGTCCATAAACTGAAGAATGTATAACATATATGTTATATTTATACAATGGAACATTACTCAGCTGTTATGAAATGGATGGAAACAGAAAACAACAAAAAACAAAAAACAAAAACATAACCTGAATAACGTATCCCAGTCCCAGGAAGATAAATATGCTATGTGTTGATTTATATGTTGATATTGCCTGGGCTGGATAGTTTTTTGTCAACTTGCCACAAAGTAAAGTCCCCTGAGAGTAGGGAACTTCAATTGTGAAAATGTCTCCATAAGATTGGTCTGTGCAGGCAAGACTGCAGGGCATTTTCTTAATTAATGATTGATGGGGAGGATTTCTGCCCATTGTTGATACTGCCATCAATGTGCTTGTGGTTCTGAGTTCTCGATGAGAAAGCATGAAACCATGGGGAACTAGCCACTAAGCAGAATGCTGCAGACACTCTGGGCCCCTTTGTCTGCGTGGAACGGATCTCTAGTCACAGGTGGGCAAAGCGTTGGATGAAATGATAGACAGATACACACAGGAGAGGTTGTGTAGAATCTGAATGTAAAGTGTCAAATTGAGCATCAAACTTTTTATACAGAAGAGAATAGGGAAGTTGGGTAACACACAAGCAAGGTACAAAGAGGTTACTGGATTCTTACAGAAAACGGAGGAATACAAACACAGAAGGTCTGTCAGGAAACACCTGGGATACAATTCATTGTTAACAACTGGGATCAAAAAGAGCTCCACCAAAGATCCACTTAATCTTAGAAGCCAGGATCAATGGCTTCATGCCCTTGCTATAGTTCCTATTTTAGTCTATTGTATAGTCCACCTTCCCCCTAGGCCATTGTAAATACGTGTATATGTGTGGAACTCAGCAATCTATAGTTCTAAGTATGTACTCTGCTTCCTCCTTAGGTCTCAAACTTCCTTCTTCCTAGATGATGATAAATTCCTGTGTAGGGCAGTGACTTAGCTTTTATTCAAAGTGGTAGTATAATACCAGAGGCAATTCTGAATGTCACTGAATAGGCACCATTCTTACTGAATTCCAAGCCCATGGTCAGCTCAAGGACTTTCTAGGACATTGGAACACTGGCAAAAGCTTAGCTATATCAGAATTCAATCTTTAAAAAACTTATAATAAAATAACACTAAAAGAGAGCATGTGGATTCATACACCAGACTAACGCTGGAATAGGGTATGAGTATATGGGTTAATGAGAACTCCAAAACTCCAGAAGGTGAGCTTCCATGAAACTCTGCCTCATGAGCACTTCCAGGCCTCTTGGCCTGTCAAGCTGACTCGACTGGCGTGTGTGGCAGCAGCACCCATCCACGGTCTCTGTATCAGCTCCTGCCTCTAGGTTCCTGGCCCATTTCAGTTCCTGTTCTGTCTGTCTTCAGTTGATGAATAGCAATGAAGAAGTGTAAACCAAATAAGTCCTACCCTCCCCAACTTGTGCTTGGGTTATTGTTTTTGGTGACAGCAATAGAAACATTAAGACATTCAACATTACATATGTGATGGCCTGTCTACAATCTGTAGATCCAGTGAAGTTAGGTATAGAGGAAGGGATTTGGGTGCATACATGGATGCCCATCGTATGGGGAAATAGAATGGATTTTATTAGTGGACAAAGGTGGACAAGAAGGAGAAGATCAGGTGGCACGGTGGAGGGAGATGGGGTTGAATAAGGAAATGCAGGAAGAGATATTTGAAAGAGAAGTATTTGATGAATGATGACCAAAAGGGGGAGGAACTGGAGAGAATGGGAGGTAGTAAAAGAACCGTGGGGAGTAAAATTTGGGGGGACTGTAAGCAGGGTCTATTAAATGAGAAATTAATATTATTTTTAATTTTACTAGAATATTAAGCATGGCAGAGGTGCTTCCAGGAATGTACATTTTACCTCCAAAATACTGGGCTTTGATGGATTCTTGGTGAGGTGAACCACTTAAAAGCTCTTACCACTCTTAAACACTTAAAAGCTGGTACCACTCTGTTACCACTCATGCTGTTGTAGAGTTTCTCTCTACTTGCTGCCCTCACATCAAATCCCTCATAATCTATGGATTGTATGAAAATTTAAGGGGGGTTCCAGCCCCTCACTGGGCAATATCATTGCTACCCACAGTGTTATTTAAATCTAACTTTCTCAAGGATTGCAGCTGATGCAGATTAATACTTCAACCACGATCTTGGAAAGAATTACTACAAAAAACATGCCTTTATTTTTTTTTCAAAGTCAGGCTGGTGTTCAGATGATTATTATTTCCTTGTACCTATTTCCTCATTCTGATTCCTGATATGATTTAAGAAAAACATGGTTAATGAACAGATGTGCACCCTCTGGATTCAAAGTAGAAAGGGATGATAGGTTTTTATATAAAAGTTTAGTTTTGTGATTCTTTTAAGATTTTTGAAGGATTAATTTTTGAGATAGATAAAAACTAATCCTTTCTGTATAACAGCAAATTTCAGTCTACCAGTAAGAGAAACTGGATGAAAAAAAAATTATCTTACTTGCTTACAACTTGTTAATCTATAACAAGTTTTTTAGTTAGAAATGTGTGTTGGATCTTGGGAATGATATTGGATATTTATAAACATAATTTATAAATAGCTCATCATAAAAGTATAGAGAGAAGATGCTTTTCCTTATATATACTCATAATTATTCACTAGAAGAAAATAGAAAGTAACCAGTATACATTTTATACTAATTGAAAGATTGTGCAGAGATATATAAGCAGTGTGAGAAAAATAAAGTTGGTGCTTTGTTCCATCCACCAAATGTGAGTATATATTTAAAGTGGTTGAAGCTTTGCACTGTCCAACAAATGTGTGTGTGTGTGTGTGTGTGTGTGTGTGTGTGTGATTGTTTGTGCTTCTTAAAGCTTGCTTCTTCTACCATGTATGTAAATGTGTCTTGCCTGCTTTATATGCCATCTAACCAACATCCCCTCCTTGAATCACTGAACACTCTATCACAGCTACTCTTGGAAAGACAGCGAGACAGCAAACACACAGAGCCCTACTGTGCATAACTTGAACATGTGTGAGTCCACCCACCTCCTCCAGTGACACCCTTTCTCCAACAAGGATACACCTAGTCCAACAAGGTTACTCATCCTAATACAGCCTATGGGCCAATGGGAACCAATTACATTAAAACTACCACACCTACCTAGCTACATGCATGCATATATTCATGCATAAGAGATAAACAGAGAAAGAGGGTGAGAGAAAAATGAAAGAGCGAGAGTGATAGGTAGATGATAGAGAAATAGTTGCATACAAATCTATATAAATACACTCAATCATTACTTCATACATACATACATACATACATACATACATACATACATACATACATACATATATAGATGACGGATAGACAGATAATTATATGTGAAATTAATCTAAACACTAAAGACATGGTGCCCTTTAATTCACACACACACCCTGAGCATTGTTTACAATCCTCAATTAAGACATAAAAGTTGAACATTCGAACTACAAAGACATATACAAACAAACCCACAAAACCCACAATGTTCATTTGGTGTGCATAGATTATATTAATATCTATGATTTCCTTTTTTTCTGTATATTATGAGAGATTACACCCTAAAATCTTACTCAAACTTGTCCATTATTTTAGTGAGTACTGTGTACAACCTGATACTTATAATCCACTATATAGTAATGTTACAGAAGGTGTTTATTGTGCTGAAGATATTCAGCCATACCCCTCAGCTCCAAAATATATCTTTTAAAGACACATAGTAAGGAACGATCTTCCAAATGACCTCAAATGAAACTGTCATCTGGTGAAAAATAACACAGCACAGGAAGAATTTTACACATAAAATTTATATTCATGTGAATATTGGTCAAAATGATTACAATTGTAAAGTTGAATTACATAGTGGTATGTCTTTGAAACAATAGGAAAAAATGATGCACATACATTGTGTTTTCCAAAAAGAGTAGGAAATGTAAAACATTTAAACAGTGGGATGTTGGTTTCTAATGCCAGGAGATGACTAACATAGCAAGAGACTAATAAAGTATCCTCTTCAAAAGTTAAAAGAAAAGAGCAACAACAAGAAGAGAACAACAATCACAAGGAACCATGTCATCCGTGGCATCTTCAGGAGGATGTGCAGCAATCTGAACATGATTCCAAGGACGTTAGTAGATGTCTAGTTCTTTATCAGCCTGACAGGTTTGTGTTCAACCATCCATGTCTGTATACTAAGGTTGGAAACAATCCATCGATGATGAGTGACCTAAAGATGATGAGTTCTACTCCCCACTCTCTTTGCTGCTCTGGAGACTTCAAACCTGAGGGGAGGAATGTTATATTGATGAGTATGAGAATGCTCAATGCCTCTTTGTCTACATTGTGTAAATTTGGCATCTCTTTAAGTGAAGTATAAGACCTGCTTAGGCCAGAAGGTACAACTAGAGGCCTGATGAATAAAGATGCTACTATAGAGACCCCATGTAATGAGAAAAGTCTTTCAGAAGTACACTTGGACAGAGGTGGAATTTAAGATCCAATTATTCAGAAATGGCATGTAGGCACTATTGTTGGCCTTAGTGTCAAACCGAGAACACCCCCAACACTAATCAGAGATGTATTGCTAGTGGTCAGAAGTGAGCAGGTAATGGATATTGGGAAGAAATGAGACCTTATGAGCCATGATAAATAGATAAAACCTCAATGGTCAGAGGGGAAATACACGAGGGCATCTTTGTGAGAAATTGGAAATCTAAAACCCCTTTGTACAGGTAAACTAGTATGTTTGGTTGGGTAGAGTTCAAATTTGCATGTTCTTTCCTTGACGTGAGATCAAAGACACAGCCTACCTCATGAAGTGGAGCCCATTTCAGGTTCTTCCTAACAGCTAGCAACTCCTCATCAGAGACTAGAGCATCTGTCCACTGTAGTAAATGTGGTTGCTGGATCAGGAAGCAGTCTGAGCACTCATCAAAAACCTGGCTGACAGTTCCACACTAGTTCTTCTTCTCAGGCATATGTTCATCTCCTGGGTCTAGGTATGAATGGTGAGGAGTACATCATTTTAGTTTCTGCCTTGAGGAAATGAGCTTTTGTTCTGGGCTGTACTTCTTAATGTTCGGCTCAGGTACTTTAAGCTTGGGTGGTCTGGAGGTCCATTTGGGAGTTAAAATTGGAGTGGGGGGTGTCTAAGTGTCTGCATCAGAGGAGAACATTGCAAGGTCATTATTGGTCAGAAAGGCATATTTGATTACCACTTGGGGAAAATGAGATCTGAGGCCCCTGGTAACTCAGAGTCAGTAGATTGAAATCCTTTTGGTCAAAGCAGAAGGATCTGAGGCCCAATTAAATAGACTTAGTAAGTTTACTCCCACAGGGGCATATTTGGAATGTCTGAGAACCCTTTGGATATTGGTGGACTGTAGCTCTCTATTAGAACAGGGAGGGCTGGTAGATCCTTTGGTGAAAAGTGAAATATTTCAGGTATAGTCTAAAAGCCAATTCAGTAAAAGACAGTAAGTGGAATACTTTGGGTAAGGGGAGACATATGCAGTATCCCTATGTGCAGGAGAAGAATTGTTTCTGCCCATCTCGGGATTAGTGATAGATCTAAGATTCTCTAAAATAGGAGGATGGTGATAGAAACTTCATAGGATGGATAGAATAGTTTTATCCTGTTATTCCTATGTCTGCAGCACTATTGAGCAGAAATTGAACACTGATTGATACCTTGAGAATTATAGGAAATTCCAGGTACTTACTCCTTCATCAGGTCCAAACATGAAATCACAATCAACAATACACATCATCTGAATGTCTGTGGTAGGCATGACAACAATCTTAGAAGTCTTCTAAGAGGGTGTAATGTAGTAGTTTCTGGTTTAGTGTCTTCCTTAAATATATGTCCATCCACACATTCCTCAGCATGGAGGCCAGGATGTCTCTGTCCAAGGAAACAAAACAAAGATAGTAATCTGATTTACCCTTACCTTGATACTCTTCTGTTTGAGATTTCAGTACAGAGTGTTCTGAAATCTCTTAGGTCAGAACAGTGCTTCCCAGACTATGGAAATTAGAAGTTATAGGTAGGACATACACTGGGAAGATGATGAATCTGGGGGATTTCCTCAAACACACTGTGCTCCACACAGGTTGGAGCACTCTCTGTTGTGAATGTCTAAATCTTCTAAGTAAGATAGGGGAGGAGCTTGGGCAGTTTTGCACAGAAGTAGGATGATTGTGCCCTTCATCAAAGAGGTAATGTGGCAAACTTCATGAGAATAAGGAAGTTTAAGCACTCTAGTCATAAGCAGCATTTCTGTGACACTTTGCAAATGTGAAATTCTAAACCTACTTGTAAGAGGGGTAAAATCTCTGGCTATTTTCAATAAATAAGAAAGACCATTTCACATTGGTGAAAATGCAAATACCTTCTGGAGAAGAGGGAGTTCCAGTATTGATTGATCGGCTTCCAAACCTTTTTTGCAGAATTTAGGAAATCCACATAAGGTTGGGGACGTGCACCACCAGGATTGGTTGCCCACCATTAGCCTGATGACGCCATGGGAGAGGCAGGCCTCAGGTAATGGAAAGATATTCCAGAGCCCGCGTGCACTCACCATGAGAAATGTTGACAATGGTGTTGTCAGCACCATCTTGTAATGGCGACAATGAGGGCGGCTTTTCACAGTGGTAGAAGTAATTACAGGGTTCATCTGATCCTTATTTGAATTTAGTACATGATATCTGTCTATATAAGTGTGCATTTTATCCAGATTTTCCAGTTTTGTTGAGTAGAGCCTTGTATAGTAGGATCTGATGATATTTCAAATTTACTAAATTTCTGTTGTTATTTCTCCCTTTTCATTTTTGGTTTTGCTAAATTAGATACTGTTCTTGTGTTCTGTATTTTGTCTGTCTAATGGTTTATCTATCTTGTTGATTTTTTAAAAGAACAAGCTCCCAGTTTGTTTGATTATTTTTGTATTGTTCCTTTGTTTCCACTTGGTTGATTTTAGCACTGAGCTTGATTATTTCCTGACTTCAACTCCTTTTGGGTGAATTTGCTTCCTTTTGTTCTATAACGTTAAGGTGTGATGTCAACCTACTCTTATATCCTCTCTCCAGTTTCTTTTTAGAGGCATTCAGAGAGAGCTATGAGTGTCCCTCTTAGGGCTATTTTCATTGTGCCCCATAACTTGCAGTATGTTGTAGCTACATTTTCATTAAACTCTAAAAAGTCTTTAATTTAGTTCTAGATTTCTTTCTTGACTGTTTTGTCACTGACTAGATTGTTGTACACATTCCACGTGTATGTGGGTTTTCAATTATTTATATTATTGTTGAAGATCAGCCTTAGACTGTGGTGATCTGATAGGAAGCATGAAATTATTTCAATAATTTTATATCTGTTGAGGCATGTTTTGTGACTGAGTGTATGGTCAATTTTGGAGAAGGCATCGTGAGGTGCTGAGAAGTGATATTCATTTGTTTTAGAAGAAAATGTTCTATAGATATGAACTAAATGTATTTGTTTTAAAAATTCTACAAGTTTCACCTTTATCTTTTTAGTTTTATTTTCCAGGATCTGTCCATTAATGAGGGAGGGGTGTTGAAGTCTTCCAATATTATTGTGTGTGGTACAATGTGTGTTTTGAGCTTTACTAAATTTTCCTTTATGAATGTGGGTGTCATTGCATTTGGAGTATAAATGTTTAGATTTGGGCGTCCATCTTGGTAAATATTAACTTTAATGAATATGAAGTTTCCCTCCTTGCCTTTTTTAATAACTTTGGGTTGAAAGTCAATTTTATTTGATATTAGAATGGCTGCTCCAGCTTATTTCTTCGGATCATATGCTTGGAAAGTTCTTTTCCAGCCTTTTAGTCTGAGGTAATGTCTGACTTTGTCCTTGGTGTTTGTTTCTGGTGTGCTGAATATTGCTTACACATCCATTTTGTTATTCTATGCCTTTTTACTGGTGAACTGTGTCCACTGATATTAAGAGATACTAAGGAAAAGTTCTTGTTGCTTCCTGTTATTTTTGTTATTAGAGTTGGAATTTTGTTCATGTATCTATCTTCTTTTAGGTTTCCTTCAAGTTTAATTTCTTGCTTTTTCTCGAGTGTAATTTCCCTCTTTATATTGAAATTGTCCTTTTATTATCGTTTGAAGTGCTGGATGCATTGGTTGATATTGTGTAAATATGGTTTTGTCACATTATACCTTGTTTTTTCAAGCTATGTTAAAAGAGTTTTGCTTCATATAGTAGTCTTGGCTGGCATTTCTGCTCTCTTACATTCTGTATGACACCTGCCCTAGATTTTCTGGCTTTCATAGTCTCAGGGGAGAAGTTATGTGTTATCTTGATAGATCTTTCTTTATATATTAATTGACCATTTTCCCTTACTGCTTTTAATATTCTTTCTTGTTTTGTGCATTTGGTGTTTTGACTATTATATGATGGCAGGATTTTTTTTTTCTGGTCCAAATAATTTGGTGTTCTTTAGGCTTCTTGTATATTCAGGAACATATCTTTCTTTAAGTTAGGGAAGGTTATTTCTATAATATTGGTAAAGATATTCAATAGCCCTATAATTTGGAAACCTTACTTCTCATCTATACCTCTACTAGATTTCATGTATGTAATTATGTCATTTCTAAAAGCTGTTTCAAAAATACACATAGGAAGTATTTCCTGAGAAATACAAATCATTAATACTTTATTCCCTTTTACTAATATAGCATATTATGTTTCCATTTTCTTTTCCTATATAGTACAGAGACCAGCATTTGACCAAGATGAGAATATATCACCTCAGGTAGAAACAGATGAAGATACAGTGTAATATTTTCATTTTTTCCCATTTCGATAGAGTACTTCAAAAGTGGTGTTTGTGATCCCTTAACTGGAGAAGTAGATTCAGGAAAAAGAACAATTCAGGGTCAGATGCTCTTATAAGTGTATTTCAAGACCAGATTGTGGTCATTTAGACCTTGTGATCACAGAAACATAGCAACTATTACAATACTACTACCTGCATGAGATGTTCCCAGATATACATACAAAGAAAAGGAGAACCATTATAAAAATAAGAGAGGGACCATTTGGGAAGAAGAAGGATCTCAGCAAGGGTAGTACAGTTATGAAGAATTGCTGTGGGGTGTAAATGTATGAATTGTTTAAAGTATATATTACAAGTTTTTTTTGGAAATCTACCATGTATTTTATATGGATATGATATTTGGTTCAAACCAAATATTATATATTTACTATAAATAATTGAAATAATTTTCTGTGTAAAGTTTTCTGTGTGGTAGAAAAAATGTCCTACAGTGAGACTCCAACTTAAAGTATATCTCCCAGTAAGGTAAAGCCCCTAGATGTTCCCCAAGCTTGATTTCCTTGATCTCTGAAAATACAGCTAGGAAGAAGCTCTTTGTTCTCTATAGCCAGCAAAAAGCTTTTTGTTTCTATATTTTACAACCAGAGATGCCTGCCTTCCTTTGCCAAGGACAAGGAGATAAAAATTCAGAAAGAACTCACTCCCCACTCCTGCCTTGTAAATTTCACCAAGAACACCAGGAAGAGAAGAACTCTCCTGCCAACATTTCTCAACTCCTCCCATCTCTCATCCAACTCCTCCCAATTTCTCAGCTAGTTGTTAAAAGCCCCTTACTGTCACAGCTCCGTGTCAAACTCCCTTGCCCTGCTAGGCAGAGTGACTTTGTAGCTAGTAATAAAACCTCTTGCATTTTGCATCAGTTGTGGTTTTCTCTTGGGTCAAAGGGGTGCTGGCCAGCTCATCCCGGGACTTGAGAGGAGGCCCAGCTTCTGAGGTCTTACATTTGGGGGCTTCGCCACCAGGATTCGTGGCCTACCCCAATTCTCAGAGACCCTGCTAGGAGGTAGGATTCTATCTTTGTCTGTATCTTTGTCTCTATCTTTTTCTATAAATTTCCTCTATCTTGTCTCTATCTTCGTGTGTCAGCTCTGTTTGAATTCACTATTCTCGGTTTGCAGTTGTAAATGCTCGTGAGAGCAACGAACTCCCTCTCCCAGATGGAAGAGTGTTACTGACAGACATGTGAGGAGAAACCAGCTGACACCCTGTGGGACATCCCAGGAGATCTTAGGGAGTTCCAGGGATACCTGGAGATCTCCATCAGGGTGCCAAGTGAGAGTGTGCTCACTTGGCTGTTTGTTTATGTTACTGGGTACCAAGTGACTGTCTGCTCTCTCGGCCATCTTATTGGGGCCTGGTCTTGGTTATTGTAATCTTTTTGTGTGTAAATATTGTTTTTTTCACTGTATGTAACTCTGATGATGGGATCAAATATTAGCATGCCCCTTGGACTGACCCTTGTGCACAGGACTGAAATTAAGACTAAGACTCACATTCTCTCTGTGGATGTCTGAAATAGATTTTAGAGAACTTTCTACTTTACGGAATGGCCAGCTTTGATTTTAGTTGGCCACGAGAGGGCACCCTTGGTTTGGTCCTGTTTTCAGCTCTTAAAGTTGTTTTACAGAGGGGACCAGGGTCTCAGCCAGATTGAGTGCCCGGCATTCTCATCTAGAAAAAAATAGCACAGGATCACCTTCTCTCATCCTGTTTAAAGCCTTGGGTTCAAAAGAATAATCCAGTCTCCCCATTGCTGGCCCTCTGCCACCTAGAGGGGGAAAAAAAAGTTAAAACTGGCACCAGTTGAATTGCAGCCCTTGGTTTCTCCCAAGATCTATCCAGAGTTAGAAGAACCTCCAAAATGGCACAGCACCCCACCCACATATTTCCAACTTGTCCCCTCCAAGAACACTCAACAGGGTGCCACTAGATATTTGTGGAGGGACCAGTTTCTAAAGCCCAAGACCAGCGAGCTCGAAGCCCAAAGGGACAAGACTCAACCATCACACTGCCTTTATGTACTTATGACCCTCCTTCAGCAGACCCCAGACAACTGTATCCCCTTCTGTAATGGCCTTTTTCCTCTTCTGATCTCAATAACTGGAAGGCAAATCACACTCCCCTTCCTTGAAAACCCCTCTAGCCTTGCTAACCTAATGGAATATCTCATATTCTCTCTTCAGCCTACTTGGGGTGACTGTCAGCAGCTTTTACAGGTTATTTTACCACAGAGGAGAAGGAGAGGATTCTGAGAAGAAAGAAAGAGCATGCTGGGGGCCAATTGACTAACAATAAAACTTCTGAATGAAATAGATTCAGCCTTCCCTCTGACATGTCCTGACAGGACTGACCATATGGAGCAATTGACAATTTTCTCCTGGGTTCTGATAATATGACTGAAAGGAGCTGGCAGGTGCCCCACCAATTTGGCCAAGGTAAGAGAGATCCTACAAGAGAAAAAGGAGCCCCCAGCAGTGTTTTAGAGTACCTCTTAAAGGTATAGAGGTGTTCCACTACCTTTGACCCTACTTCAGTATGCCAGCAGGTGACAGTTGTCATGGCTTCCATTGGGCAATCTTCTTCTGACATTAGGAAAAGTTTAAAGTGTCTAGAGAGTGTGAAAACATTATCTTTACAGCATCTGTTTAAGGAGGCAGAGAAAGTGTACTATAAGAGAGAGACTGACAAGCCAGCACCATAGCACATTGGGCTCAGAGTCTGCAGACACCCCTAAGGTCCTCAAAAGACCCTTATTGGGATCATAAGACCTCTGGTGAATGGAACACAACCTCTGCTCCTATCCAATCTCACAGGATCTGAGACTGCATTAATTAGGGAAGCAGAAAAACTGGCCTGACAATGGTCACGAGTCCCTCTGGTCTGTGCCAGCACCTGGGCAACATTTTGGGTGGTGTCTGAGGACAGCCCCAAGGTCCTCACAGAAACATCCACGAGATCTTAAGACCTTTGGTGAGTGTAACACAACTTCTGCTCCAATCCTATCATGTAGGACCTGAGACTGCATTATTTAGGGAAGCAGAGAAACAGGCCTGAGCAGGGTCACAAGTCCCTTCCAGTCCATGACAGCACCGGGCACCTTGGGGGCAGAGTCTGTGGACACCCCAAAGGTCCCCACAGGAATCTCCACAGGATGTTAGTACCTCTAGTGAGTGGATCACAACATATGCTAGCAGGAAGGTTCAAACACCAGATAGCTGTGCCCCTTCTCTGCAAGAGGTGACATTGCCTTCAGAGATTACTCTGAACACTGAAAATTAGGAGAAAACTAGTCTCCCAGGTCTGCTGATAGAGGCTAACATAATCACCTGAGGAACAAGATATAACCAGAGACAATTATGACAACTAACTCCAGAATATTACTAACAGAAACCAAGACCACTCACCATCATCAGTATGCAGCACTCCCACCTCACCCAGTCCTGGAAACACCAAAACACCCGAAAAAGATAGTCCCAGATTTAAAAGAAGATCTCAGGTTGATGGTAGAGGACGTCAAGAAGGACTTTAATAACTCACTTAAAGAAATACAGGAGAACACTGCTAAATAGGTAGAAGACCTTAAGAGGAAGCACAAAAAAAAACTTAAAGAATTGAAGGAAAACACGACCAAACAGGTGATGGAATTGAATAAAACTATCCAAGACCTAAAAGGTGAAGTAGACACAATAAAGAAAACCCAAAGTGAGGCAACGCTGGAGATAGAATACCTAGGCAAGAAATCTGGAACCATAGATGCAAGCATCAGCACCTGAATACAAGAGATGGAAGAGAGAATGTCAGGTGCAGAAGATTCCATAGAGAACATTGGAACAACAATCAAATAAAAAACAAAATGCAAAAGATCTTATCTCAAACATCCAGGAAATCTAGGACACAATGTGAAGTCCAAACCTACTGGTAGTAGGAGTAGATGAGAATGAAGATTTTCAACTTAAAGGGCCAGCAAGTATCTTCAAAAAAATTATAGAAGAAAACTTGCCAAACCTAAAGAAAGACATGCCCATGAACATAAAAGAAGCCTACAGAATTCCATATAGACTGGACCAGAAAAGACATTCCTCCTGACACATAATAATCAGAAGAAGAAATGCGCTAAATAGTGATATACTGTTAAAAGTAGTAAGGGAACAATGTCAGGTAACATATAAAGGCAGGCCTATCAGAATTACACCAGACTTTTCACCAGAGACTATGAAAGACAGAAGATCCTGGGCAGATGCTATACAGACACTAAGAGAACACAAATGCCAGCCAAGGCTATTATACCCAGCCAAACTCTCAATTACTATAGATGGAGAAACCAAAGTATTTCACGATAAAAAAACAAATTCACACATTAACTTTCCATGAATCCAGCCCTTCAAAGGATAATAACAGAAAAAAAAACAGTACAAGGACAGAAACCATGCTCTAGAAAAATCAATAAAGTAATCCCTCAACAAACCAAAAAGAAGGCAGCCACAAGAACAGAATGCAAACTCTAACAACAAAAATAATAGGAAGCAACAATTACTTTTCCTTAATATCTCTTAATATCAATGGATTAAGTTCCCCAATAAAAGACATAGACTGACAGACTGGCTACAAAAACAGGACCCAATAGTCTGCTGTTTACAGGAAACCCATTTCAGGGAAAAAGGCAGACACTATCCCAGAGGGAAAGGCTGGAAAATAATTTTCCAAGCAAATCGTCTGAAGAAATCAGCTGGAGTAACCATTCAAATATCGATAAAAATTGATTTCAAACCTAAAGTTATAAAAAAAGACAAAGAAGGACACTTCATACTCATCAAAGTTAAAATCTTCCAAGAGGAAGTCTCAATTCTGAATATCTATGCTCCAAATGCAAGGGCAGTCCCATTCATTAAAGAAAGCTCAAAGCACACATTGCAGCTCACACAATAATAGTGGGAGGCTTCAACAAACCACTTTTAATAATGGACATATCTTGGGAACAGAAACTAAACAGGGACACAGTGAAACTAACAGAAGTTATTAAACAAATGGTCTTAATAGATATCTACAGAACGTTTTATCCTGAAACAAAAGGATATAACTTCTTCTCAGCACATCATGGTACCTTTTCCAAAATTGACCATATAATTGGTCACAAAACAGGCCTCAACTGATAAAAAATATTGCAATTGTCCAAAACATCCTATCAGACCACCAAGGACTAAGGATGATTGATCTTCAATAAAAACATAAGTAATGGAAAGCCAACATTCACGTTGAAAATGAACAACAGTCTTTTCAGTGATACCTTGGTCAAGGAAGGAATAAAGAAAGAAATTAAAGACATTTTAGAGTTTAATGAAAATAAAGCCACAATATACCCTAACTTATGAGACTCAATGAAATCATTACTAAAGAGAAACTCATAGATTTGAGTGCCTCCAAAAAGAAACCAGAGAGAGCACATACAAGCAGCTTGAAAACACATAAAAAATCTCCAGAATAAAGGAAACAAATTCACTCAAGAGGAGTAGATGGAAGGAAATAATCAAACTCAGGGGTGAAATTAACCAAGTGGAAACAAGAACAACTTAAATAATCAACCAAAGAGGATTTGGTTCTTTGAGAAAATCAACAAGATAGATAAACCCTTAGCTAACATCCCTTAAGGCACAGAGACAGCATCCTAATTAACAAAATCAGAATTGAAAAGGGAGACATAAAAACAGATCCTGAAGAAATCCAAAACACCATCAGATCCTTCTACAACAGGCTATACTCAACAGAACAGGATAACATGGAAAAAATGGACAAATTTCTAGACTGATAACAGGTACCAAAATTAAAACAGGATCAAGTTAATGATCTAAACAGTCTCATGTACCCTAAAGAAATAGAAGCACGCATTAATAGTCTCCCAACCAAAAAAAAAAAAAAAAAAGCCCAGGAACTGATGGGTTAAATGAAGAGTTCTATCAGACCTTCAAAGTATATTTAACTCCAGTTCTGCACAAACAATTCCACAAAATAGCAGTAGAAGGTACTCTACCCAACTCATTCTATGAAGCCACAATTACTCTGATACCTAAACCACAGAAAGATCCAACAAAGATAAATACTTCAGAACAATGGCCCTTATGAATATCGAAACAAAAATACTCAGTAAAATAATTCCTAATCATATCCAGGAACACATTAAAAATTTCATTCATCCTTACCAAGTAGGTATTATACCAGGGATACAAGGATGGTTTCATATGTGGCAAACCATCAACATAATCTATTATATAAACAACCTCAAAGACAAAACCACATGATCATCTCATTAGATGCAAAAAAATCATTTAAGTATATCCAAAACCCATTCATGATAAAAGTCTTGGAAGGATCAGGAATTCAAGGCCAATACATGAACAGGTAAAAGCAATTTACAGTAAACCAAGACCCAACATCAAATGAAATGGTATGAAGCTGGATGCAATCCCAATAAAATCAATGACTAGACAAGGCTGCCCATTTTCTCCCTACCTATCCAACATTGTTCTTGAAGTCCTAGACAGAGCAATTTTACAATGAAAGGAGACCAAGCGGATACAAATTGGAAAAGAAGAATTCAAAATATCACTTTTTGCAGATGATATGATAGCATATATAAGTGAACCTAAAAATTCAACCAGAGAAAACCTAAACTTGAAAAACAACGTCGGTGATTTAACTGGGTATAAAATTAACCAAACATGTTAATGGCCTTTCTCTTCACAAAAAATAAACAGGCTGAGAATGAAATTAGAGAAACATCACCCTTCTCAATAGTCACAAATAAAATAAAATACTTTGGCTTGACTCTAACAAAGAAAGTGAAAGATCTGTATGATAAGAACTTAAAGTCTCTGAAGAAAGAAATTAAAGAAGATATCAGAAGATGGAAATATCGTCCATTATCATGGATTGGCAGTATCAACATTGTAAAAATGGCCATCTTGCCAAAAGAAATCTACAGATTCAATGCAATCCCCATCAAAATTCCAACTCAATTCTTCAATGAATTAGAAAGGGCAATCTGCAAATACATTGGGAATAAACAAAACCTCGGATAAAAAAACTCTTCTCATGGACAAAAGAACCTCTGGTGCAATCACCATGCCTGACCCAAAGGTGTACTACAGAGCAATTGTGATAAAAACTGCATGGTACTGATATAGTGACAGAGAAGTAGAAAAATGAAATAGAATTGAAGACCCAGAAATGAACCAACACACCTATTGTCAATTCACCATCTACAAGGGAGCTAAGACCATCCAGTGGAAAAAAGACTGCATTTTCAACAAATGGTGCTGGCACAATTGGTGGTTATCATGTAGAAGAATGTGAATCAATCCATTCCTATCTCCTTGTACTAAGGTCAAATAGAAGTGGATCAAGGAGCTCCACATAAAATCAGAGACACTGAAACTTGTAGAGGAGAAAGTGGGGAAAAGCCTCAAAGTAATGGGAACAGGGGAAAAATTCCTGAATAGAAGACAAATGGCTTGCATTGTAAGATTTAGAATTGACAAATGGGACCTCATAAAGCTGCAAATCTTTTGTAAGGCAAAAGACACCTTCAATAAGACAAAAAGGCCACCAACAGATTGTGAAAGGATCTTTCACCATCCTAAATGAGATAGGGGACTAATATCAAATATATATAATGAACTCAAGAAGGTGGACTCCAGAAAATCAAATAACCCCACTAAAAAACAGTGCTCAGAGCTAAAGAAGGAATTCTCACCTGAGGAATACCGAATGGCTAAGAAGCACCTGAAACAATGTTCACCATCATTAATCAGCAGTGAAATGTAAATCAAAACAACCCTGAAATTCCATCTCACACCAGTCAGAATGCCTAGAATCAAATTTTCAGATGACAGCAGATGCTGGCAAGGATGTGGAGAAAGCAGAAAACTCCTCCATTGTTGGTGGAATTGCAAGTTTTTAAATTAACTCTGGAAATCAGTCTGGCGGTTCTTCAGAAAAATGGACATTGTACTACCAGAGGATCCCACAATACAATTCTGGGCATATATCCAGAAGCTGTTCCAACAGGAAATGGTTACAAATTTGTGGTACATTTACACAATGGAGTTCTACTACTAATAGTACAGCTATTAAAAAGAATGAATTTATGAAATTTATAGGCAAATGGTTGGACCTGGAGAGCATCATCCTGTGTGAGGTAACTCAATCACAAAAGAATGCTTATTATATGTCCTCATTAATAAGTGGATATTAGCCCTGAAACCTAGAATACCTCCAAGATATAAGATACAATTTGCCAAACACATGAAACTCAAGAAGAACGAAGACCAAAATATGGACACTTAGCCCCTTCTTAGAATTGGAAACAAAACACCCATGAAAGGATTTACAGAGACAAAGTTTGGAGCTTAGACAAAAGGATTGACCATCTAGAGATTGCCATATGCAGGGATCCATCCCCTAATCAGTCTCTAAACACTAACACCACTCCATACACTTGCAAGGTTTTGCTGAATGGACCCTGATATAGCTGTCTCTTGTGAGATTATGCCAGGGCCTAGCAAACAAATAAGTGGATGCTCACAGTAAGCTATTTGATGGATCACAGGGCCCTCAATGGAGGAGCTAGAGAAAATGTCCAAGTAGCTAAAGGGATATTCAATGCTATTGGTGGAACAACATTATGAACTAACCAGTACCCCAAAGCTCTTGACTGTAGCTGCATATGTATCAAAAGATTGCCTAGTAGGACGTCACTGGAAAGAGAGCCCGATTGGGCATGCACACTAATTATGCCCCAGTACAGGGGAACACCAGTGTCAAAAAGTGGTAGTGAGTGTGTAATGGAGTGGGGGAGGGGGAGGGTATGGGGGACTTTTGGGTTAGTGTTGGAAATGTAAATGAGGAAAATACCTAATAAAATATATTAAAAAGAGATTGATACTGAAGAAGAAAAAAGACAAAGAAAAAAGAGAGAGGCTGAGTAAAGAGAAAATATACAAGATAGAAGCCTTGTTAAAATGTAACTAGGCTTGTGGCTGTATTCACAGGTGATAAAGAAGTTTATAGAAAAGGTAGACAAAGTAGGCAGAAAGAGTACCTGGGTAACACAGGGCCGAGAAGACCTCAGAACTCCAGAGGACCTCCACGACCTCTAGATAAGGACCGATGTGCATACTATAAAGAAAAGGAACACTGGGCAAGAGACTGCCCCAAAAAAGAAACAAATACCAGACAGCTCAAGGTTTTTCCCCTAAAAGATGATGACTAATAGTCTCAGGGAAAGGAAATGGTGGCTGACAAAAACTTGGAAAAAGACTGTAACTCAAATCCCCATCCCAACATCCTTAAAGCAGGTGAGAGAATTTGTGGGAATAGCAGGGTTTTGTAGAATCTAGATTCCAAGCTTTGCCACTCTGGCAGCCACACTCTACCCCTTTACTAAAGAGACTGGGAATTTCTCATAAACCCCCATTCAACAGCAGGCCTTTAAAGAGATTAAAAAGGCCTTGCTTAGTGCACCAGCCCTAGCCCTGCAAGACCTGACTAAGCCTGTCACTCTATATAGAGGAATGAGCAGGAATAGAAAGTGGGGTTCTGATCTAAGCTCTGGGGCCATAAAAACAACCTGTGGAATACTCTTCAAAAAAAAAAAAAACCAAAACACAAAAACGAAAACAAAAACAAAAACAAAAACAAACAAACAAAAAAACAAACAAACAGAAAACTAGACCCAGTGTCCAGTGGATGGCCATTTTGCTTAAAAGCTATAGATGCTTTGGCCTTACTTCTCAAAGATGTTGATAAACAGACTCTAGGTCAAGGAACGATAGTGGTAGACCCATGCCTTAGAAAACATCATTAGACCACTGCCTGATATCTGGATGACTAATGCTCACATGACCCATTATCAGAAACTCTTACTGACTAAGAGAGTGCAGTTTGTATCTCCTGCTATCCTGAAATTTGCCACCTTGCTGTCAGAAGCTGACAAATCCCTACCAGAGCACGCGTGTATGGGCATCCTGGCAGAAGAAACTGGAACTAAGAAAGAACTCACTGATCAGCCATGGCCAGACTGCCCCAACTGGTGCACGGATGATAGCAGGTTTTTGGTTAAAGGTAAGCAAAAGGCAGGGGCAGCACTGGGCAATGGAAATCAAACCATCTGCAACAGCACGTTGCCTGAAGGGACAATAACCCAGAGAGCAGAGCTAATTGAACTCACACAAGCTTTGCATCTGGCCAAAGAGAAAAACAACAATATCTACACAGACAGCAGGTAAGTTTTCACCACCACTCACACATGTGGGACAATCTATAAGCAACGGGGGCTACTCACTTCTGCTGGGAAAGATATTAATAATAAAAAAAAATCTTGAGCCTATTAGAAGCCAAAATTTGAAAATGAATTAAAAAAAAAAAGAAATAAAACACAAACAAAACATAACAAAACAAAACAAAATAAAACATAACAACAATTACAACAAAACAAAAACAAAACAAAACAAACCAAACAAAATAAAACAACAACAACAAAAACCAAAACAAAACAACAAAACAAAACAAACAAAACAAACAAACAAACAAAAAAAACAAACAAAAAAACTAGCCACCATACATTGTCCTGGTCACCAGAAAGGCCTTGATGCCAGAGGGAAAGGAAATCAGATGGCTTACCTGGCTGAAAAACAGGCGGCTCTGAGAGAAAAATAAAGAACTTAAAGACCATTATAAACTCAAAGACACAGGCTTTGAATAAACTCAGAAGATCAGGAACTAATTGGCAAAATACCTGAGATATGTGGGTACACTCCCCAGGAAGTGGCTAAGACCCAAGATGGTTGCTATTACCTGCCCACCAGAAAAGGGCAACAATATGTAGCCAGTCTGCACAGGCTCACACATTTGGGAAATAAGAAGCTCAAAGAAACTGTTAAGAGCTCAAACTACTATGTTATAAAAATGTCTGACATTGCTCAAGATAGTGCTAATAAATGCCAAGCTTGTGATCTCATCAATGTCAGAAACAACAAGAAGTCCCCTGGAAGGTGGCTAAGCTGTAACTGTCCAGAGGCATACTGAAAATTAGATTTTACTGAAGTTAAACCAGCCAAGTACAGTAATAAATATCTATCAGTTTTTATAGACACATTTTCAGGTTGAGTAAAGCCTTCCCCACTAAGAAAGAGACCTCCAATATCATGGCAAAGAAGATATTAGAGGAAATTTTCCCAATATTCAGCATCCCTAAGGTATTTTCCTCAGACAATGGCCCCTCCTTCTTGCCCAAGTAAGTCAAGAGTTAGCCAGACAATTGTGGATCAATCAGAAGTTACATTGTGTTTATAGACCCAGAGTTCAGGACAGGTAGAGCAGATGAATAGAACATTAAAAGAAACCATGAAAAAATTGACTTTAGAAACTGTAGAAAAGATTAGACAACTCTCATTCCCTTCACTTTTTTCCAAGTACATAACACCCCAGGAAAATTTAAAATTACACCCTTTGAAATTCACCTTGGGGGACTGCCCCCCTTAATGTGTGACCCTGATGTTCCTTTTTTTCCAACCCCTTCTAGTTCGATTGAAGGCCTTAAAACTGGTTGGAAAGGACACCTGGAAATTGCTGGAAAAAAAATGTAAGAACCAGGAACTGACCACGGTGCCACATAAAGGTCAAATAGGGGATCCTGTCCTGGTCTGGCATCATTGTTCCAGGAACCTTGAACCTAGATAAAAGTCCAGCTGCTCCTCCAGCATGTGCCTGGTTACCCATCCTGACCATACAGAGGTCCACTAGCCTGGCCCTGCTCACACTCTGAAGACACTGCAGAGGAACCTCCTCGCTCTCTGCTACCACTGACGAGAGACTCTCTAGTCTCATTTGAGGTGCTTCTGAGGCTCTCAATGCTACAAATTCTAAAGATGCAAACTCATGTTGGCCTTATTTGACAACTGGGCCAGAGTTTTAATTTTCCCATTTCTAAGATAAGAACTATATACTTAAAGGAGTTGGGAATTTGTGACCCCAACTTAAAGTGTTTCTCCCAGGAAGGTAAAGCCTCTAGATGTTCCCCAAGCTTGTTTTCCCTGATCTCTGAAAATACATTCAGAAAGAAGCTCTTTTTCTCTATAGCCAGCAAAAAGGCTTTTTTTTTATACTTTACAACTAGAGATGCCTGCCTTCCTGTGACAAGGACAAGGAGATAAAAATTCAGAAAGATCTCACTCCCCACTACTGCCCTGTAAATTTCAGCAAGGACACACAGAAGAAAAGAACTCTCCTCCTAAATCCTCCCAACTCTTCCCAACTTCTCCCAACTCTCCTCCCAACTCCTCCCAATTCCTCAGCTAGCTGTTAAAAGCCCTCTACTGTCACTGCTCAGGGTCAAACTCCCCTGCCTTCATGGTGAAGGGACTTCATCCTCAGCTTGCTGATAATAAAACCTCTTGCAGTCTGCATCAGGTGTGATTTTTCTCTGGAGTCACTGGGGTGCTGGCCAGCTCATCCTGGGAATTGAGCATAGGCACAGCTTTGGGGTGACTTACACTAGCTTTCTACTATATTTCTTGCTTTAATCTTTTATTGTTCTTTCTTCTAAAAGATGAATGAGACAGTATGTTGGATAAATCTGGAATTATGTGTTTTTGGAGATATTTGCCTGATTTTTGAAGAGGCCAGAAGAGGGCATTACATCTCTATAGACCCTATAGCATAGGCAAATAATTTTAGGTTTCACAGAAATCATAGTTTTCCTTAAAACACATACAGATGACTTTTCACCCAACATTTAGAACTAATGTTTACCTGAAGATGTAGCTCAGTGTCAAAGCACCAAGTAACAGTTATGAGTTTCATCTTCAGTTGTGGAAAAAATAAAACAAAACGAAAAATAAAACAAAAAAAAAAAAAAACAAAATTATAAAAAACAAAAAGCAACCAAATAATCAGGCAAACAAAAAAATTCAACCAACCCACCATATAAAAACAAAACAAAACAAAACAAAACAAAACAAAAAACTAACAAGAAAACAAAACACAGCAACATGTCTCACAAATGAAATATGAGTCTGACAAGTTTACCCAATTAACTGCATAATGTAAATTGAGCAAGAAACCCAATTTGCTATTGTAAGGACACAAGCAAAACCAGCATTAAACACTTTATTAGCCTAAACTTAGGCATGATTAGAGCAATAGAAAAAAAATGGTAGTGACTACAGCAACAGAACAAATCTCACAAAGAGTCTAGAGAGATGGTTGTTTTGGTAAATTGCTTTCCTTGAAATTATATGGAATTAAGATGGGGGTCTAGAATCCACGTTAAAAAATACATTCTGCAGGCCAGTGCTGAGTAGGTGGAGACAGATGGCTGGCTAGCCAGGCTAGTGGCATTTGTGAGCTGCAGATTCAGAGGTATCATGCCTCAACTTTTAAGTTGTGTCAGACAGTGGTGGCACATGCCTTAATACCTGCAGTTTTGAAGAAAAAGCAGGGAAATTTCTGAGTTTGTGGCCACCCTGGTATAAAGGGTGCGTTCCAGGACAAACAGATCTATACTGAGAAACCCTGTCTCATAAAAAAAAAAAAAAAGTTAGAATATAATTTAGAAGAAAACAATTGTCTATTTCTGACCTCCGTATGCACACATATACTGAAATGTATACACATCATTTTTTGCTGAAACTCTTTTTCTGATTTACACAATCTATTCAAATTATGGTGCTTTTATTTCTTTTCTGGAAATACAAAATATTAAGAAAGTGTCATATTTTTATTATCTCCACTGTATAGTAAAATTAAACATCTATCGAGAGAAATGATCCAACATACTTTAAAACACACACACAGGGCAGGAAATGAAAGATGGCTTAGACATTAAGAGCACTTGTTGCTCTTGGACAGAACCAAGGTTTAGTTCCTAGGACCCACATAATGGCTCACAACAATTTTTAATTCAAGATCCAAGGGATTTTGCCATCCTAGTCTAGTTTCTAAGAGCACCAGACATGCATGTTGTAAAAATACAAATGTGCAAAACCATGTTAGGTAAATAAATAAAACAATTTAGAATTACACATAACAGACCCTTCAACTAAAACAAAGTAGGAGAGACTTCTTTGGTGTTTTTTTTTTTTCTTACTTTCAAGTTAGTATTGCAAACTTGAAAAATGGAAAAAACTCTTAGTAGTAGTGGAAGCTATAATACTTTTTGCTACTGTGATGACAGATGACTGATAAATCCTCTGTCACCCTTTGTAGGAATGTGTAAACAGGGCCAATCAGCAATGGGTTGGGCTAAGATTGTTTTCCTGCTGTCCAAACCCTGTTGCTCAGTATGCTTTGTGGTCGCCAGGAATCTTAGTTCCTGAGGAAGTAAAATTCTTGAGGAAGCATGGTAGGGAGAAGTCTCTGTGGAGTTAGTCAGTGAACTGTTGAAAGATGGTTAATCCTGGTTCAGCTGGGGGTCCCAGTGGGATGATGGTGGAGGAATGGAGGTGTTACTAAAGGAGAAAGGAGAGCAGGTGACCCTCATTGGACTCCTGTGGTTAATGCTTCTGGGTTCACAATATACTTTACCCAAGAAAAAAAGAGAACTTTTTCGCTATGGTCAGGAGATTGAACAGGTTATCACCTAGCAGAAACCAGGAAGGCTAGGGAATTAGTGAATCTAAAAGTAATCTTGGGGCCTGGGGATGTGAGTTGTGAGTAAACTGGAGGTCAGTTAGTGGTGGAAACAGACTAGATACTTTTCTGTACTGCTGCTGCCCGCCAGGAATTCATTAAAAACAAACTGAAGACCAGTCTTCATTTTCCTTTACCTGGTTTTGAAAGGACAGATTTCCAAAATTTGCATATATAGGCGCCAAATTGCTTGAAAATCCAGAGGCTCCTCTCAACCTCAGAAGAGCTGGTACTTCAGACATGATTCAGGGAAGGCTGTCTTTATGTATGTGTTGTTTTGGTATAGGAAGGTAAGCTCTAACTCTGTATCTCAATATTATCTCAAAGCACATGTGCAGTTTGGACTGGCCTTGAAAATGAAGTACTCAGCCTTACAAATTTACTGGGGCCTAAGGAAACATGTCTTCTATATATTTTATACTTAAATTTTATTTTTATTTATTTTTTTTTCATTGTTGAAGATTGAATCCAGAGCTTCTTTGTGTAGCATTAAAATATAAGTCCAGTAAGGCGAAAAGTATTTCATTAATATTTGCAAAAAAATAATAATAATTGTTTATATATCTTGTTGTATTACCAACCAAGAACAGAATCTCCAGTAACTAATGATAATTAGAATGCAAATTCTGAAGAAGTAATTGGAGATACACTGTAATATGTTCAAACTTATTATTTACTTCGTAGTGTAAGTATTTCAATGAAAGTATAATTGATTGTATAACAAGTAATCTACATTAATATTTTGCATATGATGTATATTCCAAACAACAATTCTGTATGATTAATCTTTATTTTTAATGGTTTTCTTGGAGGGTATAGTGGTGTGGGTTAAAATCTCATTATCATGTCTGTAGGTCAAATGCTGAGCCATCAAACTCTAACATCTGCATTCTTACTTTTTAAAACTTTAATTTCTTTATAGATTTCCAGTACAAAATCTTCTGGGAAAATTTGAAATTACATTTTTTGATATATAATTTTTTTAAACCATATAGTAGCATAATTTCTATATTAGGAAATATTAGTTAATATACTGTATGACATCATAGTGAATTATTCTTTTTATATGTAGTGTTTCTTAACTATTTTTATTTATTTATTTATTTATTTATTTATTTATTTATTTATTTTTACTAGATATTATCTTTCTTTACATTTCAAATATTAGTCCTTTCTTTGTTTCGCCACAGATAATCCCTATTCCATTTTCCCTCTCGGTGTTTCTACGAGGGTCTTCCTCCATCCACCCATTTTACCCTCCCCACCCTGGTACATGCCTACACTGGGGAATCAAGCCTTCACAGGACCAAGAACCTCTCCTCCCACTGATGTCTGACAAGGTCATACTCTGCTATATATGCAGCTGGAACCATGGGTTGGTGCTTAGTCCCTGGGTGCTCTGGACAGTCTGGTTGGTTCATATTGTTATTCTTCCTATAAGGTCGCAAACCCATTCAGCTCCTTCAGTTCTTCCTGTAACTCGTCTACTGGGGACGCCATGATCAGCCTGATAGTTGTCTGTGAGCATCAGCCTCTTTTCTTGCCATGAAATGGCTGAGCTTCTCAGGAGATAGCCATATTTGGCTCCTGTCAGCAAGCACATGTTGGTATCCACAATAGTGACTGGGTTTGGTGTCGGTATATGGGATGGATCCACAGGTTTGGCAGACAATGAATAGTTATTCCTTCAGTCTCGGCTCTGCACTTTTTCTCCATATTTTTTCCAAGGAGTATTTTGTTCCCCATTCTAAGAGGGGTAGAAACACCCACACTCTCATCTTCCTTCTGCATGAGCTTCATGTGGTCTGTGAATTACATTTTGGATATTCTGAAATTTTAGAATAATATCCCTTTATCAGTGAGTGTGTACCATGTTTGTAATTTTGGTATTGGGTTACCTCACACAGGATGATATATTTTATATCCTTCCATTTGCCTGTGTATTTAATGAAGTCATTGTCTTTGTATCATTAGCATATAATTTTATCTCTATTGCTCTATTCTACAGCTTGAGGTCGAGGATGATTCCCCTGAAGTTCTTTTATTGTTGAGAATATTTTTTCCATATCCTGGATTTTTTTTTTATTCTAGATGATTTTGTAAAGTGTTCTTTATATCTTTATGAATAATTGAGTTTTAATTTTGATTGTGATTTCACTGAATCTATAGATTGCTTTCGGCAAGATGACCATTTTTACTGAATTAATCGTGCCAATCTATGAGCATGGGAGGTCTTTCGATCTTCTGAGATTTTCAATTTCTTTCTTCAGAGGCTTGATGTTCTTGTCACACAGATCAATCACTTGCTTTATGCCAGTAACAGAAATGTATTTTCTACTTTAAGTAAATGTTAATGAGATTTTAAAATTTGATTTGCATTCGTTGTGGAAATACAGAAATTTTGCACAAAGTTTTAGAAATGTACTTTATGGATTATTATGTTTAACAATATGAACAATAATCAGTTACATATGCAGGCAATTTGTATATTTTAATTGAATTATCTTTTACACTAAGTCTTAACTGAGTAAATATAGGGAAAAAATTGACCTTCTATTTGGTAGAACAGAATAAAACCCTACTTTGAAATACAATTAATTTTCTAAAAAAGATTATCTATCTATTTATCTATCTATCTATCTATCTATCTATCTATCTATCTGTACGTATGAAAACTATAAATTTGAAAATCTAAAACATAAAATAAAACTTCTCTGATAATCTCTTAGGGAAAAAATTGTAATTACTTCCCATTAGATAATTTTATACTGCTATTTTTCTTGTTATAGTATGAAAAGAATAATTTAATTTTTTGAGCGTTCTTTTCATATTTGTATAAATTTGACTGCTTTCATTACTTTGCTTTACAGGAACATGATCAACAACAAATTATATGAGCAGTATAAAATATTTTTCAGAAGTTGTATGTGGGTGTACAGAAATTCAATAAAGAACAAGAAAAATCAGTGGTTGATATCATAAATAACTTTATAATTAACCTTGTATACCTATGTATCAAGTAGGAATGGAGAAACTAGCCTTGTGTTCACCACATGAAACTAAATTAAGTCTCATTATCTAACTATCCTTGGTTCTGTTCTAGTCCTACTGAATTGTAAATCAGAGAGGTATGGTCACATACTATACAAATGAAAACCACTAAGGATTTTGTTGGAGACCAGATCATAAATTTCCAAGAGGCAGACATTTGCTGAGAGATGAAGAGAGGATTACCAGTTTTTAAAATATGTCAGCCTCAGGTATAGTTGAAAGATAGACAAAGATTACTTACTGTTGTCATCTGGACTCTGTCGTTAATTTTAGAAAACCAACTCAAACTAGCAAATCAGTTTTTACAATCCTAAACTTAGTCCCTATTTAGTTAAAAAAAAAAAAAAGTGTATGGAAAAATCTTTCCTAACAACCATGGCAGAATACTCCTGTGGAAGAATATCACCAAACTAATTTAGATCATCTCCCCCTTAATCTAACAATCACTGTAGTCATCACATGGTTTCCAAGTAAGATCTGAGGCAATTACCATATTAACCATTTTTTTTAATTTGGTTGGTTAATTGTTTGGGGGGTATTCAATTAGAAATGAACAGGAGATCATTTCCTGCCTGTGAACATCATGAAGAGAGCTGGCATTATGAGTCAGTTCAGGAAAGAGATAGGGACTAAAGATAAAAATAAATAAATAAATAAATAAATAAATAAATAAATAAATAAATAAATAAATAAATACTCCAAATGAAGGCAATATTTAAACCTTTCATAGCATGGCAAAAAACACTGTAGTCATTTACAGACCAAAAGCTAGAACCTCTTTGTAGTGAGGGCATTGGACTTACCAGCCTAGTCTCAGTATACTAACTTACTTGAAAATTATCATAAAAAATACACTGAATATTTTGTCTTTAGATCTCTAAAAACCTCAGAAATACTTATCAAAATAACAGACTACAATAAATTCAACAGAATACGTTTCATTTTCTTTCAACAAAAATTTAGGCTTTTTATAATATTAAATATTTATTATGAGTAATTCTAGCTCATTTGGTCATAAGTATATATGTCTTAAGGAAAATAATTCTAAAAACTTAAAATGCATGTTTTGTACTATCATGTATAAGATTGGCAAATTATATAAGACATGCTTATTCATGTTAAACTCATAAATCTACTCCTATTTACAGAATCTTTTAAAAATCAGAAAACTCCCTAGGGAAGATCTTAAAGCACTGTTCTCCTGTATGCCATGACATTTTTAGCAGATATTTAAATGTATTAACTGATCTACTAATGAGTAGAAATCTGAAAGACCAGAATCTCTGTTACCTTTCACCTAATGACTCTATTCAATGTAATCTATGACTACAATTAGAAAAATACCCAAATCCTAAAGTCATATCCTCACCTCTTTTATCAGTCATAGAAAATATTTTAATAGCTATGGTACTGTAATCTGTAATCCCAACACTTGGCAGTTGAATGCAGGAGGATCAAGGCCTTTGACTGTCCATAGCTATATAGTGAGTATGAGTGCAGCATGAGTAATGTAGAACTGTCTCAAATAAACCTGTCCCCTACAAATTAAACATAAATATAATGTTAGTATAAAGATATAAAAATAGTAAATATTTCTGTCACTTCAGTAGGAAAATGTTGACCAGAAATACTAAAATAAATGTACAATTGGAGTTTTTTTTTTTACTATATTTTTGAAGGGAAAACTATTGAAATGTGGATATCCATAGAGTTCCCTGTTTAGAACATTATCCTGACAGCATTTAGCCCAGAACTGGTAAGAAGCAAGGCTTGGAGAATCACAGAAGTTGCCTTGCCCAGACTTTAGAGATGGCAGCAAATAAATGTAAGTATCACCTGTTATTTTAGACTGAAGAAGTGCAATTGATGATGACAGGTCCAATATAATAATAGAAAAACAAACAAACAAACAAACAAACAAACAATAAACTATAATTTCTGCTTTAGATCTTGGCAGGGCCATTCTAGCCCCATCGTTTGACAAAAGCACAACACAGCTCAGAAAATTGTTTTGATGACATCAACAATTGTCAGACTTAAAATCTATCAATGTGCTTCAAACTTCTCTCATCTTCTGGGGTTATACATGGTGGTATTTATGAGACCTCTAAATGATCCCTAGGATTGGGAGCATAGATGGTAGAGTTGGAAGTGGATATATAGACTGGAGAGATAAAATGGGAAGCATGGTGATCCTTGGATTGCCTGTGCCACATACCTTTGCAGTTGTGGTAATAGATTCAGTGCAGATTGCCAATACCGTCTATGAGTACTACCCGAGCACACAGTACAGTGCTTTCTTTTCTTTTTCCGGGCTTTTGCCTGTGACAGGGAATGTAGCTTGGATACTACTGGATGGTGTGTGGAAGATAACAATCATTTGATCAGTTCAAAGCTATGGGAGCTGCCAGTTAATAGGCTAAGCTTCAGACTACATCCTTCCAGTGGATAACTAGGGTCCAGTCTAGATGAATTTCTGGATCCCCAGGATACATAAATAGCATGCAGTATTCTAGAGTAGTATCCAGCTTAATGATACTTCTGTTGCTCTTGTGTCTTTCCCTCTTCTGTATCCCCCATGTTCATTCAGCTTTCTTGGCATTACTCACAAATGAGACTTTGTGTATTAACCTGTGGTATATGAGAGGAGTTGTCTGAATAGAGATGAAATATTGAGTCATGGCAAACACAACTGTGGAAATGGAAACAATCCAGTTGCAAATGTTGTAAAATTAACATAGTCTGTGAAAGAAAAATGCTTTTGCTTTCAGAAAGAGAGTGAATGGAGTTTTTCACTAAGCTGGAAGGGGGCTAATAAAGGTCTTTTTTTTTTTTTTTTTAACTGGAGAATTTAATAAGAATTAACCAAAACACAATTATTCTTACAGGAGTGAACTGGATAGACGGGTAGATTTTGGCTAGTATAAGATACTTGATTTAATGACTTTTGAGGTCCTTTTTTCAAAATCATGATCAATAAATTCTGCCCTCTGTGACATTTCTACTATAGTTGTTTGAAAGATGAATAAACTAGGATACATAAATATAGCTTTATAGTATAGTTTTGAAATTTCATGATTTGACATTTAAATCTGTATGATCAGGACATATTCTAGAGCTCTGCATTAGGCACACATAATCTATAGCTCCTGGGGACATACACACAAATTAGCAAACATGACTTTATAGTGTTTCTTGTTTTCAGAATGGAATACATTTTATGAATAATCTAAAAGCAATAGGTTCAGTTTCTATGTTTTTAGAGACTGAACATTAAAGACCCTAAAAACTCTAAAAAAGAAATAAAAGAAAAAAGAAGAGAAAAGAAAAGAAAATAAACTTGAAGCTTTAAATAAACAACAAAAACCCTAAAAAACCAAAAAAAACAACAACAACAAAAAAAACAAAGACACAAACAAACAAAAAAAATAACATAAAATTTTTGAAAAAAAGAAAACTAAAAGAACTTAAAACCCTAAAGAAAACAAACAAACAAACAAATCAACAAAAAAATTCTAGATTTCTACAAAGACCCAAAAAAACATAAAATCATTACCACAAACAAACAAACAAACAAGCAAAGAGCAACAATAACCACATTAAGGCTTAAAAAAAAAAAAAACCCTGGCCAAATACACTTAGAACAACCCTAAAATCATTTAAAATCTTAAAAAAAACTAAAACAATAAAGCAAAACCTAAAACCCTAAAAAACCCTAAAATTATTAAACAAACACTAAATGACCCAAAATGCTAGTTTTTAATTCTTAATAAATATTTTTAAAACCCTAAAATTCTATAAATAATAAAACAATAGAACTCTAAAATGACCTTAAAAATTATAAAACTGTGTCTTTCTGCACAAAATCAGGCCATTCTGTCTTCCATCACTGAATGGGGAGGGGTCACTCTCCATCATCACTATCTAATAAGGTATAGGCAGTTGATGAGGGATGAATAGTCAGTTTTCATCAAAGCTATTGCCTTTGAAGGTGATAGATTGGCCATGCTCTAGTGGAAGCCAGATGTCCAAGAGTTTATGGGAAACACAAATGATTTGTATGGGTTGTAACAAAAGAGAGAAGATGAGATATGAAGTTGGCAGGAGGAGTTAGGTGGGGATGGGCCGTGTTTTGTTCTGGGAAGAGTTACTAAAAGAATTGGAAAGTAAATCCTTTCAAAATATTTGTATGCAATTCTCAAGGTATTAAGGAAAGTAGTTCTTAATATACCATGTCTGTACTGAACACATATAGACCATTTATATTGCCATCTTCTAAATAACAACTTCTTATACAGCAGTTTCATTACATTGAGGGCAAAAGTAATCCATAGGTTATTTAAAATAAAGAAGAAACTGGGGAGATGGCCCAGGGGTAAAGCCAAGTGTTTGGTCAAACTTTCACCTCCAACACTGGTGCTTAGGAATGGGAGTGGAAGAAACAGAAGGATGACTGTGGCTTCCTGAATGTCAGCCTCACTCCTAATTCAGCAAGAAACCCTGTCACGAGGGGAAAATTAGGGACTGAAGTAACAGAAAACAGTATACCCTTCCCAATCCTCTGCACTTACATGTATATTTCTGTATGCATACACACATCAATATGATTACTGTATAAAAGAGGTTACTTTGCATAAATTATAGGCAAAAGCAATGTTGTTTTAGCCTAGAGACCTGAAGACTTTTATATCATTAGGGTCCTAGAGAAACTCTCCAGATATAGAGGATGGGTATATCTTTTTCCTGTGCAAAGTAAACCTCAGTTAAGTGTATGTGTCAGTGACTCTAAACATCTTTTCTCCTCTAGATTCCTATTTATAACACAGAATGGTCTGTAAATAATGAAAATATGAAAATAAGACTTTTGATTTGCATTTCCCTGATGATTAAAGATGTTGAACGTTTTTTCATGTGCTTCTCTGCCATTCGGTATTCCTCGGGTGAGAAATCTTTTTTCAGTTCTGAGGCTCATATTTTAATGGGGTTATTTGATTTTATGGAGTCTACCTTCTTGAGTTCTTTATATATATATTGGATATTAGTCCCCTGTCTGATTTGGGATAGGTAAAGGTCCTTTCCCAATCTGTTGGTGGTCTTTTTGTCTTATTGACTCAGAGCCACTAGTCAAATAAATTACACACTATATAATCAAATTTGCTTGGAAAATATTTTTTCCAAGCAAATGGTCTGAAGAAACAAGCTGGAGTAGCAATTCTAATTTCAGATAAAATCGACTTCCAACCCAAAGTTATCAAAAAAGACAAGGAGGGACACTTCATACTCATCAAATGTAAAATCCTCCAAGAGGAACTCTCAACTCTGAATATATACGCTCCAAATTCAAGGGCAGACACATTCATTAAAGACACTCTAGTAAAGCTCAAAGCACACATTGCACCTCACACAATAATAGTGGGAGACTTCAACACACCACTTTCATCAATGGACAGATCGTGGAAACAGAAACTAAACAGGGACACAGTGAAACTAACAGAAGTTATGGAACAAGTAGACCTGACTGATATCTACAGAACATTTTATCCTAAAACAAAAGGATATAAGTTCTTCTCAGCACCTCACTGGACCTTCTCCAAAATTGACCATATAATTGGTCACAAAACAGGCCTCAACAGATACAAAAATATTGAAATTGTCCCATGTATCCTATCAGACCACCATGGTCTAAGACTGATCTTCAATAAAAACATAAATAATTGAAAGCCAACATTCACGTGGAAACGGAACAACACTCTTCTATATGATACCTTGGTCAAGGAAGGAATAAAGAAAGAAATGAAAGACTTTTTAGAGTACAATGAAAATGAAGCCACAACGTACCCAAACCTATGGGCCACAATGAAAGCATTTCTAAGAGGGAAACTCATAGCTCTGAGTGCCTCCAAGAAGAACCGGAAGAGAGCACATACTAGCAGCTTGACAACAAATCTAAAAGCTCTAGAAATAAAGGAAGCAAATTCACCCAAGAGGAGTAGATGGCAGGAAATAATCAAACTCAGGGGTGAAATCAACCAGTTGGAAACAAGAAGAACTATTCAAAGAATTAACCAAAGGAGGAGTTGGTTCTTTGAGAAAATCAACAAGATAGATAACCCCTTATCTAGACTCACTAGAGGGCACAGGAACAAAATCCTAATTAACAAAATCAGAAATGAAAAGGGAGACATAGCAACAGATCCTGAAGAAATCCATAACAATTCGAAAACAAAAGGAGATCAAGGGGATACAAATTGGAAAAGAGGAAGTCAAAATATCACTTTTTGCAGATGATATTATAGTATATATAAGTGACCCTAAAAATTCCACCAGAGAACTCCTAAACCTGATAATCAGCTTCAGTGAAGTAGCTGCATATAAAATTAACTCAATCCAGTCAATGGCCTTTGTCTACACAAAGAATAAATAGGCTGAGAAAAAGTTAGGGAAACAACACCCTTCTCAACAGTCACAAATAATATAAAATATCTCGGCGTGACTCTAACTAAGGAAGTGAAAGATCTGTATGATAAAAACTTCAAGTCTCTGAAGAAAGAAATTAAAGAAGATCTCAGAAAATGGAAAGATCTCCCATGCTCATGGATTGGCAGGTCAACATTGTAAAAATGGCTATCTTGCCAAAAGCAATCTACAGATTCAATGCAATCCCCATCAAAATTCCAACTCAATTCTTCAACGGATTAGAAGGAGAAATTTGCAAATTCATCTGGAATAACAAAAAACCTAGGATTGCAAAAACTCTTCCTAAGGATAAAAGAACCTCTGGTGCAATCACCATGCCTGACCCAAAGCTTTACTACAGAGCAATTGTGATAAAAACTGCATGGTACTGGTATAGAGACAGACAAGTAGACCAATGGAAGAGAATTGAAGACCCAGAAATGAACCCACACACCTATGGTCACTTGATCTTCAACAAGGGAGCTAAAACCTTCCAGTGGAAGAAAGACAGCATTTTCAACAATTGGTACTGGCACAACTAGTTGTTATCATGTAGAAGAATGCGAATTGATCCATGCTTATCTCCTTGTACTAAGGTCAAATCTAATTGGATCAAGGAACTTCACATAAAGCCAGAGACACTGAAATTTATAGAGGAGAAAGTGGGAAAAACCTTGAAGATATGGGCACAGGGGAAAAATTCCTGAACAGAACAGCAATGGCTTGTGCTGTAAGATCGAGAATTGACAAATGGGACCTAATGAAACTCCAAAGTTTCTGCAAGGCAAAAGACACCGTCAATAAGACAAAAAGATCACCAACAGATTGGGAAAGGATCTTTACCTATCCTAAATCAGATAGGGGACTAATATCCAATATATATATAAAGAACTCAAGAAGGTGAACTCCAGAAAATCTAATAACCCCCATACAAAAATGGGGCTCAGAACTGAACAAAGAATTCTCACTTGAGGAATACCGAATGACAGAGAAGCACCTGAAAAAAATGTTTAACATCCTTAATCATCAGGGAAATGCAAATCAAACAACCCTGAGATTCAACCTCACACCAGTCAGAATGGCTAAGATCAAAAATTCAGGTGACAGCAGATGCTGGCAGGGATGTGGAGAAAAAGGAACACTCCTCCATTGTTGGTGGGATTGCAGGCTTATACAACCACTCTGGAAATCAGTCTGCTGGTTCATCAGAAAACTGTACATAGTACTACCAGAGAATCATGCAATAGATCTCCTGGGCATATATCCAGAAGATTCCCCAACTGGTAAGAAGGACACATGCTCCACTATGTTCATAGCAGCATTATTTTTAATAGGAAGGGCTGGAAAGAGCCCAGATGCCCCTCAACAGAGGAATGGATACAGAAAATGTGGTACATCTACACAATGGAGTACTACTCAGCTATTAAAAAGAATGAATTTATGAAATTCCTAGCCAAATGGATGGATCTTGAGGGCATCATCCTGAGTGAGGTAACACATTCACCAAGTAACTCACAGAATATGTACTCACTGATAAGTGGATATTAGCCAAAAACCTAGGATAGCCAAGATATAAGATACAATTTTCTAAACACATGAAACTCAAGAAAAATGAAGACTGAAGTGTGGCCACTATGCCCCTCCTTAGAAGTGGGAACAAAACACCCTTGGAAGGAGTTACAGAAACAAAGTTTGGAGCTGAGATACAAAGATGGACCATGTAGAGACCGCCATATCCAGTGATCCAACCCATAATCAGCATCCAAACGCTGACACCATTGTGTACACTAGCAAGATTTTATGGAAAGGACCCAGATGTAGCTGTGTCTTGTGAGACTATGCCGGAGCCTAGCAAACACAGAAGAGGACGCTCACAGTCAGCTAATGGATGGATCACAGGGCTCCCAATGGAGGAGCTAGAAAATGTATCCAAGGAGCTAAACAGATCTGCAACCCTATAGGTGGAAAAACATTATGAACTAACCAGTTCCCCGGAGCTCTTGACTCTATCTGCATATGTATCAAAAGATGGACTAGTCGGCCATCACTGGAAAGAGAGGCCCATTGGACATGCAAACTTTATATGCCCCAGTACAGGGGAACGACAGGGCCAAAAAGGGGGAGTGGGTGGATAGGGGAGTGGGGGTGGGTGGCTATGGGGGACTTTTGGTATAGCACTGGAAATGTAAATGATCTAAATACCTAATAAAAAATGGAAAAGAAAAAAAAAAAAAAAAGAAGAAGAGATGTATATGGCAAACACTTACCGGGGACAGACTGTCATGATAAGGCCAGCATAGGAGGAAACAATAAGTTGATCTGAGGCATTGAGAGCCTGAATGGGCCCTTCTCACATTTGGTTGGATTTAGAAGCCAAGATTTAGTTCAGAACCAACCAGCTCCCTCCTTCTTGTCCCAATGATCTACTTCTGCTAGGGCATAGTCACAAAGGTTCCACAACATTTCTAGACAGTTTTCCCAGTTTGAGACAACTGAGACTGTGGGAGAAATACCCCCCCCCAACCTTAATTAAACTAAGCCACGCAAGTGCAAAATATTTTTGAAAACAGTTTAATTTCAATTTTGGAAAGAGAACAGAGAGCTCTACTTTGAAATGGACTGAATTAGTCCATTGTGCACCCTAAATAATATATAGTGTAAAAGATTCCATTTTTTATGTTTCAAGTGAGGGCTGAAAACAACACACTAATGGAGATGAAATGCAAAAAAAAAAAAAAAAACTGGGATATATAGTAACAATTCAAACTGACAGTTTGAAAAACAACGTATTTATACATGTTAACTGTCCTTTTGACCACAGTGTCATTTATCATTGTGTTAGGGGATCCAATCTAGTGATTAATCATCAGGGTTTGACAGTAAAATCTTTAGGCTCCATATACCAGACATTAGCTGGAAAATCATTTACAAGAAAGTAATGCCCTTTGGTGTCTTCTCTGTGAATCTGTTGTATGGATGCCCTGTCGTTGGTTGTTTTAGTTGTTGGTGTTGTTTTAAAATAGAAATATTGAATACAAAAGCAAGTGGCAGGAGCCCAAAAGGTATTTGCATCCTCTCTTTCTCCTTCCCAAAACTTTCTAATTTTCCCAATCCCCACATTCATTCAAAAATTCAGAAGTTCAAAAAATACAGAAACTCATTCATCATCTTTACTTTGTGCTTGCATTCTGGTTGCAATTATCTTGTAAGCATTAAAAATCAGGTTAGCATACTGCCTATGTTCAATAGGGTTTCATTGATGTGAAGAGACATCATGACTCAGGAAACTCTTATAGGGAAAATTTAATTGAGGTTGTCTTACATTTTCAGAGGGTCAGTACATTATTATCTTGGTAGGAAGCATGGCACCATCCAGGGAGAGGAGGTACTGGGGAAGGAAATAATTGATGTATATCTTAGTCTGAAGGCAACCAGGAGGAAGCTTGTAGCCACAGGTAGCAAGGAAGAGGATCGATTTTCGTCACTGGGCAGACATTGTGCACTACATAAAAGCAAGCCTAAACATTGATACACTTCCTCAAACAAGTCAACACCTTGTAATAGTGCCACATCCCATGGGCAAAAGATATTCTAATCAACACACTGCATCATAGGAAAATGGCAGAGAGACATAAAAAAAAGATACTGCATGATTGCATTCCTCTGGTCACAAGTGCTACATACCTACATGCTTATATGCAAACACATACACACACACACACACACACACACACACACACACACACACACACACATACAAACACACACATACACACACAAACACACACATACACACAAACACACACACACACACACACACACACACACACACACACACACACACACACACACACACATGCCTATCTGATATGCATAATAATAATGTGCAGTCTAGGGTCCTGCGCGATTGGATTGAACCAGGTGCTGTGTTCCACTCACCAGAGGTCTTAGGATCCCATGGAGGATCCTGTATGGGTCCTTGCAGGTGTCCCGAAGAATCCCCCAGGCCAGGGACCATGGTGTCCCTTTATCTACTTCTGTTGTCCAATTGCTCTGGCTGGGATTTCAAGTGGTATATTGAATAGATAGGAAAAAAGTGGGCAGCCTTGTCTAGTCCCTGATTTTAGTAGGATTGGTTTTAGTTTCTCTCCATTTAGTTTGATGTTGACTATTGTTTTGCTGTATACTGCTTTTATTATGTTTAAATATGGGCTTTGAATTCCTGATCTTTCCATGACTTTTATTATGAATGTGTGTTGGATTTCCTGAAATGATTTCTCAGCATCTAAGGAGATGATCATGCGGTTTTTGTTTTTGAGTTTGCTTATATATAGTGGATTATGTTGATGTGTATCCTTATATTAAACCATCCCTGCATCCCTGGGATGAAGCCTACTTGATCATTATTGATGATCTTTGTGATATGTTCTTGGATTCAGTTTGCATGGACTTTATTGAATATTTTTGCATCGATATTCAGAAGGGAAATTGGTCTGAAGTCCTCTATTTTGTTGGGACTTTATATGGTTTAGTTATCAGAGTAATTTTGGCTTCTATAGAATGAATTGAATATAGTACGTTCTGTTTCTATTTTGTGAAATAGTTTGAGAACAGTTGGAATTAGTTCTTTTTTGAAGGTCTGATAGAACTCTGCACTAAACCCATGTGGGTGGTCCTGGGCATTATTTGGTTAGGAGACTATTAGTGACTGCTTCTATTTCTTAAGGGGATATGGGGCTGTTTAGATCTTTATTCTGATCTGTATTTAACTTTGGTACCCGATTTCTGTCTAGAAAATTGTCCATTTTGTCCAAGTTTTCCAGTTTTGTTTAGTATAGTCTTTTGTAGTAGGATGTGATGATGCCTAGTATTTCCTCAGGTTCTGGTCTTATGTCTCCCTTTTCATTTATGATTTTGTTAATTAGCATAATATCCCTGTGCCCTCTAGTTCGTCTTGCTAAGGGTGTATCTATCTTGATACTATTCTCAAAGAACAGGCTCCTGTATTGATTGATACTTTGAATAGTTCTTTTTGTGCCCACTTGGTTGATTCCAGCTCTGAGTTTGATTATTTTCTGCTATCTACTCCCCCTTGTAAATTTGCCTCCTTTTTTTCTAGAGCTGTCAAGCTCTTAGTGTGTGCTCTCTCTGGTTTCTTTTTGGTGGCACTCAGAGCTTTTGGTTTTCTTTGTGGGACTACATTCATTGTGTCCCATAAGTTTGGGTATATTGTCCCTTCATTTTCATTAAACTCTAAAAAGTGTTTTATTTCTTCTTTATTTCTTCCTTGACGAAGTTATCATTGAGTAGAGTGTTGTTCAGCTTTCAACTGAATGTTGGCTTTCTACTATTTATGTTGTTATTGAAGATCAGCCTTCCTCCATGGTGATGTGATAGGGTGTATGGGATACTTTCAATATTTTTGTTGAGTCCTGTTTTATGACTGATTGTGGTCTATTGTGGAGAAGGTACCATGAAGTGCTAAGAGGAAGTTATAACCTTTTGTTTTAGGGTAAAATGTTCTGTAGATATCTATTAAATCCATTTGTTTCATAAATTCTGTTATCTTCAATGTGTCTCTGTTTAGTTTCTATTTCCAGGATCTTTCTATTGATAAGAGCGGGTTGTTGAAGTCTCCCACTATTATGGTGTGCAGTGCAATGAGTGATTTGAGTTTTACTAAAGTTTCTTTAATGAATGTGGATGCCATTGCATTTGGAGCATAGATATTCAGAATTGAGGGTTCATCTTGGAAGATTTTACATTTCATGAGCATTAACTGTCCCTTCTTGTCTTTTTTGATAACTTTGGGTTGGAAATTGATTTTATTCTATATTAGAATTTCTACTCCAGCTTATTTCTTCAGACCATTTGCTTGGAAAATTGTTTTCCAGCCTTTTACTATGAGGTAGTATCTGGTTTTGTCCCTGAGGTGGGTTTCTTTTATGCAGCAAAATGTTGTGTATTGTTTATATATCCAGTCTGTTAGTCTATTTGTTTTTATTGGTGAATTGATTCCAGATTAAAGCAACTTCAGACCAACTTCTCTTTTGTATATCAATGCAAAAATACTCAATAAAATTCTCCCCAAACTAAAAGGGTTATTAGGTCCTTTTCTGATAGTCAAAACTGCAATGAGAACTGCCAGTTTTCCAAGTGTCACTGGCTAATTGCTCTTAGATAGTAACTAGGCTTTCTCCTACTCAGAGCACATTACAAGAGGTTGTATAACAATTAACCAAACGTCATCAGAAGGGAACTAACGATTGATTATATGTTCTAGGGTAAAAGGTAAAATATGGATTGGTTTTACCTATACAAAACTTCACTAATATCTTAGTTATGGTTTGATACCTTCAGTGTACCTATTGATCTGAGACAGTTGATGAACTTTGTAACATGTGGTCATGTATTCTGAAATATGTATAAGTGCTGAGGAAAAACAGACGAGAAAAATCAAGAGAGAAGATTTTTTTTTTTTGCCTTTCTCCACTTAGACTTTTTTTTTCCTTTTCCCCACTTAGAAGAATTTTTCCCTTTCAGCACTTAGGATCTTTCTGCTTTTCCCCTTATATAACTTTCATAAAAATATTTTTATAACTAAGTAATAACTTCTATAATCACTTCTATAAATTCCTTCTCTTCCAGTGACATCTGGCTAGTAGGCTCAAAATTAGAGCCCAGCAATTCCTGCTGAGCTAGAAAAAAGGCTGCATTGCTTAATCCTCCTCTGTTAGGCTACAGGTGTTAATCACCTAAACCAGGCTACCCTCAGAAAGACCAAGTACTTTTTAGAAGTTATCATCAGCATTTAAGTACAATTTGAAAGCTAGAAAGCCCTGGGACACTTCGATTTTAAAGCCATTGCCAGGGTCCTACTCTGTGACTCCACTGCTATCCTGGCACAGAGCAATCCTGGACTTCAAACTCTTCTATAGAGCAAAAGTGATTAAAAGAAAACAAAACAAAACAAAACAAAACAAAACAAATCAAAACTATATGGTATTGATACAGAGACTGACAGATGGATCAGTGGACTAGAACTGAAGATCCAGAAAGAAAACCACACATTTATGGTCACTTGATATTTGACAAAGAAGCAAAATATATATGGATATATATACGATGGAAAAAAGAAAGGATTTTCAATAAATCGTGCTGTTCTAATTTGCAGTCTGTATGTTGAAAAATGAACAAAAAAAAATCCATACTGATCACCTTGCACAAAGCTCAGTTTCAAGTTGAACATGATTATCAACATAAAATAAGATACACTGAATCTAATAGAAGATAAACTCATTGACACAGAGAGGGAAATGTCCTAAAAACATCTCCCGTGATTCATGCTCTAAGATCAACAGTTCATAAATGTGACCTCATGAAACTGGAAAGCTTCTGTAAGCAAAACATATAGGCGATGAGACTAATCATCAACCTACAGACTGGAGAAAAAATCTTAACTAACCTCACATCCAATAAAGGGCTAATATCCTAAATATATAAAGAACTCAAGAAACGAAATAAACCAATCAAATATGGGGTACATATCTAAATAGATATGTCAAGTCAGAACAGTCTAAAATGGCTAAGGAGCACTTAAAGATAATAATAGTGCCACTTAAAGATCGTAATAGTGCCACATCCCTTGGGCAAAAGATATTCTAATCAACACACTGCATCATACAACATAAAGAAAGATACTGCATGATTGCATTCCTCTAGTAACAGGTGCTACATACCTACACCCATATATGCACACACACACACACACACACACACACACACACACACATACACAAATGCCTATCGTGTATGCATGTGCATACACATATATTTTTCTATTTATTTACTTACTTACTTACTTACTTACTTTGTTTTAAATTTGTTGGGTAAGAACTTTCTGCATACATATAAATGAGTTTTAGCAAATTTATCCCTATCTTCTCCTCCTTGAATTGTTCCCCATTTCTCCTGTATCACTTTTATCCTTAATTACATTTTCATTTTTATATAGACGGCTGTGTAGTGCCATGTCCCGAGCAATCGCGTGCGTGCCACAAGCAATCCTTAAGAAGAGCCGTGCGTGCCACCTGCAATAGCCATTATAAATCAGTATTTACATATTTCCATTGATACCTGCAATGGTGTAATGTTTGCCACATCTTTAACAGGGGAAAAAGCCTCTCATGTTATACAGCACTGCCTAGAAGAGTGGAGTGCTTTGGGCAAGCCCACAATTCTTAAAACGGATAATGGGGCAGCATATACTTCTACTAAATTTGAATAATTTTGTCATCAAATGGATGTCAGTCACTTGACTGGCCTTCCTTATAATCCTCAAGGACAAGTCATTGTGGAATGTGACCACCACACACTCAAGTCTTATCTTATAAAACAAAAAGGGGGAGTTGATGAGACTCTGCTCTCAGTGCCAAGAGTAGTGGAATCTATGTCACTCTTCACACTTAATTTTTTGAATCTCAACGAGCAGGGATGTTCTGTAGCTGAGCGACATAACTCAGACCCTGATAGACTAAAAGAAATGGTCAAGCAGAAGGATGTTTTAACTGGTCTGTGGAAAGGCCCAGATCCTATCTTAATCATATCCTGGGGAGCAGTTTGTGTTTTTCCACAGAGTGAGGACAACCCATATTGGCTGCTGGAACGACTCACCCGCAGGATATTCATCAAGGATGGTGCAGAAGATGCTGACCTCCCCAGGACTGTTCCTGATCCTGACAATGCTGAACTTGTCTCAGGTTTCTAGTATAACAGAGATGGGCTATTCTCTCGACTTTCCCTAAACCAATGTCAGTTCGCCATGATGCTATAGTTTTTCCAAAATTCGTTACTACTAATAAAACAGTGGATTTGCCATATTTAACCTATGATCCCACTCAAGCACCATTAGGAGAAAATCACTTCTTACTAGAACAGGGTTCTTTATGTTTTCAAATTAATGGACAAGGAAATTGTATCAACCTCCCAGCCCGAGCTTTAGGGAAGTTTAGTGAGCACCGAGGAGGTTGGGTGAGCACAACCCAAGATACTTCCAAAGTAGATATAACCTTTATAAATCGGACCTTTTGGCAAGAGGCAATTTGGGTTAATGGTACATTTCTACCACCTAACTTTTCAGAAAAAGGACATCCCCACCAAACAAAAATAGCCCCTCATTGTATCTTGGAAGATGAAGGGCTGATCCTGCTTTGGTCTGATTATCGATCCTCCATCATTTGTTGGGCAGATCAGAGTAAAACTTTTTCCTTTTCTTTCAACATGACAGATGACCCAGAGAAGGAATTTGTTATGAAAAAGAGATTTTTCATACAGGACTTTAGAATGCATCCTTTTCACAAGTGGGTGCTTTGTGGAGTCAATGGCAGTTGTAGAGAACTAAATCCTTTCAATTTTATCCAGGGAGGAGCAGTTGTAAAGGCTTCTTTTATTGGCATCTCAAGATTTGCTCAGCATTGGGGAATACATGATGCCTCCCAGGACTCTTATGGACATACTAATATCTGTGTAGAGATCACTGGATTCAATAAAACTTTGGTAAACCAGATTAATTATACATCTACCCCAGTCTGTGTTTACCCCCCTTTCTTGTTTATATTCTTTCAAGTGATTCTTTTGAAGTCTGTTCCAATGATTCTTGTTGGATTTCTCAATGTTGGGATGTAACAAAGAACACCCGTGCCATGGTGGCACGGATCCCACTTTGGATCCCTGTTCCGGTGGAAACACCCTCCACCTTGAAAGTAAATGGGAGAAATGCCCTAAAGATACATGAAGTACACACTAGATTAGTTGAAAAATGGAAAAATTAGCTGATAAAAGCAACTGTTGTTTGGGCAGTGGTGGTTTATGCCTTTAATCCCATCACTTGGGTGGCAGAGGCCAATAATTTGTGAGTCTGAGACCAGCTTGGTATACAGAGTGAGTTCCAGGACAGCCAGGTCTACACAGAGTAATCCTCTCTCAAAAAATAATAAAACAAACAAACAAACAAACAAACAAACAAACAAACAAAAAGCACCTGTTCTGTGAAGAGGACCGGGCACAATGCACACTCATAGTGGCTTACAATTTATGCACAGCCACAGTTTTAGAGAATCACTGCTCTCTTTCAGCCTCTGTAGGCCATAGAGGTATAAGTGAGAGAACAGGCATGAGCACTCTAGCACATAAGGGATAAAAAGGGGCTCGGCAGCCTAGCACATAAGTGAGGGAGAGAGGGCCTGCACATCCTAGCACACTCTTGTAATCAAGCTCAGTACTAGGAAGGTGGAGGTGGGAGTTTATCAGGGATTGTAGAGAATCTGGATGTTATTTTCTGATCTATTAGGACAGCATGGACTCTTCTGTTGTGGGTATGTACATACAGAAAAAGTGCACACATTTTAATTTTATGCACATAAATAACAAAAAAATATTACAGTTGAAATTAGTAGTGCCATTTCCAGTGCTTTCATATGTTACACATTTGTTCATGTTTTTCAAGTCTGCAAATGCTTTTCAACCTAGTAATTGGAAATCATTTGTTTTAAAGATGGTAGCTCTTTTCCACCTCCTGAGAACTCTCTTCCAATCAATGGTGCCTGGTACTCCATGACAGCATACACAGGGTATATTCAGCCAAACAGTGAAATCCCTGGATGAGACCTGTTTTCTCGATCTGGCATCATAAAGGGTCCTCAGTGTACTCCATCTGGGTCTCTCCTGATAACGTTTTGCTTGTTTGTTTGTTTGATTGTTTGTTACTTTTTCTTTTGTTTGTTTTTCTTTTTCTTTTTGTTTTGTTATTGTTTTTGTTTTTGTTTTTGTTTTGTTTTTTATTTGTTTAGTTTTTTATTTGTTTTTTGGTTTTCTTTTGTTTTTTCTTTGTGTTTTTGTTTTTGTTTTGTTTTTTTGCTTAGTTTTTTTTTTGTTTGTTTTGTTTTGCTTTGTTTTTTTTTTTTTTTGTTTTTTTTTTGTTTTGTTTTTTTCATTGAGAGCCAAGCAAGGAAGGGTTCGGTTGTGAAGGAGTTCATTTTGAAAGACCTGGAACTGATAACCAGCTCTGATCAGGATAATTGGACTATTAACAGATGTGTGAGTGGTGGGAAATCTCAGTCCCAGGAGGCCACTCTGTGAGGAAAAGCCTCCTGATCGGCATTTCCTATGGCTTCTGAGGGTTAAATGAAGGAGGAGGATCATATTCATTGCACAGGATTGAACAGGACAGGGGCTTAGAGGATTGAAAGCCCTTGTAGGACACAAGCTTGAAGCCTAGGGAGAGGATCAGAGAGCCGGCTGCAGGACTGGGGGTCAGGGGATCAGGGTGCCATTGGTGAGGAGTCTTGGCGATTGTCCTATTTGCTGTAAGAGGCCTTAGGGTTGAAATTGGCACTTGTCCTGTGTGTAGTCCAAAATCTATTAGAAACACACTGAGGATTCCTCTACCCTCACTGTCTTCTCTAGTGTGTATTTCTTTGGTAGAGACTGTATGGATACTGCAGAAAGGGGAGTGGCATAGGAAGAATAAATGAAAAGAATGAGAGCATACAATGTAGAAGATTCATAAGTCTTCTAAGATGGATTCTTACCACAGATCCTCCCTCTCATTCCCCAAGTATTTCTATTAAAGACTTGCACCACGGAGATCAGCCTTTTCTCTCCGTTTCCCTTCTGTAGGATGGGTTCTTCGTTTTAGCTCAGGCTGTCTTGGTTTGGGCTGGCCTTGGACTTACAATCTCCAGATATTTGAAAACCAAGGCTTCCCCAAATCCCTGCTTTCTCCAATATAAGGTCTTTCTGTGTGGGTGCTGGTGCTGTTGGGTGTTGATTGTTGAGGGAGCTTTGGGTCTTCTCAAATGAATATACAGTTACCATATTCATTTTCTATCTTGATAGCCATGTGAGTTTATTTAAAGACAGAGACACACTGATAAACAAAATTGCTAATGTTTTGTTTAAAAAGAATCTGTGGGAAATAGGAACAAGAATCAGATGACTCAGAAATTAAATGCAAATACATTTTGCTCATTGTCTTTGGGTAGTTAAGAAGTCTCACATATTCAAGGCTGGCCTTTTTCCCCTTATTTAAATTGGGATCTGACATATTGTTAGCTCTGGTTCTAAAGGAGTTTCTTAAAGAAGTAAGTTAATAAGATTTTAAAACAATGTTTTGAGGGAGAGGGACATGATAAATGGGATACATGGAGGAACTGGAAAGAGGAAGTGCATATAATTATTTCATTTTTGATATTTTTAACTACTTAAATGATACCTTTGGATTCAGATTACTAAGATTTTTTTTCCTTTTTTCCATTTTTTTTAACTAAGAAGACATTATAGTTTTTAAGAGAAGAATGGCTCTTAAGAAAATGATGGTGATTCCAAAGGAGATTACTTATTACTTTTGGACTTTGATGATGAAGAAGATGACATAAATATTTCAGAGGAGTCTCTTTCTGAAGGTTATTGCATATTCTGGTTTGGGTATTAATTGCGTGTCCTGCAGTTCACTAGAATTTTTCCTAGTCACCTGAATTGTAAGAAGTCTTTTCTAAGAGATTTTGTATAATTCATTTGAAATTTTACCTATATCTATATATTCCTATACCCGAGTTTTAGCAACACATATAACTATTCTTGGCACTGTAGTCACAATATATTGATAAAAAATAACTTGTTATTATTTTGCCAAAGGAAAATACCTGAACATTGTTCCAATAATATATTTGTAAAACTTGAATTTATTTCAAGAATACTACAAATAATTTATTTCATTCTTTTTTTATTATTATTATTATTTTTTTTTTACATTTCAAATGTTATTCTCTTTTCTATTTTCCCCTCCAAAAATCCCAGTCCTCTCCCCTCTCTCCCTGCTCTCCAACAAGCACACCCACTCCCAATTCCTGACCCAGGCATTCCCAAAACTTGGTCATAGGAACTTTACAAGAACAAGTGTCTCTCCTCCCATTGATGACTTACTAGTCCATCCTCTGCTACATATGCAACTTTTGAGGGAAACGTTCTGTTTTCCATCAGAGTCTGAATTTGCCCATCTAATGATAAAAAGGCAAGTTGAAGCTCCCTATCAGTAGTAAAGAAATGTGGAAACACTTGTGCACTGTGCATGACAGGCATGGGCAGGGGAAAGGTGGACATAATACCCCAACACAATTCCCCCGATATACTAGGAAATAGGATCTCCAGTAGAAGGGTCAGTATCCATCTTTGTTTCAGTATTCCCTCTTTTGTCCACATCTTCTGAAGGGGAGATCCTTTAGATGAGGCATTCTGGAACCCAAAGAGGATTGTCTTCTTACTGTGGAAAGACACAAATAACTCCCCTGGATCTTATTAAAATAGGATCCGGGCATATCCATTTTCCGGTTAAGATATCTTTCCATTTGATCATTTCTCTAGAACTGTTTCATTCTGAACAGTGATGATCAGGTGCAGTGTGGCCTTGTTCATCAATATTCAAAAATTAAGAGTAAAGAGTACCATGGAGGTGGCCACTCTCAGTGTTAAGGGCGGGGCCTCATCGACTCAGCCTTTTAGTTTGATAAGGTAGGTTATAAGAGTGTGGTGGGCATGTTCCACAATGCCTTGTCCCTATATGGCAAACCAGTTAAATAAGATACATTCATCTGGAGACAGAACTGTTGAAATTTTTGAGAGGTGTAGGCCAGGCCATTATCTGTTCTAAGAAATTTGGGTTGTCCCCAAGCACTCCAAGCTTCAAGGTAATGTTGAATTACATGTGAGGCTTTTTCTTAGTTGAGGGATCAGTTTTACTGCCCTCTTTTCTCTCTCCCCTTCCTTCTGAATCCTGGGGAGGGCCCTTTTTCTTAGACGTGTCTTTCTTTTTTCGAGCTCCCTTTCTCTCATTCTGTTAGTTTTCTCACATACTGTCCTGAACGTCTTCTAGTATTCCCTGTCCCTCCACATTGGCTGGTCGGCAGGTTTCATCCTCTAGACAGTTTTTTATCAGCTTCCAAATTGCCTTGGTGCCCAGGCGTAAGTCTCCCTCTTCATGCTTATGGTCAAGGTCCCTTCCTAGCTTATTTTATAAGGCTACGGTTAGAGACCCCGAATAGGCATACCAGGGAGAAATGCGATCCACCTCCTTAACAAAATTCTGCAGCATATGGGAGGCAACCTGCAGATCACGTTGCTTTAGCACTGCCTGTAATGTGGTGATCACTGACTGTGAGAAGCCCATGATAGAATGAGTGCCTGCGGCTGATCTACACCCGACTTATAGTACTCCTTAAGCAAAGTGAAAGTAAACCCAGCACTCTGCTCCCTTATCTATGGAAGGCTTAGAAGATACCTCAGTGCTGCCACTTATCTATGTTGGACTGACAACACCTCATTTTTCAGCACCAGCCGTGATGGACCTCAAATTTCAGCACCAGCCTCGATGGACAGAATAAGAAACAGAATGAGGGTCAGGACAACCAAAACTAGAGCTTCTACTGCCCGTTCCTAAGTTGCATCTAGATTAAGACTGAAATCAAAAGGGATAAGAGGTTCACGATCAGATATACCTCTGCGAACTTACCTTTTTCCTGCAGTTCTGAATCCACTCCGTCTCCAGGGGTTCCCCTCAATGCCAGCGATGTTGATCCTGGGTTTATGGCACCAGATGACCCACGCTACCATCTTGCCAGCAAGAATTCATCCAGGACAGTCAGATCTTTCTGTAGTAAAGCTGTAATACATCTCGAGAGATAGATGAACAGCTTCAGGACAGGAGATCCAGAGCAGAAAACCAGTCCCTTATATAGGCTGTGAAGTATGGTTAGAAGTATGGTTGGGGACATGCACCACCGGGATTGGCTGCCCACCATCAGCCTGATGATGCCATGGGAGAGTCAGGGCTCAGGTAATGGAAAGATATCCTGACGCCTGCGTGCACTCACCATGAGCAATGGTGACAATGGTGTTGTCAGCACCATCTCGTAATGGCGACCACGAGGGCGGCTTTTCACAGTGGTAGAAGTAATTACAGGGTTTATCTGATCCTGATTTGTATTTGGTACCTGGTATCTGTCTAGATAAGTGTCCATTTTATCCAGATTTTTCAGTTTTGTTGAGTACAGCCTTGTATTTAGATCTTTTGATATTTCAAATTTACTAAATTTCTGTTGTTATTTCTCCCTTTTCATTTCTGGTTTTTCTAAATTGGATACTGTTCTTGTGTTCTGTATTTTGTCTGTCTAATGGTTTATCTATCTTGTTGATTTTCTCAAAGAACAAGCTCCCAGTTTGTTTGATTATTTTTGTATTGTTCCTTTGTTTCCACTTGGTTGATTTTAGCACTGAGCTTGATTATTTCCTGACTTCAACTCCTTTTGGGTGAATTTGCTTCCTTTTGTTCTATAGTGTTAAGGTTTGATGTCAATCTACTCCTATATCCTCTCTCCAGTTTCTTTTTAGAGGCATTCAGAGAGAGCTATGAGAGTCCATCTTAGGGCTATTTTCATTGTGTCCATCAACATGCAGTATGTTGTAGCTACATTTTCATTAAACTCTAAAAAGTCTTTAATTTAGTTCTAGATTTCTTCCTTGACTGTTTTGTCACTGACTAGATTGTTGTACACATTCCACGTGTATGTAGGTTTTCAATTATTCATGTTATTGTTGAAGATCAGCCTTAGTCTGTGGTGATCTGATAGGAAGCATGACATTACTTCAATAATTTTATATCTGTTGAGGCAGGTTTTGTGACTGAGTGTTTGGTCAATTTTGGAGAAGGCATCGTGAGGTGCTGAGAAGAAGGGACATTCGTTTCTTTTTGGATAAAATGTTCTATAGATATGAACTAAATGTATTTGTTACATAAATTCTGTGAGTTTCACCGTGTATCTTTTTAGTTTTATTTTCCAGGATCTGTCCATTAATGAGGGAGGGGTGTTGAAGTCTTCCAATATTATTGTGTGTGGTACAACGTGTGTTTTGAGCTTACTAAAGTTTCTTTTATCTATGTGGATGTCATTGCATTTGGAGTATAAACGTTTAGATTTGGGAGTCCATCTTGGTAAATATTAACTTTAATGAATATGAAGTTTTCCTCCTTGCCTTTTTTAATAACTTTGGGTTGAAAGTCAATTTTATTTGATATTAGAATGGCTGCTCCAGCTTCTTTCTTCGGATCATATGCTTGGAAAGTTCTTTTCCAGCCTTTTAGTCTGAGGTAATGTCTGACTTTGTCCTTGGTGTTTGTTTCTGGTGTGCTTAATATTGCTTACACATCCATTTTGTTATTCTATGCCTTTTTACTGGTGAACTGAGTCCACTGATATTAAGAGATACTAAGGAAAAGTTCTTGTTGCTTCCTGTTATTTTTGTTTTAAGAGTTGGAATTTTGTTCATGTAGCTATCTTCTTTTAGGTTTCCTTCAAGTTTAATTTCTTGCTTTTTCTCGAGTGTAATTTCCCTCCTTATATTGGAATTGTCTCTTTATTATCGTTTGAAGTGCTGGATGCATTGGAAGATACTATGTAAATATGGTTTTGTCACAGAATACCTTGTAGTCTCAAGCTATGTTAAAAAGTTTTGCTTCATATAGTAGTCTTGGCTGGCATTTCTGCTCTCTTACATTCTGTATGACATCTGCCCTAGATTTTCTGGCTTTCATAGTCTCAGGGGAGAAGTTATGTGTAATCCTGATAGATCTTGCTTTATATATTACTTGACCATTTACCCTTACTCCTTTTAATATTCTTTCTTTGTTTTGTGCATTTGGTGTTTTGACTATTATATGATGGCAGGATTTTTTTTTTCTGGTCCAAATAATTTGGCGTTCTGTAGGCTTCTTGTATATTCATGAGATTATCTTTCTTTAAGTTAGGGAAGTTTTTTTTATATATAATATTGGTAAAGATATTCAATGGCCCTATAATTTGGAAACCTTACTTCTAATCTATAACTATACCGGATATCATGTATTTAATTATGTCATTTCTCAAAGCTATTTCAAAAATTCACATGGGCAGTATTTCCTGAGAAATTCAAATCATTAAAACTTTATTCCCTTTTACTAATATAGCATATTATGTTTCCATTTTCTGTTGTCCATATAGTACAGAGCCCAGCATTTGACAAAGATGAGAATATATCACCTCAGGTAGAAACAGATGAAGATATGGTACAATATTTTCAATTTTATCCCATTTCAATAGAGTACTTCAAAAGTGGTGTTTGTGATCCCTTGACTGGAGAAGTAGATTCAGGAAAAAGAGCAACTCAGGGTCAGATGCTCTTATATATGTAGTTCATGAACAGATTGTGGTCCTTTAGACTTTGTGATCACAAAAACATAGCAACGAGTACAATACAACCACCTGCATGAGATGTTTCCATATATACACAAAAGAAAAGGAGAACCATTATAAAAATAAGAGAGGGACTATTTGGGAAGAAGAAGGATCTCAGAAAGGGTAGTACAGTTATGAAGAAGTGCTGTGGGGTGTAAATGTATAAATTGTTTAAAGTAAATATTACAAGTTTTTTGTAATACTATCATGTATTTTATATGGATATGACATTTGGTTCAAACCAAATATTATATATTTATTATAAATAATTGTAATAATCTTCTGTGTAAAGTTTTGTGTGTTGTAGAAAAAATATCCTACTGTGAGTTTCTAACTTAAAGTATATCTCCCAGTAAGATAAAGCCCCTAGACATTCCCCAAGCTTGTTTTCCCTGATCTCTGAAAATACATCTAGGAAGAAGCTCTTTGCTCTCTATAGGCAGCAAAAAAGCATTTTGTTTCTATACTTTACAACCAGAGATGCCTGCCTTCCTTTGCCAAGGACAAGGAGATAAAAATTCAGAAAAAACTCACTCCCCAGTTCTGAGGGTGTTCCAAGGATACCTGGAGATTTCCTATCAGGGTGCCAAGTGAGTGTGTGCTCTCTCGGCCATCTTATTGGGGCCTGGTCTTGGTTATTGTAATCTTTTTGTGTGTATATATTGGTTTTTCCCCTCTATGTAACTTTGATGATGGGACCGACTATTAGCATGCCCCTTGGACTGACCCTTGTGCACAGGACTGAAATTAAGACTAAGACTCACATTGTCTCGGTGGATGGCTGAAATAGATTTTAGAGAACTTTCTGCTCTATGGAATGGCCAGCTTTGATGTTAGTTGGCCACTAGAGGGCACCCTTGGTTTGGATCTGTTTTCAGCTCTTAAAGTTGTTTTACAGAGGGGACCAGGGTCTCAGCCAGATTGAGTGCCCTACGTTCTCATCTAGAAAAAATTAGCAGAGGATCCCCCCTCTCCCATCCTGTTTAAAGCTTTGGTTTCAAAAGAATAATCCAGGCTCCCCAGTCCTGGACCTCTGCCATCCAGAGGGGAAAAAAAAAGTTAAATCTGGCACCAGTTGAACTGCAGCCCTCGGTTTCTCCCAAGATCTATCCAGAATTAGAAGAACCTCCAAAATGGCAAAGCACCCCACCCGCATATTCCCAACTGGTCCCCCACAAGAACTCTCAACAGGGTGCCACTAGATATTTGGGGAGGAACCAGTTGCTAAAGCCCAAGACCAGGGAGCTCAAAGCCCAGAGGACCCGACTCAACCATCGCACTGCCTTTATGTACTTATGACCCTCATCCAGCGGACCACAGACAATTGCAGCCCCTTCAGTAATGGACTTTTTCCTCCTCTTATCTCTATAAATAGAAGGTAAATCACACTCCCCTTCTTTGAAAACCCATCTAGCCTTGCTAATCTAATGGAATCTCTCATATTCTCTCTTCAGCCTACTTGGGATGACTGTCAGCAGCTTTTACAGGTTCTTTCACCACAGAGGAGAAGGATCGGATTCTGAGAGGAAAGAAAGAGCATGCTGTGGGCCAATTGACTACCAATAAAACTTCTGAATGAAATAGATGCAGCCTTCCCTCTGACATGTCCTGACAAAACTGACCATATGGAGCAATTGACAATTTTCTGCTGGGCTCTGATAATAGGACTGAAAGGAGCTGGCAGGTGCCCCACCAATTTGGCCAAGGTAAGAGAGATCCTACAAGAGAAAAAGGAGCCCCCAGCAGTGATTTTAGAGTACCTCTTAAAGGTATAGAAGTGTTACACTATCTTTGACCCTACTTCAGCGTGCCAGCAAGTAACAGGGGTCATGGCTTCTATACGGCAGTCCTCTTCTGAAATTAGGAAAAGGTTACAGCATCTAGAGAGTCTGAAAACATTATCTTTACAACATCTCTTTAAGGAGGCAGAGAAGGTGTACCATAAGAGAGAGACTGACAAGCCAGCAACAGGGCACATTGGGATCGGAGTCTGCAGACACCCCTAAGGTCCCCACAAGACCCTTTTTAGGATCATAAGACCTCTCGTGAATGGAAAACAACCTCTGCTCCAATCCAATCTCACAGGATCTGAGACTGCATTAATTAGGGAAGCAGAAAAACTGGCCTGACAATGGTCACAAGTCCCTCTGGTCTGTGCCAGCACCTGGGCAACATTTTGGGCAGAGACTGAGGACAACCCCAAGGTCCTCACAGAAACATCCACCAGATCTTAAGACCTTTGGTGAGTGGAAAACAACTTCTGCTCCAATCCTATCAAGCAGGACCTGTGACTGCATTAATTAGGTGATCAGAGAAACCGGTATGATCAGGGTCACAAGTCCCTTCCAGTCCACGACAGCCCTGGGCACCTTGGCGGCAGAGTCTGTGGACACCCCAAAGGTCCCCACAGGACTCTCCATGGGATGTTAGTACTTCTAGTGAGTGGATCACAACATGTGCCAGGAGGAAGGTTCAAACACCAGATATCTGGGCCCCTTCTCTGCAAGTGGAGATCTTGCCTGCAGAGAGTACTCTGAACACTGAAACTCAGGAGAAAACTAGTCTCCCAGGTCTGCTGATAGAGGATAACATAATCATCTGAGGAACAAGATATAACCAGACACAATTATAACAACTAACTCCAGAGATTACCAGATGATGAAAGGCAAACATAATAATCTTACTAACAGAAACCAAGACCACTCACCATCATCAGAATTACTGCACTCCCACCTCACCCAGTCCTGGAAACGCCAAAACACCTGAAAAGGTAGTCCCAGATTTAAAAGCATATCTCAGGTTGATGGTAGAGGACATCAAGAAGGACTTTAATAACTCACTTAAAGAAATACAGGAGAATACTGCTAAATAGGTAGAACCTTAAGAGGAAGCACAAAAAAAAAACCCTTAAAGAATTGAAGGAAAACACGAACAAACAGGTGATGGAATTGAATAAAACCATCCAAGACCTAAAAAGTGAAGTAGACACAATAAAGAAAACCCAAAGTGAGGCAAAGCTGGAGATAGAATACCTAGGCAAGAAATCTGGAACCATAGATGCGAGTATCAGCACCAGAATACAAGAGATGGAAGATAGAATATCAGATGCAGAAGATTCCATAGAGAACATTGGAACAACAATCAAATAAAATACAAAATGCAAAAGATCTTATCTCAAACATCCAGGAAATCCAGAACACAATATGAAGTCTAAACCTACTGGTAATAGGAGTAGATGAGAATGAAGATTTTCAACTTAAAGGGCCAGCACATATCTTCAAAAAAATTATAGAAGAAAACTTGTCAAACCTAAAGAAACACATGCCCATGAATATAAAAGAAGCCTACAGAATTCCATATAGACTGGACCAGAAAAGAAATTCCTCCTGACACATAATAATCAGAAGAAGAAATGCACTAAATAGAGATATAGTGTTAAAAGTAGTAAGGGAAAAAGGTCAGGTAACATATAAAGGCAGGCTTATCAGAATTACACCAGACTTTTCACCAGAGACTATGAAAGACAGAAGATCCTGGACAGATGTTATACAGATACTAAGAGAACACAAATGCCAGCCCAGGCTTTTAAACCCAGCCAAACTCTCAATTACCATAGATGGAGAAACCAAAGTATTTCACGATAAAAAACAAATTCACACATTAATTTTCCATAAATCCAGCCCTTCAAAGAATAATAACAGAAAAAAATAACAATACAAGGACAGAAACCACGCCCTAGAAAAAGCAAGAAAGTAATCCCTCAACAAACCAAAAAGAAGACAGCCACAAGAACAGAATGCAAACTCTAACAACAAAAATGATACCAAGCAACAATTACTTTTCCTTAATAACTCTTAATATCAATGGATTCAGGTTCCCAATAAAAAGACATAGACTGGCTATAAAAACAGGACCCAATAGTCTGCTGCTTACAGGAAACCCATATCAGGGAAAAAGACAGACACTATCTCAGAGTGAAAGGCTAGAAAATAATTTTCCAAGCAAATGGTCTGAAGAAATCAGCTGGAGTAACCATTCAAATATCGATTAAAATTGATTTCCAACCTAAAGTTATCAAAAAAGACAAAGAAGGACACTTCATACTCAGCAAAGTTAAAATCTTCCAAGAGGAACTCTCAAATCTGAATATCTATGCTCCAAATGCAAGGGCATTCTCATTCATTAAAGAAAGCTCAAAGCACATATTGCAGCTCACACAATAATAGTGGGAGGCTTAAAAAACCACTTTTATCAATGGACATATTTTGGAAACAGAAACTAAACAGGGACACAGTGAAACTAACGGAAGTTATTAAACAAATGGACTTAATAGATATCTACAGAACATTTATCCTGAAACAAAAGGATGTAACTTTTTCTCAGCACATCATCGTACCTTTTCCAAAATTGACCATATAATTGGTCATAAAACAGGCCTCAACTGATAAAAAATATTGCAATTGTCCAAAACATCCTATCAGACCACCAAGGACTAAGGATGATTGATCTTCAATAACAACATAAATAATGGAAAGCCAACGTTTACTTTGAAAATGAACAACAGTCTTTTCAGTGATACCTTGGTCAAGGAGGAATAAAGAAGGAAATGAAAGACATTTTAGAGTTTAATGAAAATAAAGCCATAACATTCCCTAACTTATGAGACTCAATGAAATCATTACTAAGAGGGAAACTCAAACATTTGAGTGCCTCAAAAAAGAAACCAGAGAGAGCACATACAAGCAGCTTGAAAACACATAAAAAATCTCCCGAATTAAGGTAGCAAATTCACTCAAGAGGAGAAGATGGAAGGAAATAATCAAACTCAGGGGTGAAATTAACCAAGTGGAAACAAGAAGAACTACTTAAAGAATCAACCAAAGAGGAGCTGGTTCTTTTAGAAAATCAACAAGATAGATAAACCCTTAGCTGGCATCCCTTAAGGCACAGAGACAGCATCCTAATTAACAAAATCAGAATTGAAAATAGAGAAATAAAAACAGATCCTGAAGAAATCCAAAACACCATCAGATCCTTCTACCACAGGCTATACTGAACAGAACAGGATAACATGGACAAAATGGACAAATTTCTAGACAGATATCAGGTAACAAAGTTAAAACAGGATCAAGTTAACGATCTAAACAGTCCCATATACCCTAAAGAAATAGAAGGAGGGATTAATAGTCTCCCAACCAAAAAAAAAAAAAAAAAAAAAAAAAAAGGCCCAGGAACAGATGGGTTTAATGTGCAGAGTTCTATCAGAACTTCAAAGAATATCTAAATCCAGTTCTGCACAAAAATTCCACAAAATAGCAGTAGAAGGTACTCTACCCAACTCATTCTATGAAGCCATATTACTCTGATACCTAACCCACAGAAAGATCCAACAAAGATAAAGAACTTCAGAACAATCGCCCTTATGAATATTGAAACAAAAATACTCATTAAAATTATCCATAATCATATCCAAGAACACATTAAAAATTTCATTCATCAATACCAAGTAGGTTTTATACCAGGGATACAGGGATGGTTTAATATATGGCAATCCATCAACATAATCCATTATATAAACAACCTCAAAGACAAAACCACATGATCTTTTCATTAGATGCAAATAAATCATTTAAGTATATCCAAAACCTATTCATGATAAAAGTCTTGGAGGGATCAGGAATTCAAGGCACATACATAAACAGGATAAAAGCAATTTACAGTAAACCAGTACCCAACATCAAATGAAATGGTATGAAGCTGGAAGCAATCCCACTAAAATCAGTGACTAGACAAGGCTGCCCACTTTCTCCCTACCTATTGAACATTGTTCTTGAAGTCCTAGAGAGAGCAATTTGACAATGAAAGGAGACCAAGTGGATACAAACTGGAAAAGAAGAATTCAAATTATCACTTTTTTGCAGATGATATGATAGTATATATAAGTGAACCTAAACATTCCACCACAGAACTCCTAAACTAGAAAAACAACGTCAGTGAAATAGCTGGATATAAAATTAACCAAACATGTCAATGGCCTTTCTCTTCACAAAGAATAAACAGGCTGATAATGAAATAAGAGAAGCATCACCCTTCTCAATAGTCACAAATAATATAAAATACTTTGGTGTGACTCTAACTAAGGAAGCGAAAGATCTCTATGATAAGAACTTCAAGTCTCTAAAGAAAGAAATTAAAAAATATCTCAGAAGATGGAAAGAACTTCCATTATCATGGATTGGCAGTATCAACATTGTAAAAATGGCCATCTTGCCAAAAGAAATCTACATATTCAATAAAATCTCCATTAAAATTCCAACTCAATTCTTCAATGAATTAGAAATGGCAATATGCAAATACATTGGGAATAAACAAAACCTAAAATAGCAAAAACTCTTCTCATGGATAAAAGAACCTCTGGTGCAATCACCATGCCTGAACCAAAGCTGTACTACAGAGCAATGGTGATAAAAACTGCATGGTACTGATATAGTAACAGACAAGTAGAACAATGAAATAGAATTGAAGACCCAGAAATGAAACAACACACCTATTGTCAATTGATCATCTACAAGGGAGCTAAAACCATCTAGTGGAAAAAAAGACTACATTTTCAATAAATGGTGCTGGCACAATTGGTGGTTATCATGTAGAAGAATGTGAATCAATCCATTCATATCTCCTTGTACTAAGGTCAAATATAAGTGGATCAAGGAGCTCCACATAAAATCAGAGACACTGAAACTTGTAGAGGAGAAAATGGGGAAAAGCCTCAAAGATATGGGAACAGGGGAAAAATTCCTGAATAGAAGACAAATGGCTTGTACTGTAAAATTTAGAATTGACAAATGGGACCTCATAAAGCTGCAAATCTTTTGTAAGGCAAAAGACACCTTCAATAAGACAAAAAGTTCACCAACCAATTGTGAAAGGATCTTTCATATCCTAAATCAGATAGGGGAATAATATCAAATATATATAAAGAACTCAGAAGGTGGACTCCAGAAAATCAAATAACTCCACTTAAAAATGGGGCTCAGAGCTAAAGAAAGAATTCTCACCTGAGGTATACCGAATGGCTAAGAAGCACCTGAAACAATGTTCACCATCATTAATCAGCAATGAAATATAAATCAAAACAACCCTGAGATTCCACCTCATATCAGACAGAATGGCAAAGATCAAATATTCAGATGACAGCAGATGCTGGCAAGGATGTGGAGAAAGCAGAAAACTCCTCCATTGTTGGTGGAATTGCAAGTTTTAAATCAACTCTGGAAATCAGTCTCGAGGTTCTTCAGAAAATTGGACATTGTACTACCATAGGCTCCCACAATACCTCTCCTGGGCATATATGCAGAAGCTGTTCCAACTAGTAAGACACATGTCCACTATGTTCATAGCAGCCTTATTTATAGTAGCCAGAAGCTGGAAAGAATCCAGATGCCTGTCAACAGAAAATGTTTACAAAATTGAGGTACATTTACACAACGGAGTACTACTACTAATAGTACAGCTATTAAAAAGAATGAGTTTATGAAATTTATAGGCAAATGATTGGACGTGGAGAGCATCATCCTGAGTGAGGTAACTCAATCACAAAACAATTCTAATGATATGTACTCACTAATAAGTGGATATTAGCCTTGAAACCTAGAATAACCCCAAGATATAAGATACTATTTGCCAAATACAGGAAACTCAAGAAGAATGAAAACCAAAGTGTGGACACTTGCCCCTTCTTAGAATTGGAAACAAAACACCCATGGAAGAAGTTACAGAGACAAAGTTTGGAGCATAGACAAAAGGATGGACCATCTAGAGATTGCCATATGCAGGGATCCATCCACTAATCAGTCTCCAAACACTGACACCACTCCATACCCTTGCAAGGTTTTGCTGAGTGGACCCTGATATAGCTGTCACTTGTGAGATTATGCCAGGGCCTAGCAAACAAAGAAGTGGATGCTCACAGTAAGCTATTGGATGGATCACATGGCCCCATTGGAGGAGCTAGAGAAAATATCCAAGAAGCTAAAGGGATCTGCAATGCTATTGGTGGAACAACATTATGAACTAACCAGTACCCCAAAGCTCTTGTCTGTAGCAGCATATGTATCAAAAGATTGCCTAGTAGGCCATCCCTGGAAAAAGAGCCCGATTGGGCATGCACACTAATTATGCCCCAGTACAGGGGAACACCAGGGTCAAAAAGTGGTAGTGAGTGGGTAGGGGAGTGGGAGAGGCGAGGGTATGGGGGGCTTTTGGGATAGTGTTGAAAATGTAAATGAGGAAAATACCTAATAAAATATATTAAAAAGAGATTGAGTCTGAAGAAGAAAAAAGACCAAGAAAAAAAGGGAGAGGCTGAGGAAAGAGAAAATAGATGAGGTAGAAGACTTGAAAAAATGTAACTAGGTTTGTGGCTGTATTCACAGGTGATAAAGAAGTTTATAGAAAAGGTAGAGGAAGTAGGCAGACAGACTACCTGGGTAACACAGGGCTGAAAAGACCTCAGAAATCCAGAGGACCTCCATGACCTCTAGGTATGGACAGATGTGCATACTATAAAGAAAAGGAACACTGGACAAGAGACTGCCCCAAAAAAGAGACAAATACCAGACAGCTCAAGGTTTTTCCCCTAAAAGATTATGACTAGGAGAGTCAGGGCTCAGACCCCTCCCCAAGCCTGGGGCAATCCTAAGAGTGGAGGGGACCACCACAGTTTTCATTATTGATAGTAGAGCAGAGTTTTTAATCCTGAAAGAGCCACTGGAAAAATTGAACAACAACAACAACAACAACAATAACAATAACAACAGCAACAACAAAAGAAAATCACCAAAAAACTAAAAAAGAACAAAACAAAAAAACGTAGTAATCTTGGCTACTGTTCAGAAACCATACGCTTGGACCACTGATAAGAAAGTTAATTTAAGAAGAAGCCAAGTAACTCATTCCATCCTCAACATTCTTGAATGTCAACCCCATTGTTGGGTAGAGACTTACTATCACATTAAAAGCCCAAATAAGCTTCTCTTTGGAAGCAAACTCAATCTCTTGATAAGCCCCTCTCTCTATAATTTTAGTTTTAAAATTAGAAGTATATAGATTATATGAGCCTCAAGCCACATCGAGAAAAGTTCTAGAATGAACCTGGTTAGAGAGATTATCTTCACGCCTGGGCAGAGATGGAAGGTATGGGAGAGGCAAATATCATTGTAAAGCTGAAAACTGGTGCGACTTCTATTGGGGTACAACAAAACCCCATGAGCAGAGAGGCCCAAGAGGGCATCAAACCTCACATTCAAAGGCTCATAGAACTAGGTGTTTTGGTCCCTTGTCAATCACCCTGGAATGCTCCATTACTACCAGTTAAAAAGCCAGGCACTAATGTTTATCTGCCAGTACAAGACATAATAAAAGTAAACGAAAGAGTATGAAATATTCATCCTACTGTCCTTAACTCCTACAGTCTACTTAGTTCTCTCTACCCTGACGAAACAAAACAAAACAAGAACGAAACAAAACAAAAACAAAAACAAAACAAAAAAAACAAAATAAAACAAAACAAAACAAAAATAAAAAAAACAAAAGAACAACAACAAAAACAAAACAAAACAAAACAAAACAAAACACCAAAAAAAAAAAAAAAAACCTAGCCACCATACATTTTTCTGATCACCACAAAGGCCTTGATGCCAGAGGGAAAGGAAATCAGATGGCTTACCTGGCTGAAAAACAGGTGGTTCTAAGAGAAAAATAAAGAACTTAAAGACCATTATAAACTCAAAGACACAGGCTTTGAATAAACTCAGAAGATCAGGAACTAATCGGTAAAATAACTGAGATATGTGGGTACAATCTTCAGGAAGTAGCTAAGACCCAAGATGGTTGCTATTACCTGCCCACCAGAAAAGAGCAACAATATGTAGCCAGTCTGCACAGGCTCACACATTTGGGAAATAAGAAGCTCAAAGAAACTTTTAAGAGCTCAAACTACTATGTTATAAAAATGTCTGACATTGCTCAAGATAGTGCTAATAAATGCCAAGCCTGTGTCCTCATCAATGCCGGACACAACAAGAACGCCCCTGAAGGTGGCTAAGCTGTAACTGTCCAGAGGCATACTAAAAATTAAATTTTACTGAAGTTAAACCAGCCAAGTACAGTAATAAATATCTATCAGTTTTTATAGACACATTTTCAGATTGAGTAAAGCCATCCCCACTAAGAAAGAGACCTCCAATATCATAGCAAAGAAGATATTAGAGTAAATTTTTTCAAGATTCAGCAACCCTAAGGTACTTTCGTCAGACAGTGGCTCCTCCTTCATTGCCCAAGTAAGTTATGAGTTAGTCAGACAATTGTGGATCAATCAGAAGTTACATTGTGTTTATAGACCCCAGAGTTCAAGACAGGTAGAGCAGATGAATAGAACGTTAAAAGAATCCTTGAATAAATTGGCTTTAGAGACTGAAGAAAAGATTGGACAACTTTCCTTCCCTTCACTTTGTTCCAAGTACAGAACACCCCAGGAAAATTTAAGCTTACACCCTTTGAAATTCACCATGGGGGACTGCCCCCCTTAACAGAAGCAGGGGGAATGTGTGACCCTGATGTTCCTTTTTTCCCAACCCCTTCTAGCTCGCTTGATGGCCTTAGAACTGGTTGGAAAGGACACCTGGAAATTGCTGGAAAAAAAAAAAAAAGGAACGAACCAGGAACTGACCACAGTGCCACATAAAAGTCAAGTAGGGGATCCTGTCCTGGTCTGGCATGATTGTTCCAGGAACCTTGAACCCAGATACAAGTCCAGCACCTCCTCCAGCATGTGCCTGGTTACCCATCCTGACCATACGGAGGTCCACTAGCCTGGCCCTGCTCACACTCTGAAGACACTGCAGAGGAACCTCCTCCCTCCCTGCTACCACTGACGAGAGACTCTCTAGTCTCATTTGAGGAGCCTCTGAGGCTCTCAATGTTACTGCAACTCATGTTGGTCTTATTTGACAACTGGGCCAGAGATTTAATTTTCCCAGTTCTAAGATAAGAACTCTATACTAGAAGGAATGTGGAATGTGTGACCCCAACTTAAAGTGTTTCTCCCAGGAAGGTAAAGCCTCTAGATGTTCCCCAAGCTTGTTTTCCCTAATCTCTGAAAATACAGCCAGAAAGAACCTCTTTTTCTCTAAGCCAGCAAAAAGCTTTTTGTTTCTATACTTTACAACCAGAGATGCTTCCCTTCCTGTGCCAAGGACAATAAGATAAAAATTCAGAAAGATCTCACTCCCCACTACTGCCTTGTAAATTTCAGCAAGGACACCCAGAAGAAAAGAACTCTCCTCATAACACCTCCCAACTCTTCACAACTTCCACCAACTCTCCTCCCAACTCCTCATAATTCCTCAGCTAGCTGTTAAAAGCCCTCTGCTGTCACTGCTCAGGGTCAAACGCCCCTGCCCTGCATGGTGGAGGGACTTCATCCTCAGCTTCCTGATAATAAAATCTCTTGTAGTTTGCATCAGGTGTGTTTTTTTTCTGGAGTCACTGGGGTGCTGGCCAGCTCATCCTGGGAATTGAGCATAGGCCCAGCTTTGTGGTGACTTACACTAGCTTTCCACTATATTTCTTGCTTTAATCTTTTATTGTTCTTTCTTCTAAAAGATGAATTAGACAGTATGTTGGATAAATCTGGAAGTATGTGTTTTTGGAGATATTAGCCTGTGTTTGAAGAGTCCAGAAGAGTGCATTACATCTCCATAAACCCTATAGCATAGGGGAATAATTTTAGGTTTCAAAGAAATCATAGTTTTCCTTAAAACACATACAGATGACTTTTTACCCAACATTTACAACTAATGTTTACCTGGAGATGTAGCTCAGTGTTAAAGAACCAAGTAACAGTTATGAGTTTCATCTTCAGTTGTGGAAAAATCAAAACAAAACAAAACAAAAAATAAAACAAAAAAACAAAAAAAAATTTAAAAAAGCAACCAAATAATCAAGCAATCAAAAAAATTCAACCAACCCACCAAATTAAAAAAAAAAACAATAAACAAACAAAAAACAAACAAAAAACAAAAACAAAAACCTAACAAGCAAACAAAACACTGCAACAAGTCTCACAAATGAAATATGAATCTTACAAGTTTACCCAATTAACTGTATAATGTAAACTGAGCAAGAAAACCAATTTTCTATTGTAAGGAAATAAGCAAAACCAGCCTTAAACACTTTAGGAGGCTAAACTTAGGCATGATTAGAGCAATAGTAAAAAAAATAATAATAATGGTAGTGACTACAGCAGAACAAATCTCACAAGGGGTCTAGAGAGATGGTTGTTTTGGGAAATTGCTTTCCTTGAAATTATATGGAAATAAGATGGGGGTCTAGAATCCACATTAAAAATACATTCTGCAGGCCAGTACTGAGTAGGTGGAGACAGATGGCTGGCTAGCCAGGCTAATGTCGTTTTTGAGATGCAGATTCAGAGATATACTGTCTCAACTTTTAAGTTGTGTCAGACAGTGGTGGCACATGCCTTTTAATACATGCAGTTTTGAGGAAAAAGCAGGGAAATTTCTGAGTTTGTGGCCACACTGGTATAAAGGGTGAGTTCCAGGACAAATAGATCTATACAGAGAAACCCTGTCTCATTAAAAAAAAAAATTGTTGGAATATAATTTAGGATAAAACTGTTGTCTATTTTGACCTCCGTATGCACACATATACTGATGTATACACATCCTTTTTTGCTGAAACTCTTTTTCTGATTTACACAATCTATTCAAATTATGGTGTTTTTCTTTCTTTTCTGGAGATAGAAAATATTAAGAAAGTGTCATATTTTTATTATCTCCACTGTATAGTAAAATTAAACATCTATCGAGATAAATGATACAACATACTTTAAAACACACAGGGCAGGGAATGAAAGATGACTTAGACATTAAGAGCACTTGTTGCTCTTGGACAGAACCAAGGTTTAGTTCCTAGGACCCACATAATGGCTCACAACAATTTTTAATTAAGATCCAGGGGATTTTGCCATCCTATTCTAGTTTCTAAAAGCATGAGACACGCATGTCATATAAACATATATGCATGTTGTAAAAATACAAATGTGCAAAAACACGTTAGGTAAATAAATAAAACAATTTAGAATTACACACAACAGTCCCTTCAACTAAAACAAAGAAGGAGAGACTTCTTTGGTGTTTTGTCTTTGTTTTTGTTTTTGTAGTTGTTGTTGGTTTTGTTATTTTTTTTTGTTTGTTTATTTTTTTCTTACTTTCAAGTTAGTATTGCAAACTTGAAAAATGGAAAAACTGTTAGTAGTAGTGGAAGCTAAAATACTACCTCCTTTTTGCTACTGTGATGACAGATGACTGATAAATCCTCTCTCACCCTTTGTAGGAATGTGTAAACAGGCCAATCAGCAATGGGCTTGGCTAAGATTGTTTTCCTGCTGTCCAAACCCTGTTACTCAGTATGCTTTGTGGTGGCCAGGAAGCTGAGTTCCTGAGGAAGTAAACTTCTTGAGGAAGCATGGTAGGGAAAAGTCTCTGTGGAGTTAGTCAGTGAACTGTTGAAAGATGTTCAATCCTGGTTCAGCTGGGGGTCCCAGTTGGATGATGGTGGAGGGATGGAGGTGTTACTAAAGTAGAAAGGAGAGCATGTGACCCTCATTGGACTCCTGCGGTTAATGCTTCTGGGTTCACAATACACTTTACCCAAGAAAAACAGAGAACTTTTTCGCTATGGGCAGGAGATTGAACAGATGATCACCTAGCAGAAACCAGGATGGCTAGGGAATTGGAGACCCTAAAAGTATTCTTGGGGCCCGGGGATGTGAGTTGTGAGTTAAATGGGGGTCAGTTAGTGGTGGAAACATACTAGATCCTTTTCTGTACTGCTGCTGCCCACCAGGAATTCATTAAAAACAAACTGAAGACCAGTCTTCATTTTCCTTTACCTGGTTTTGAAAGGCCAGATTTCCAAAATTTGCATATATAGGCACCAAATTGCTTCCAAATCCAGAGGCTCCTCTCAACCTCAGAAGAGCTGGTACTTCAGACATAATTCAGGGAAGGCTGTGTTTATGTATGTGTTGTTTTGGTATAGGAAGGTAAGCTCTAACTCTATATCTCAGTATTATCTCAAAGCACATGTGCAGTTTGGTCTGGCCTTAAAAATGAAGTACTCAGACTGACAAATTCACTGGGGCTTAAGGAAACATGTCTTATATATTTTTATATTTAAATTGAATTTTTTATTTATTTATTTTTTTATTGTTGAAGATTGAATCCAGAGCTTCTTTGTGTAGCATTAAAATATAAGTCCAGTGAGGCCAAAAGTATTTCATTAATATTTGAAAAAAAATTGCTTATATATCTTGTTGTATTACCATCCAAGAACAGAATCTCCAGTAACTAATGATAATTAGAATGCAAATTCTGAAGAAGTAATTGGAGATACACTGCAATATGTTCAAACTTATTATTTCCTTCTTAGTGTAAGTATTTCAATGAAAGTATAATTGATTGTATAGCAAGTAATCTATATTAATATTTTGCATATGATGTATATTCCAAACAATAATCCTGTATGATTAATCTTTAATTTAAATGATTTTCTTGGAGGGTATAGTGGTGTGGGTCAAACTCTCATTGTCATGCCTGTAGGTCAAAAGCTGAGCCATCAAACTCTAACATCTGCATCCGTACTTTTTAAAACTTTAATTTCTTTATAGATTTCCAGTATAAAATCTTCTGGGAAAATTTGAAGGTACATTTTTTAATATATAATTTTTAAAACTATATAGTATTAGCGTAATTTCTATATTAAGAAATATTAGTTAATATATTGTATGACATCATAGTGAATTATTTTTTATGTAGTGTTTTGTAACTATTTTTATTTTTATTTATGTATCTATTTATTTATTTATTTATTTATTTATTTATTTATTTATTTATTTATTTTTACTAGATATTATCTTTCTTTACATTTCAAATATTATTCCTTTCTTTGTTTCGCCACAGATAATCCCTATTCCATTTACCCTCTCTGAGTTTCTACGAGGGTCTTCCTCCATCCACCCATTTTACCCTCCCCACCCTGGTACATGCTTACACTGGGGAATCAAGCCTTCACAGGACCAAGAATCTCTCCTCCCACTGATGTCTGACAAGGTCATATTCTGCTATATATGCAGCTGGAACCATGGGTTGGTGCTTAGTCCCTGGGTGCTCTGGACAGTCTGGTTGGTTCATATTGTTGTTCTTCCTATAAGGTTGCAAACCCATTCAGCTCCTTCAGTTCTTCCTGTAACTCGTCTACTGGGGACGCCATGATCAGTCTGATAGTTGTCTTTGAGCATCAGCCTCTTTTCTTGCCAAGAAATGGCTGAGCTTCTCAGGAGATAGACATATTTGGCTCCTGTCAGCAAGCACGTGTTGGTATCCACAATAGTGATTCTGTTTGGTGTCTGTATATGGGATGGATCCACAGGTTGGGCTGACAATGGATAGTTATTCCTTCAGTCTCTGCTCTGCACTTTTTCTCCATATTTTTTCCAAGGAGTATTTTGTTCCCCATTCTAAGAGGGATTGAAACACCCACACTCTCATCTTTCTTCTTCTTGACCTTCATGTGGTCTGTGAATTACATTTTGGATATTCTGAATTTTTAGAATATTATCCCTTTATCAGTGAATGTGTACCATGTTTGTAATTTTGGTATTGGGTTCCCTCAAACAGGGTTATATATTTTATATCCTTCTATTTGCCTGTGTATTTAATGAAGTCATTTCTTTGTATCATTAGCATATATTTTTATCTCTATTGCTCGATTCTACAGCTTGAGGTCGAGGATGATTCCCCCTGTAGTTCTTTTATTGTTGAGAATAGTTTTTCCGTATCCTGGATTTTTTTATTCCAGATGATTTTGTAAATTGTTCTTTATATCTTTATGAATAATTGAGTTTGAATTTTGATTGTGATTTCACTGAATCTATAGATTGCTTTTGGCAAGATGACCATTTTTACTGAATTAAACGTACCAATCTATGAGCATGGGAGGTCTTTCCATCTTCTGAGATTTTCAATTAATTTCTTCAGAGACTTGAAGTTCTTGTCACACAGATCTCTCACTTGCTTGGTGTGAGTAACAGAAATGTATTTTCTACTTTAAGTAAATGTTAATGAGATTTAAAATTTTGATTAACATTTGTTGTGGAAATACAGAAGTTTTCCACAAAGATTTAGAAATGTACTTTATGGTTTACTCTGTTTAACAGTATGAAAAAGAATCAGTTACATAATCAGGCAATTTGTATATTTTAACTGAATTATGTTTTACACTAAGTCTTAACTGAGTCAATATAGGAAAAAAAAAATTAGACCTTCTATTTGGTAGAACAGAATAAAACCCTACTTTGAAATACAATTAATTTTCTAAAAAGGATTACCTATCTATCTATCTATCTATCTATCTATCTATCTATCTATCTATCTGTCTGTCTGTCTGTCTGTCTGTCTGTCTGTCTGTCTGTCTGTCTGTCTGTCTATCATCTATCTATCTATCTATCTATCTATCTATCTATCTATCTATCTATCTATCAATCATCTATCTATCTATCTATCTATCTATCTATCTATCTATCTATCTATTTGTCTGTAAACTTTAATTGTGAAACTCTAAAACATAAAATAAAACTTCTCTGATAATCTCTTAGAAAAAAATCTGTAATTACTTCCCATTACATGATTTTTACTGCTATTTTTCTTTTTATAGTATGCAAAGAACAATTTAATTTTTTTTTGAGCGTTCTTTTCTTATTTGTATAAATTTGACTGCTTTCATTACTTTGCTTTACAGGGACATGATCAACAACAAATTATATGAACAGTATAAAAATATGTTTCAGAAGTTGTATGTGGGTGTACAGAAATTCAATAAAGAACATGAAAAACCAGTGGATGGTATAGTAAATAACTTTATAATTAACCTCGTATACCTATGTATCAATTAGGAATGGAGAAACTAGCCTTGTGTTCGACACATGAAACTAAATTAAGTCTCATTATCGAACTATGCTTGGTTCTGTTCTAGTCCTACTGAATTGTAAATCAGAGAGGTATGGTCACATACTATACCAATGAAAACCACTAAGAATTTTAATGGAGACGAGATCATAAATTTCCCAGAGGCAGACATTTGCTGAGAGATGAAGAGAGGATTACCAGTTTTTACAATATGTCAGCCTCAGGTATACTTGAAAGATAGAGAAAGATTACTTACTGTTGTCATCTGGACTCTGTCGTTTATTTTAGAAAACCAACTCAAACTAGCAAATTAGTTTTACAATCCTATACTTAGTCCCTATTTAGTAAAAAAAAAAATGTATATGGAAAAAACTTTCCTAACAACCCTGTCAAAATACTCCTGTGGAAGAATATCACCAAACTATTTTAGATCATCTCCCCGTTAATGTAACAATCATTGTAGTCATCAAATCGTTTCCAAGTAAGATCTGAGGCAATTACCATATTAACCTTTTTTTTTTTATTTGGTTGGTTAATTGTTTTGGGGGTATTCAATTTGAAATGAACAGGAGATAATTTCCTGCCTGCGAACAAAGTGGAGGGACCTGCCATTTTGAGTAAGTTCAGGAAACAGATAGGGACTAAAGATAAAAAATAAATAAATACTCCAAATGAAAGCAATTTTTAAACCTTTCATAGCATGGCAAAAAAAAAAAAAAAAAAACACTGTAGTCATTTACAGACCAAAAGCTAGAACCTCTTTGTAGTGTGGGCATTGGGCTTACCAGATTTGTCTCATTATACTAACTTACTTGAAAATTATCATAAAAAAATACACTGAATATTTTGTCTTTAGATCTCTAAAAACCTCAGAAATACTTATCAAAATAACAGACTACAATAAATTCAACAGAATAAGTTTCATTTTTTTATACAAAAATTTAGGCTTTTTATAATATTAAATATTTGTTATGAGAAATTCTAGCTCATTTGGTCATAAATATATATGTTTTTAGGAAAATAATTCTAAAAACTTAAAATGCATTTTTGTATTATTATGTATAACATTGGCAAATAAAATAAGACATGCTCATTCATGTTAAACTCATAAATCTACTCCTATTTATTGAATCATTTAAAAATCAGAAACCTCCCTAGGCAAGAGCTTAAACTACTGTTCTCCTGTATGCCATGCCATTTTTAGCAGATATTTAAATGTATTAACTGATCTACTAATGAGTAGAAATCTGAAAGACCAGAATCTCTGTTACCTTTCAAATAATGACTCTATTCAATGTAAACTATGACTACAATTAGAAAAATACCCAAATCCTAAAGTCAAATCCTCAGCTCTTTTATCAGTCATAGAATATATTTTAATTGCTATGGTACTGTAATCTGTAATCCCAGCACTTGGCAGTTGAATGCAGGAGGATCAAGGCCTTTGACTGTCCATAGCTACATAGCAAGTTTGAGGTCAGCATGAGTAATGTAGGACTGTCTCAAATAAACCTGTCCCCTACAAATCAAACAGAAATATAATGTTAGTATAAAGATATAAAAATAGTAAATATTTCTGTCACTTCAGTAGGAAAATGTTGACCAGAAATACTAAAATAAATGTATAATTGGAATTTTTTTACTATACTTTTGAAGGTAAAACTATTGAAATGTGGATATACATAGAATTCCCTGTTTAGAACATTATCCTGACAGCATATAGCCCATAACTGGTAAGAAGCAAGGCTTGGAGAATCACAGGAGTTGCCTTGCCCAGACTTTAGAGATGGCAGCAAATAACTGTAAGTATCATCTGTTTTTTTAGACTGAGGAAGTGCAATTGATGATGACATGTTCCAATATAATAATAGAAAAACAAACAAACAAACAAACAAAAGAAAACTATTATTTCTGCTTTAGATCTTGGCAGGGCCATTCTAGCCCCATCGTTTGACAAAAGCACAACACAGCTCAGAAAATTGTTTTGATGACATCAACAATTGTCAGATTTAAAATCTATCGATGTGCTTCAAACTTCTCTCATCTTCTGGGGTTATACATGGTGGTATTTATGAGACCTCTAAATGATCCCTAGGATTAGGAGCATAGTGTGTAGAGTTGGGAGTGGATATATAGAGTGGAGAGATAAAATAGGAAGCATGGTGATCTTGGATTGCCTGTGCCACATACTTTTGCAGTTGTGGCAATAGATTTAGTGCAGATTGCCAATACCTTCTATGAGAACTACCCTAGCACACAGTACAATGCTTTCTTTTCTTTTTCCGGGCTTTTGCCTGTGACAGGGAATGTAGCTTGGATACTACTGGGTGGTGTGTGGAAAATAAAAATCATTGGATCGGTTCAAAGCTATGGGAGCTGCCAGTTAATAGGCTATGCTTCAGACTACATCCTTCCAGTGGATAACTAGGGTCCAGTCTAGTTGAATTTCTGGATCCCCAGGATACATGAATAGCATGCAGTATTCTAGGGTAGTATCCACCTTAATGATACTACTGTTGCTCTTGTGTCTTTCCCTCTTCTGTATCCCCCAAGTTCATTCTGATTTCTTGGCATGACTCTCAAATGAGCCTTTGTGTATTAACCTGTGGTATATGAGAGGAGTTGTCTGAATAGAGATGAAATATTGAGTCATGGCAAACACAACTGTGGAAATGGAAACCAACCAGGGGCAAATGTTGTAAAATTAACATAGTCTGTGGAAGAAAAATGCTTTTGCTTTCAGAAGGAGAGTGAATGGAGTTTTTCACTAAGCTGGGAGGGGCTAATAAAGGCCTTTTTTTTTTTTTTTTTTTTTTTTTTTTTACTGGAGAATTTAATAAGAATTAACCAAAACCCAGGTGCAATTATTCTTACAGGAGTGAACTGGATAGATGGGTAGAGTTTGGCTAGTATAAGATACTTGATTTAATGACTTTTGAGTTCCTTTTTCGAAATCATGATCAATAAATTCTGCCCTCTGTGACATTTCTACTATATTTCTTTGAAAGATGAATAAACTAGGATACATAGATATAGCTTTATATTATAGTTCTTGAACTTTCATGATGTGACAATTAAATCTGTATGATCAGGACATATTGTAGAGCTCTGCAACAGGCACACATAATCTATAGCTCCTGGGGACATACACGCAAATGAACAAACATGACTTTATAGTGTTTCTTGTTTTCAGAATGGAATACATTTTATAAATAATCTAAAAGCAATAGGTTCAGTTTCTATGTTCTTAGAGATAGAACCTTAAAGACCCTAAAAATGTAAAAAAGAAAAAAGAAAAAAGAAGAGAAAATAAAATAAACTTGAAGCTTTAAATAAACAAAGAAACCCTAAAAAAACAAACAAAAAAAAAAAACATAAAATTTTTGAAAAAAGAAAACTAAAAGAACCTAAAACCCTAAAGAAAAACAAATAAAAAAATTTAAAAAAAATTTAGATCTCTACAAAGACCCAAAAAAACATAAAAGCATTACGATAAACAAACAAACAAACAGGCGAAGAACAGCAATAACCACACTAAGCCTTAAAAAAAAAATCTCACCAAATACACTGAGAACAACCCTAAAATCATTTATAAAACGTAAAAATAAAACCCTAAAACAATAAAGCAAAACCTAAAACCCTAACAACCCTAAACTTATTAAACTTATTAAATGACCCAAAAAAGCTATTTTTAATTCTTAATAAACATTTTTAAAACCCTAAAATTCTATAAAAAAGAAAACACAAGAACTCTAAAAAGACCCTAAAAAAATTATAAAACCCTAAAAAAAATCCAAAAACTCTACAAGTCTAGATCCCTAATGAGACAATAAAAAAAAAACAATTAAAAATAAATAAAAAGAAAATGAAAAGGTACAAAACCACCACCCCAACAACTACAAATTCTACTGCCTTAAAAAATCGCCAAAAACACTGGAAAAGAAAATCATTTTACAAACCTTATTAAAAAAATGCTTAAAATGAATAAATGAATAAATGAATAAATGAATAAATGAATAAATGAATAAATGAATAAATGAATAAATGAATAAATGAATAAATGAATAAATGAATAAATGAATAAATGAATAAATGAATAAATAATGAATAAATGAATAAATGAATAAATGAATAAATGAATAAATGAATAAATGAATAAATGAATAAATGAATAAATGAATAAATGAATAAATGAATAAATGAATAAATGAATAAATGAATAAATGAATAAATGAATAAATGAATAAATGAATAAATGAATAAATGAATAAATGAATAAATGAATAAATGAATAAATGAATAAATGAATAAATGAATAAATGAATAAATGAATAAATGAATAAATGAATAAATGAATAAATGAATAAATGAATAAATGAATAAATGAATAAATGAATAAAATAAAAATAAACCTCAACCCTACCCAAAACAAACAAACAAACAAGCAAACAAACAAAAAACTTGTAAGGACAAAATTTAAAACCATTAAAACCCTAAAACTCTAAATAACCCAAAGGGCTTTACCCTCCTGCCCCCCCCCAAAAAAAAACCTGAAAACTGTAAACTACTAAAAAGCCCGAAAGAAAGCCTAAAACATTAGAAAAATAAAATAAAATAAAAAAATCTAGAATCTTTAAACAAATACTGAAATAGTCCTAAAATCCAATAAATAAATAAATAAATAAATAAATAAATAAATAAATAAATAAATAAATAAAAAATAAGAATAATAAAATTCTGAAAACACACCTATCAGGTAGGCAGTCATTAAACTTACAGAGCCTGCTTCTGAATGCTGGTAATAAAAGGGAATAAAACTATACTTGACTCCTTTTTGATTGTATAATAGTTTTCTAAAAGATTTTTTTTCTCTGTGGGTGAGTATATGTGTGTGATGTGTGTGTGTGTGTGTGTGTGTGTGTGTGTGTGTGTGTGTGTGTGTGTGTGTTGTCCAAAAAGGTCATCAGATCGTCTAGAACTAGAATTGCAGGTGGTTGTGAACAACCATGTGGGTGTTAGAAATTGAACCCTGGTCCTGTGCAAAACCAATCAGTGGGCCTAAGCACTGAGCTATCTCCTCAGTCCTTTCTGCTTGCTCTAATCTCTACTTCACTATTCATCTTGCCCAAATATGTCTTTAATTCCTACTTCTTCTGAATTTCTTTATGTGATGAATTCTTGTTCGTTTTCTCTTGTTTCTCCAATTACAGCACCAAGATTCTGTATTTCCTTTTGTTTTGGAAGATTCTCAAGGAATCCTAAATCCAGGAATCTAGGAATCTTGGTCAACTGCCAACAAACCCTTTTCTTTATTTGGTGAAGTATGAAGGAATTGACAGTGTCTACGGACACTACGGACAGCGATGAGAGGATTTTAAATATTAAGGTCTTGCCTCACAAAGTAGTTTTTCCTCAGGTGAGGGATGTCCACCTCGCCAGCGCCCTGGTTGGCAGAGAGGTACAACACAAATTTAAGGGGAAAGATGGCTCTGAGGACAAATGGAGTGGGATGGGGCTAGCCCAGGTGCCATTCTTACAGGACTATTTTTACATTTCCTTCAAGAAGGATCCGGTCCTCTACGTCTATAAGCTCCTGGATGACTACAAGGAAGGTAACCTCCACATCATTCCAGAGACTCCTCTGGCTGAGGTGAGATCAGGTGATGACAATGACTTCTTAATAGGTACCTGGGTGCAGTACACAAGAGATGATGGATCCAAAAAGTTCAGAAAGTTTGTTTACAAAGCTCTAGCCAATCCTACTGTTTACTTTATCAAATTTCTTGGTGACCTACATATCTATGTCTATACTCTGGTGTCAAATATCACTTAAATTGAAAAAAATCACAAAGTACAGAAATGTAAACTTATAGGATTGAAAAAAAAATGTTTATTTTCCTGTGTTGGGTACCTATGGGTCTTTGACAAACTCAGTATCTTTGTCAATAAAATTTGTTTTGTTCTAAAAATTAATACGTGTGACATGACATGCTTTTAGTGAACACTTTGTTGGAAGAGATGGACTATGGTGGAAAGAACATCAAAGGAAGATGAAAGTTGCAACTCAGGCTGTGAACAGTGCATACATCTAATATCACACAGGCTAAAATGGACAGGGCTTAGCTTCTGTGGTCTGCATAGTGAGCAAGGAATTGGAGATATGACTTAGAGGAGCAGGGATGGCAGCAAAAATGGATTTTTAGGAAGAAGGGGAGAAAGACAGGACATAGATAGAATCTCTGGTATGAAGTCTGAGGGAAAAACATCAATTTGGGGAAAGAGTGATAGATAAAAGGAATGTGGCCTTGTTACACAAAGTGCAACCCAGAAAACTGATCCAAAGAGACTCAGAAATCAGACAAAATAAGGTTTCATTTGAATAATGAAACCAAATGAACCTTGTCTTTCATTTTAAGATTTATTATCTTTATTTATATGGATGGGAGTAGGGCATGAGCTTTAGAGTATAGGTGACCACAGAGACATGAGTTATCAGATCCCATGGAGCTGGCATTAAAGCTGATTGTTAACCATTGGATATGAATTCAAGAAAACAAATCCAGTTTTTTTGCGGTACAAAAGTGCTCTTGACAACATGGTCATCTCTCTATTCCCATTAAGATATCTTTTTAAAAAATCCAATATTAACATGCAGAAAAGAGACCAGGAAGAAGTTAAGAAAGATTAAATTGATGGTGACCTTTAAAAAAAAAGGACACACAAAGGAGTAAAGGACACTGAGGGACAAATGAATTCTAAGATGAAGTTCTCAAAATGTGAAGCAGGAGACCCAGGAAGAATAGAAATTTTCTGCAAATAGTTAAAATTGGGCATATCCACATTAGGTTCTTTGGTTTCTTAACAAATAGCCAGCCAATCAGGTCAAAGAGTAATTTGAAAGAGAAAATGAGTATACTGTGAGATAATATATGGTGGGGCATGGATCCTGAGTGCTTTCCCTGAGCACTCTTTGCCTGGGATGAATCCTGTGATCTTTTGGATGTCTCTGTTGAGTGCCCCAGATGACCATCAAAAAGTTCCCCATGGCCTGTTCCCCTGGCTCTCCTCCAAACATCTGACTCCCAACATACAACAAATACAACAAATACAACAAATGTATCATTTCAGCCTGTCTATTCCCTGGAAATTCCAGTCTTAAATTTATGTGTGACCTCATTCTCATAAAACAGTGAAGGTGTACTCAATGCATATGTGCTGACCTCTGTTCTATGCCAGTTCTCATGGGTTTCAAACTCTATGAGGTTGCCCAATATGTTGGTCACTACTCCTGAGTAGCCCCTGTGCTTCATGGGGGTCTTATTGGGTCCCATATGCACTCTGAGTGTTTCTTTTGTTTGTTTGTTTGGTTGATTTTATTGTTGTTGTAGTTTTGTTTTTGTTTTTGTTTTGTTTGTTTGTTTGTTTTTGTTTGTTTGTTTTTTGTTTTTGTATTGTTTTTTGTTTTTGTTTTTGTATTGTTTTTTGTTTTTGTTTTTAGTCAGGCTTGTCATGGACTCAATCATTTGTGTTTTTTTCTCTAGAATAAGTTTGAATGCCAAATGACTTGAAAATACTCTCTATTGTTGATTAATTTTGATATCTGGAAGAGTTTCTGTGCTAGCTGGATGTCTTAATTAGGGTTTCAATGCTGTGAAAAATCACTATGACTAAGGCAACTCATTAGAAACATTTCATTAGGGCTTTTCAACATTTAATTGCAGTTTCAGAGGTTCAGTCCACTATCATCAAGGAAGTGAACATGCAAGTGTTTGGGCATATGTGGTGGTGGAGAGGAAGCTTAGAGTCTTCTGCATGTAGGGATGGTCTCTTCCACACTGAGCAGAGCTTTAAAGCCTCACAGTGATATGCTTCCTCCAAAAAGGCCACACCTACTCCTACAAGGCCACACCTCCTCATAGGCCAACTACATTCAGAGTGCCATACTGGTTTCATAGCAACTTGACAAGATCTAGAGTTTTGAAAGAGGAGGAGCCTCAGTTGAGAAAATGCCTCATTAAGATCAAGCTGTTAGAAATTTTCTTAATTGGTGGGAGAGGACCCAGTTCATTGGGGGTGGTGACACCCTTGTTGTGGTAGTCTTGTGCTCCTTATGAAAGCAAGACTTAAGGAGCATATCAATAAGCATCACCACTCCATGGACTATTCATGAGCTTCTGGCTCCAGGAACCTGTGTTGTTTCAGTTTCATTCCCAACTACTTTGATGATGAACAGCAATGTGGAATATAAGCTGAATAAAACTTTTGCTATGGAATTAGCTCTTTGGACATGGTATGTACTTACAACAATAGAAACCTTAAGTAAGACAATTTCTTAGAGAAACAAAATATCTAATAGTACCACTGTCACTTATCCTATAAGGACAAATAATGTGTAGATGTTTTATTTTAATTTAAAGGTAAGATATTCTCATGTATATAATGACATGTAATTGTTCTAGTTTGCTTCTTTCTCACACTGAAGAATACAAACATCAAAAATAACTTGGGAATATAAGGGTTATTATCTTACATGTAACAGACTATTACCAAGGCAGGCAAAACAGGAACTTGAAGCATTACCAGGAAAGAGTGCTTATTGCTTGACCCTATCTTAGTCATTGTTCTATTGCTGTGAAGAGACATCATGGATAAAGCAACAATTATGAAACAAAGCATTAACTGGGAGCTTGATTACACTTTCAGAAGTTTAGTCAAACATCAAGTCAGTGACCACAGCACTGGAGCAATAGAGAACTATTGATCCTTAGACAGAGACAGATATTCTGCCATTTCATTGGTTTCTTGAAAACTCAAAGACCACCCTTATTGACACAATCACTTCCTCCAATGAAGCCACATCTTCTCTCATTCCTTCTAATCCTTAAACACACTGCCAATCCCTGGTGACTAAATATCCATATATATGAATCTATACGGGATATTCTTATTCAAACCACCAAAAATCATGTGGATTGATCAAATATTTTATTTTAAATACAGAGTAAAAGCCTCCCTTTTATAAATGACTACTGATGAGCTTACCCACAGTTGCCTACCCTCACACATCAACCATCAAGGAAGAAAATGTCCCATAGACTTACCCAAAAACCAAGTGAATAGAGACAATTCTTGAATTGTTCTCTCTCCTAAGGTGACGCTAGATTGTCAAGTTGGAGATAAATAAAATCCCAGCACATTAAGGTTTATCCTACTCCATAACCCACACAAACATTACTCATCACAATCTCCTCCTTCTGCCTAGGTATAGACCCACTTCCCTCCATGGCAGAAGTGAAGGGTAAGTACCTCCACCAGCAAGAATACTCAATAATAGGTGAAAAGTAGTGAATATGTCTTATAGCCTCACAATACCTACATTCTAATGTCTGTTACACTTTCTGGGAGACACCCCAATCTGTCCAACTTCCTGCCAACTCAGCTTTGACCATAAAAATTCTCATCAAGAAATCCAATGACTTTTAATTGATTTCTTTCTCCTGAGGGAATGGAGTGTTACCTCTTCATGGATGTATTGGTGTCTGATTCATAAGTAATAAAACCCACTACTATTAACAGCTAAATCACAGGTGCTATGACAAATAACAACTCACATGAGAAGCATCACATTTGGTTAAGCCTTTTCAGAAGTTTTATTGGAGTTTTATTTATATACTAAATAAATCCATTGATTTATTTATTTTTAAGTGTGTAATTTAATGATTCTAAACACATTTCACCACTGTCATTTTTCACTCATTTTCTGGTACTACATATGATATTGAAATCTACTAAAATACAATAGTGAATTCAGAAGAAAGACCAGTGGTGTGGGTAGCAGCAAAGTTCTTGAGTCTCAAAGACAACAGATACCGTGGCTGAATATTCCAACTACAACAACTAGGTAACATTGGGTCTACACTTAGCATGCCGTTTCTAGAAAAAAAATTAAAGAATTAAGCCATGTTTCCTCTGAACCTGACATGTTACTATCACAAATGAAAGAAGGATCCATGATCACATGAATATGAAAGGGGCATGAAGCAGCAAAATTGTTCAACTTAATGGCAGCTAGTCAGCATTAACACAAGAAGGTACCAAAGACAATAAACAGCTTTGAAGACATGTCCAAATGACCACGTTCATTTACAAGTTTCTTACCCATTCCATGCACATCCATTGATTGATTAACTCATTGTTTAAAGCCCTCAGGTTCCAATCACTTTTCAGAGTGCATATTGTACTACCTATGAACATTATACTGTGTACCAAACCTTCATCAAAGACCCATGACTGACATTTCAAAACAATTTAACCACAGAATTCTTTATTTGAAAGAAAGTGATAGGATCCATCTTTCTCTTCAAGGATATCTCTGTTTTGTTCAAAAAGAACAAAAATGCAATGCAAGTTCAGGATCTTGATCCCGTATCCATGCATCTTAAACACATAAGTTCTAGCCAGAATGTAAGGTCAGAAGTCTAAACTTCACCTATACTACAGCTAACTCTGAAGATATCTAGCAATCTCCTGTTCCTTTCTGGTACTTACCCACACCAAGTCTGCATTAAGGAATATGGTCGAGTGTGAGATAGTGCCAGCAGTTAATTGCAAAATCCCACTTTGAGTTGAGTTGTATGTAAAATGAGACATGTGTAATATAGACACACATGCATATTCACAAATACAGAAAGAGGCAAGAAGTAGAGGAGCTGAATCTTAGAAATCCTCAAGGAAGAGAATGAAAATCTTGTAAGGCACAGAGGAAAGAGAGAAACTGTGTCTTTCTGCACAAAATCAGGCCATTCTGTCGTCCATCACTGAATGGGAAGGCTCACTATCCCTTATCGCTATCTGATAAGGTATAGACAGTTGATGCAGGATGAATAGTCAGTTTTCATCAAAGGTATTGACTTTGAAGGTGATAGATTGTTCATGCTCTACTGGAAGCCAGATATCCAAGAGTTTATGGGAAACACAAATGATTTGAATGGGTTGTAACAAAGAGGAGAAGACAAGATATGAAGTTGGCAGGAGGAGTTAGGTGGGAATGGGCCAGGTTTTGTTCTGGGAGGAGTTACTAAAAGAATTGGAAAGTAAATTCCATCAAAATACAGTGTATGAAATTCTCAAGGAATTAAGGAAAGTAGTTTTTAAATTACCATGTCTGTACTGAACACACACAGACCACTTATATTGCCATCTTCTAAATAACAACTTCTTATACAGCAATTTCATTACATTGAGGGCAAAAGTAATCCAGAGGTTATTTAAAATAAAGAAGAATCTGGGGAGATGGCCCAGGGGTAAAGCCAAGTGTTTGGTCAAACATTCACCTACAACACCAGTGCTTAGGAATTGGAGTGGCAGAGACAGAAGGATGACTGTGGCTTCCTGAATGTCAGCCTCACTCCTAGCTCAGCAAGAAACCCTGTCACAAGGGGAAAATTAGGGAGTGAAGTAGCAGAAAACAGTATACCCTTCCCTATTCTCTGCACTTACCTGTGTATTTCTGTATGCTTACACACATAAATATGATTACTGTATAAAAGAGGTTACATTGCATACATTATAGGCAAAAGCAATGTTGTTTTAACCTAGAGACCTGAAGACTTTCATATCATTATGGTCCTGGAGAAACTCTCCAGATATAGCAGATTGATATATCTTCTTCCTGTGCAAAGGAAACCTCAGTTAAGTGTGTGTGTCAGTGACTTTAAACACCTTTCTTCCTCTAGATTCCGATTTATACCACAGAATGGTCTGTAAATAATGAAAATATGAAAATAAGACTTTTTCAGTGTGTTGCCTTCTTTTAAAATCATATTTATAACATTTTACTAAATCGATGGGAAATTTTCAGCTCCAAGGAACAATGGATTCATTCCTGTTGACTTCTGTTTTATCCCATTATGAATAGGAATTAATTGTACATCAACATTTTCCACGATTTCAACTAAATCAGGAATGAGGGATATGTTTCCATAAAAATAAGTAATGCCAATATGGTTAATCAAGTAGAAATGTGTGTGTGTGTGTGGGGAGGGGTTAGGATGCCTTTGGATTATTTGTAAATGATGGGTGATCAGAAATATGTTATGCAAATAACCCTAACCTGTGAGAAAAGAAAAGTAATGATATAAACTATACTACCAAGTGTCATGGCCACTTATTAGTTGACTTCATTTTCTTTTTCATTCCTATATTCGTTTGAATAATTGTGGGCCACAGATGATCACACGTTCAAATGTGTTAGTGTTCCAGGTGATTGGCTGTTTAGAATGAATTAGGAGTTGTTTTATTATTACAGGAGATTTGTCACAGAGCCTTGAAATATCAAAAACCCATCAGGCTCTCTCTCTCTCTCTCTCTCTCTCTCTCTCTCTCTCTCTCTCTCTCTCTCTCTCTCTCTCTCCCTCTCTCTCTCTCTCTCTCTCTCTCTCTCTCTCTCTCTCTCTTCCTCTTTCATTACTCTCTGCCATCTCCATCATAAGTTGTTCGCTCTCAACTACTGCTCTACATGTTTTGCCTCTGTGTTGCCATGGTGTCTACCATGATATCCTGGACTTGCCCTCTGGAACTCTAAGACCACAATTAAATGTTTCCTCTTATAAGTTGGTTTGGTCATGATGTCTCTCACAGCAATAGAACAGTAACCAAGACATACATACTCCTGTTTATTTTTTGAAACATTCTTTATTTCTTTCATTAAAGTTACCTTTTGTCCTTTGAACAGTTTTAAGAATAATGTTAATGGGCCCAAATAAATAGTGCCAATAGGTGTAGCACTCTCAGGAGGTGTGAAATAGGTTCATGAGGTGTGACATTGGTGGAGTAGTTGGGACACTGATGGAGATGTGTCTTCGTTGAGTTGGTGTGATCTTGTTGGAAGAAATGTAACAATGTGGTGGTAGGCTTGGAGTTCTGCTGTCCTTAAGCAATCCCCAGTTTGACACAGTCTCCATCTGCTTCCTGTTAATCAAGACCTAAAACTCATCTCCTTCTCCAGCACTTTGTCTGTCTGAAGGCTACCATGTTTCCAGCCATGACAATAATGGAGTAAACCTCTGAAAAGAAGTTACAAAGTGTTCAAGATTTACTATGATCCTGGTGACACTTCATGGCAATAAAACCCGTACTAATACTCACATAAACACTCAAAAACACATTTGATGTTTTGTGGGAACAGAATTAAGGCCCTCTGCCTACTGCCTGTAAGCTATTCATTTCCAAGCAGCTATCAGATAAAGATGTAGAACTCTCAGCTCCAAATGAACCATGCCTGCCTGGATCCTGCAATATTCTTACCTTGATGATAATGGACTGAACTTCTGAACCTGTAACCCAGCCCCAATTAAATGGTTTTCTAATAAAACATGCATTGGTAAGTGTGTCTGTTTACAGCAATAAAATCCTAACACATACATGTACATATACACCTAGATATACTGAGTCACAGACACACACACATGGAAACATTCACACACACACACACACACACACACACACACACACACACACACACACACACATTCATTTACAGGGACTTTAGATTCAGCCAGTACACATGTAAATTCATTGTGGTGTCGAATACATGTGTTTGTGGAACATGACTATTGCTCTTTCTTTTAGGAGTTATGTGGACAAAATCTGCACACTCACTTCATTCCTCTTCAACATCAGAAATCTCAATTTAAAGAAAGTGAGATAATGAGAAGTAGTTTTAGATACCTCTCTTTTTTTTTCCTGTGAGTAGCTTCTACTTCAAGTCACCAAGGAAAAATAAAAATAACAGGAAAGAAATTCATATTCAAATGCCCTTGACAAGCTCATAATACATTCTCCATAATGAATATTAACTTTTATTTAGAATTCCCAAGGAAATGATACTTTTGAAAAATCCTTACTTTCAGATAAGCTTTGGTATTTCATTTCCCTTGCAAAGGAACACCAATGTAAAAAGACAGAATCTAGATTGCTTTGTGCACAAGTTGAATCAGAAACATTTAATAATGTGCATACAGGGACTCACCACATTTTTACAAATATATATATTATATTATATATTGGGGGGTGAAAGGAGACATCTGGAGAACAATAAGACCCACATTAGCATTAAACATTCCTGAAGTCAAGTAATAACCTCTAACAACATCAATAACAACAACAACAAAAACAACAACAAGAATAGATGTTCATTAGGAAGAATTTTTTTAATAACCTTCCATTAGCCACAGAAAAGGGGGGAATGATCCATCTGCAACACTCTATAGATACTTATTACAATTACCACTAAAATTTTTAAAATAATATGGATTTTTAAAAATGAAATTGAAGTAAAATAGATTTTTCAGCTGTTAAAAGGAGGAAAATGTGATCTAGAACGAAATAAAGAGTGTAAGAACTAATTGATTTTTTAATAAAGAACATCCTTATAACTCATGTGTCAGTAAGTATCAGGATTATAATGCAGTTGATTTTCTCATTGTAGAATAATTTTAATGTGTTTTAATATTTCCAGTTGTAAGAAAGGATCTCAGAATTTTCACAAGACAAGAAGAAGACACCAAGTAGTTCCTCGCTTTTGTTTCAAAATCTTAGTTCCTTTTCTGCAGATTCCCAGACATTCCAGGGAAGGGTTTGAAACATCCAACAACTTCTGAGACCATAACCTCAGAGGGAAGCTACTTTTCTCAGAAAATGGAACTAGGAAAGCTGAAAAGATCCATCAAATCGCTTTAGAACAAAAGTGGCAGCTGTTTCACAGAACAAGGTATCATTTAGCAACTCAGCCAAGAACTAAGAGGATTTGAAATGATAATAACACAGAGTAATAAAAACCACTATGCAGTTGTAATTTCATCGCATATTATATACTTTGGACAGAGAAAGCAATCAAATCTTGGGATCTCTCTGCTCAGCCCAATGAAACTCTGGGTCATGCTGCAGATGTCCCAAGTTCATGGCTCATCACAGATACTGGAAGTCTCTGGGAAACTAGAACTACATCATGTAAGTGCTGTGAGTCCAAAGACATGATTTCAGAAATTGTTCAAGTCCTCATCTTGCTTGAAAAAAAAAATCACATAGCACCAGAAGTAATAAGAAGTTCATGGTATCAATGTCAACAGGTAAGCACTACTAACAAATATCTGTTAAGTATTGGATTGTTACCAACACAAATGAGGAGATGATTTTTAAATTTAAATGCAGTTATATTTTAATAATTCGTAGTAATGTTAAGTGTCCAGTGTGAAAATGTGGGTGTAGGGGAAGTTGGTGAAGTGAGAGAGAACATGGCCGGCAGAAGGTTCTGTGCTCTGTGAAGGCTGACATGGGAGGAGTGAAGGATACTTACCATGCATCCCTGGTTGTGCATCTGGCTGTATAAATCCACTGACAGTACACGGATGGGGGATAACTAGGGGAAGACAATGGTACCAGATTCTTTGTCTCTGGCATCCCATATTGGGCCTTAAAAAACATAGACAGTCTAATGTTTTAGAGCTTTATTTTAGACAGCAGGGAGAAAAACAAAGAGTAAAAAGATTGTTAGACTTGCCATGGCCAAAAGGAGAGATGGGGAAAGACATAGAAGGAAGGACAGAAAGCAAGTTAGAGAGTAAGAAAGGTGAACACTTAGAGAAAGAGGTAAAAGTTTACAGAGAGTAAGGATTGTAAAAGTTAGAGAGAGAGAGAGAGAGAGAGAGAGAGAGAGAGAGAGAGAGAGAGAGGGAGGGAGGGAGGGAGAGAATGATGTAGGGCCAAGTAGCCTCTCATATATTGGGCTTGTTATCTTGCTGTTGCTAGGTAACTGGAAGTTATCTAACCTGAAGATCAGAACCTTTGGTCATTTTGTATGTGACTGCTAGCCATTAGCCACTGCTGGGCGGGAGTGCTTATGGGTTTGGTAACTTTACCAGGAGCCAGGGTTCCAGAAATACTGAGGAAATGCCTTCCTTCCCATGTAGGTGAAAATTACGACCCATTAGGTTTCATCAGGTTTAAGGACTTCAGCATGAATGGAGACCAGGCATTTTGTACATAGCACAATGCCCCAAGCTCAATGATCAAATTTAACTCTAGCCTACAGATTTTGTGGTTTCTCAGGCAGTACACCAGTAGAGAGGATGTGAGTTTGAAACTCTGGAGCCTCCCACCATAAGAAATCAAGGCATGGAGGTGGGGTGGGGTAAAATGATCTTAGAAGAAATCTGTAAAACAGTGAAAGGGCAATTGAAAAGACATATGGAAAAGACCAGCAACAGGGGATGCCTTAGGAGACCATTCTTGTTTTCATAGCTTGGCAAGACAAAATTCAAATGACCAGTAGTACTGGAGGAGAGTCTGTGAATGCATCAGGGAATGTAGGGTAAGGGTAGGAGGGAGTGAGGGAGGGTGAGATAGAGAAAAAAGTAGAAGGAGAAAAAGAAAGAGAAGGAGAAGAATATGGAGAGGAAGAGGAGAAGAAGGAAGGGAAGAGGAATGGGTGGAGCAGAACGACAAGAAGAAGGAGAAGGAAGAAGAACAAAAGAAGAGGAAGAGGAAGAGAAAAAAAGGAGGAGGACTTGGAGAAGTAGAAAAGAAGGTTAAATAAGGAGGAGAGAAGGAGAGAAGGAGAATGAGAGAAGGAGGAAGAGAAGGAGATGTCAAAGGCAAAGAAGAAGAAGAAGAAGAAGAAGAAGAAGAAGAAGAAGAAGAAGAAGAAGAAGAAGAAGAAGGAGAAGGAGAAGGAGAAGGAGAAGGAGAAGGAGAAGGAGAAGGAGAAGGAGAAGGAGAAGGAGAAGGAGAAGGAGAAGGAGAAGGAGAAGGAGAAGGAGAAGGAGAAGGAGAAGGAGAAAGAGAAGGAGAAGGAGAAGGAGAAGGAGAAGGAGGATGAGGAGGAGGAGGAGAAAGAGACCAAGAAGAAGAATGAGGAGGAGAAGGAGACCAGGAAGAAGAATGAGGAGGAGAAGGAGACTAAGAACAAGATCAAGAAGAACAAGAAGAACAAGAACAAGAAGAAAGAATAATAAGGAAGAAGAAGAAGGAGGAGGAGGAGGAGGAGGAGGAGGAGGAGGAAGAGGAGGAGGAGGAGGAGGAGGAGGAGGAGGAGACGAAGTACAAAATCAAGAAGAACAAGAACAAGATGAACAAGAAGGAAGAAGGAAGAAGGAAGAAAGAAGAAGAAGAAGAAGAAGAAGAAGAAGAAGAAGAAGAAGAAGAAGAAGAAGAAGAAGAGGAGGAGGAGGAGGAGGAGGAGGAGGAGGAGGAGGAGGAGGATGAAGATGAACAAGAAGGAAGAAGGAAGAAGGAAGAAGGAAGAAGGAAGAAGAAGAAGAAGAAGAAGAAGAAGAAGAAGAAGAAGAAGAAGAAGAAGAAGAAGAAGAAGAAGAAGAAGAAGAAGAAGAAGAAGAAGAAGTTGAAGAAACATGAGTAGGAGGAGAAGGCGAAGGAAAAGGAGAAGCAGAAGGAGAAAAGAATAAGGAGGAGAAGGATAAGGCAAAGAAAGAGAAACAATAGAAGAAGAAGGTAAACAAGGAGAAGAAATGAGAAGAGATAAGAGGCATAGATAGACAGAGACAGAAAGACAGAGAAACTTAGACATACAGAGTGAGACATGCACATAAACATTCACACAGAGACACACAAGTAGGCACAGAGACAGAGAAAAATATACATAGAAAGAGAGACATGCACAGAGATATTCACAGAGTTACACACATTCACACAACTTAATTAAGAAGTATTTACAAAAATATATGTATTAAATTACAAGGATATTAAGTACTAAATTATGTGAGCATTGAGGAGGAATGAGATCCAACCAAATTTTGCAAGTCCTGCAACATTCTCCATGCTTCTACACATCTTTAGCTGTGGGAGTATCAGTTATTGGGCTGTAACTTTTGTTTTCTTCATTTATAATTTACTGTGAATCTCCTTTCTCCACCGTTCAATATGGTCAGTAGTTTCCATGTGGAAAGACTTTCTAATGAATGGCATCTAGTGAAAAAAAGAAAACAATTAAAAAAAAGAGTCTCTATGCTAGAGCCAACTGTACAAACAATTCATAGTTATTTTCCAAATGCAGGGCTCAAAGAACACAGAGGCTCCTCTAGCTGTTGCACAGATCTTAAGTTTGGCCCCACAGAATCACTGGGAACCTATTGACAATTCTCATTCAGGTCATAAAGCTATGGAGCATTCCAATTTATTGAGTTCCAGAGAAAAAGCCATTTGGAAGCTTATCTCCCTAAAAGTGAAGATTACACTGAAATTTATAAAAAGTGAGAATAATTTTTAATGTGAAAAATCATTCCACACACACACATTAAAAAAATACATGAAGGCAAAATTGACAGCAATATATTTGACACAACAACAACCCACACACACCTACACACACCCACACACACAGAGAGAGAGAGAGAGAGAGAGAGAGAGAGAGAGAGAGAGAGAGAGAGAGAGAGAGAGAGAGAGAGAGAAAGAGAGAGAGAGAGAGAGAGAGAGAGAGAGAGAGCAAGAGAGAGCAAGAGGGAGGGAGGGAGGGAGGGAGGGAAGGAGGGAAGGAGGGGGAAGGGGGAGAGGTGGAGAGACAGATGTACACTTACAATACTTATTTTTAAGTCAAGTTGTCAAAACTCCTGACACAATCAATGTTCAGGAAGAGATGTATATGGCAAACACTCACCAGGGACAGACTGTCATGATAAAGACAGCATAGGAGGAAACAACAAGTTCATCTGTGGCATTGAGAGCCTGAATGGGCCTTTCTCACATTTAGTTGGATTTAGAATCCAAGATTTAGTTCAGAACCTCCCAGCTCCTTCCTTCTTGCCCCACAGATCTACTTCTGCTAGGGCACAGTCACAAAGGTTCCACAACATTTCTTTTTTTTTTTTTCCATTTTTTATTAGGTATTTAACTCATTTACATTTCCAATGCTATACCAAAAGTCCCCCATATCCACCCACCCCCACTCCCCTGCCCACCCACTCCCCCTTTTTGGCCCTGGTGTTCCCCTGTACTGGGGTATATAAAGTTTGCTAGTCCAATGGGCCTCTCTTACCAGTGATGGCTGACTAGGCCATCTTTTGATATATATGCAGCTAGAGTCAAGAGCTCCGGGGTACTGGTTAGTTCATAATGTTGTTCCACCTATAGGGTTGCAGATCCCTTTAGCTCCTTGGCTACTTTCTCTAGCTCCTCCATTGGGAGCCCTATGATCCATCCATTAGCTGACTGTGAGCATCCACTTCTGTGTTTGCTAGGCCCCGGCATAGTCCCACAAGAGACAGCTACATCTGGGTCCTTTCAATAAAATCTTGCTAGTGTATGCAATGGTGTCAGCGTTTGGATGCTGATTATGGGGTGGACACCTGGATATGGCAGTCTCTACATGGTCCATCCTTTCATCTCAGCTCCAAACTTTGTCTCTGTAACTCCTTCCATGGGTGTTTTGTTCCCAAATCTAAGGAGGGGCATAGTGTCCACACTTCAGTCTTCATTCTTCTTGAGTTTCATGTGTTTAGCAAATTATATCTTATAGCTTGGGTATCCTAGGTTTGGGGCTACTGTCCACTTATCAGTGAGTACATATTGTGTGAGTTTCTTTGTGAATGTGTTACCTCACTCAGGATGATGCCCTCCAGGTCCATCCATTTGGCTAGGAATTTCATAAATTCATTCTTTTTAATAGCTGAGTAGTACTCCATTGTGTAGATGTACCACATTTTCTGTATCCATTCCTCTGTTGAGGGGCATCTAGGTTCTTTCCAGCTTCTGGCTATTATAAATAAGGCTGCTATGAACATAGTGGAGCATGTGTCCTTCTTACCAGTTGGGGCATCTTCTGGATATATGCCCAGGAGAGGTATTGCTGGATCCTCCGGTAGTACTATGTCCAGTTTTCTGAGGAACCGCCAGACTGATTTCCAGAGTGGTTGTACAAGCCTGCAATCCCACCAACAATGGAGGAGTGTTCCTCTTTCTCCACATCCACGCCAGCATCTGCTGTCACCTGAATTTTTCATCTTAGCCATTCTGACTGGTGTGAGGTGGAATCTCAGGGTTGTTTTGATTTGCATTTCCCTGATGATTAAGGATGTTGAACATTTTTTCAAGTGCTTCTCTGCCATTCGGTATTCCTCAGGTGAGAATTCTTTGTTCAGTTCTGAGCCCCATTTTTTAATGGGGTTATTTGATTTTCTGAAGTCCACCTTCTTGAGTTCTTTATATATGTTGGATATTAGTCCCCTATCTGATTTAGGATAGGTAAAGATCCTTTCCCAATCTGTTGGTGGTCTTTTTGTCTTATTGACGGTGTCTTTTGCCTTGCAGAAACTTTGGAGTTTCATTAGGTCCCATTTGTCAATTCTCGATCTTACAGCACAAGCCATTGCTGTTCTGTTCAGAAATTTTTCCCCTGTGCCCATATCTTCAAGGCTTTTCCCCACTTTCTCCTCTATAAGTTTCAGTGTCTCTGGTTTTATGTGAAGTTCCTTGATCCACTTAGATTTGACCTTAGTACAAGGAGATAAGTATGGATCAATTCGCATTCTTCTACACGATAACAACCAGTTGTGCCAGCACCAATTGTTGAAAATGCTGTCTTTCTTCCACTGGATGGTTTTAGCTCCCTTGTCGAAGATCAAGTGACCATAGGTGTGTGGGTTCATTTCTGGGTCTTCAATTCTATTCCATTGGTCTACTTATCTGTCTCTATACCAGTACCATGTAGTTTTTATCACAATTGCTCTGTAGTAAAGCTTTAGGTCTGGCATGGTGATTCTGCCAGAAATTCTTTTATCCTTGAGAAGACTTTTTGCTATCCTAGGTTTTATGTTATTCCAGACAAATTTGCAAATTGCTCCTTCCAATTCGTTGAAGAATTGAGTTGGAATTTTGATGGGGATTGCATTGAATCTGTAGATTGCTTTTGGCAAGATAGCCATTTTTACAATGTTGATCCTGCCAATCCATGAGCATGGGAGATCTTTCCATCTTCTGAGATCTTCCTTAATTTCTTTCTTCAGAGATTTGAAGTTTTTATCATACAGATCTTTCACTTCCTTAGTTAGAGTCACGCCAAGATATTTTATATTATTTGTGACTATTGAGAAGGGTGTTGTTTCCCTAATTTCTTTCTCAGCCTGTTTATTCTTTGTATAGAGAAAGGCCATTGACTTGTTTGAGTTTATTTTATATCCAGCTACTTCACCGAAGCTGTTTATCAGGTTTAGGAGTTCTCTGGTAGAATTTTTAGGGTCACTTATATATACTATCATATCATCTGCAAAAAGTGATATTTTGACTTCCTCTTTTCCAATTTGTATCCCCTTGATCTCCTTTTGTTGTCGAATTGCTCTGGCTAATACTTCAAGTACTGTGTTGAAAAGGTAGGGAGAAAGTGGGCAGCCTTGTCTAGTCCCTGATTTTAGTGGGATTGCTTCCAGCTTCTCTCCATTTACTTTGATGTTGGCTACTGGTTTGCTGTAGATTGCTTTTATCATGTTTAGGTATGGGCCTTGAATTCCTGATCTTTCCAAAACTTTTATCATGAATGGGTGTTGGATCTTGTCAAATGCTTTTTCTGCATCTAACGAGATGATCATGTGGTTTTTGTCTTTGAGTTTGTTTATATAATGGATTACATTGATGGATTTTCGTATATTAAACCATCCCTGCATCCCTGGAATGAAACCTACTTGGTCAGGATGGATGATTGCTTTAATGTGTTCTTGGATTCGGTTAGCGAGAATTTTATTGAGGATTTTTGCATCGATATTCATAAGAGAAATTGGTCTGAAATTCTCTATCTTTGTTGGATCTTTCTGTGGTTTAGGTATCAGAGTAATAGTGGCTTCATAAAATGAGTTGGGTAGAATACCTTCTACTTCTATTTTGTGAAATAGTTTGTGCAGAATTGGAATTAGATCTTCTTTGAAGGTCATATAGAACTCTGCACTAAACCCATCTGGTCCTGGGCTTTTTTTGGTTGGGAGACTATTAATAACTGCTTCTATTTCTTTAGGTGATATGGGACTGTTTAGATGGTCAACTTGATCCTGATTCAACTTTGGTACCTGGTATCTGTCCAGAAATTTGTCCATTTCGTCCAGGTTTTCCAGTTTTGTTGAGTATAGCTTTTTGTAGAAGGATCTGATGGTGTTTTGGATTTCTTCAGGATCTGTTGTTATGTCTCCCTTTTCATTTCTGATGTTGTTAATTAGGATTTTGTCCCTGTGCCCTTTAGTGAGTCTAGTTAAGGGTTTATCTATCTTGTTGATTTTCTCAAAGAACCAACTCCTCGTTTGGTTAATTCTTTGAATAGTTCTTCTTGTTTCCACTTGGTTGATTTCACCCCTGAGTTTGATTATTTCCTGCCGTCTACTCCTCTTGGGTGAATTTGCTTCCTTTTTTTCTAGGGCTTTTAGATGTGTTGTCAAGCTGCTAGTATGTGCTGTCTTCCGTTTCTTCTTGGAGGCACTCAGAGCTATGAGTTTCCCTCTTAGAAATGCTTTCATTGTGTCCCATAGGTTTGGGTACGTTGTGGCTTCATTTTCATTAAACTCTAAAAAGTCTTTAATTTCTTTCTTTATTCCTTCCTTGACCAAGGTATCATTGAGAAGAGTGTTATTCAGTTTCCACGTGAATGTTGGCTTTCCATTATTTATGTTGTTATTGAAGATCAGTCTTAGGCCATGGTGGTCTGATAGGATACATGGGACAATTTCAATATTTTTGTATCTATTAAGGCCTCTTTTGTGACCAATTATATGGTCAATTTTGGAGAAGGTCCCGTGAGGTGCTGAGAAGAAGGTATATCCATTTGTTTTAGGATAAAATGTTCTGTAGATATCTGTCAGGTCCATTTGTTTCATAACTTCTGTTAGTTTCACTGTGTCCCTGTTTAGTTTCTGTTTCCAAGATCTGTCCTTTGAAGAAAGTGGTGTGTTCAAGTCTCCCACTATTATTGTGTGAGGTGCAATGTATGCTTTGAGCTTTACTAAAGTGTCTCTAATGAATGTGGCTGCCCTTGCATTTGGTGCATAGATATTCAGAATTCAGAGTTCCTCTTGGAGGATTTTATCTTTGATGAGTATGAAGTGTCCCTCCTTGTCTTTTTTGATAACTTTGGGTTGGAAGTCGATTTATCCGATATTAAAATGGCTACTCCAGCTTGTTTCTTCAGTCCATTTGCTTGGAAAATTGTTTTCCAGCCTTTCACTCTGAGGTAGTGTCTGTCTTTTTCCCTGAGATGGGTTTCCTGTAAGCAGCAGAATGTTGGGTCCTGTTAGTGTAGCCAGTCTGTTAGTCTATGTCTTTTTATTGGGGAATTGAGTCCATTGATATTAAGAGATATTAAGGAAAAGTAATTGTTGCTCCCTTTTATTTTTGTTGTTAGAGTTGGCATTCTGTTCTTGTGGTTGTCTTCTTTTTGGTTTGTTGAATGATTACTTTCTTGGTTGTTCTAGGGCGTGATTTCCGTCCTTGTATTGCTTCTTTTCTGTTATTATCCTTTGAAGGGCTGGATTCGTGGAAAGATATTGTGTGAATTTGGTTTTGTCGTGGAATACTTTGGTTTCTCCATCTATGGTAATTGAGAGTTTGGCTGGGTATAATAGCCTGGGCTGGCATTTGTGTTCTCTTAGTGTCTGTATAACATCTGTCCAGGCTCTTCTGGCTTTCATAGTCTCTGGTGAAAAGTCTGGTGTAATTCTGATAGGCCTTCCTTTATATGTTACTTGACCTTTCTCCCTTACTGCTTTTAATATTCTATCTTTATTTAATGCATTTGTTTTTCTGATTATTATGTGTCGGGAAGAATTTCTTTTCTGGTCCAGTCTATTTGGAGTTCTGTAGGCTTCTTGTATGATCATGGGCATCTCTTTTTTTATGTTTGGGAAGTTTTCTTCTATTATTTTGTTGAAGATATTAGCTGGCCCTTTAAGTTGAAAATCTTCATTCTCATCAATTCCTATTATCCGTAGGTTTGGTCTTCTCATTGTGTCCTGGATTACCTGGATGTTTTGAGTTAGGATCCTTTTGCATTTTGTATTTTCTTTGACTGTTGTGTCGATGTTCTCTATGGAATCTTCTGCACCTGAGATTCTCTCTTCCATTTCTTGTATTCTGTTGCTGATGCTCGCATCTATGTTTCCAGATCTCTTTCCTAGGGTTTCTATCTCCAGCGTTGCCTCGCTTTGGGTTTTCTTTATTGTGTCTACTTCCCCTTTTAGTTCTAGTATGGTTTTGTTCATTTCCATCACCTGTTTGGCTGTGTTTTCCTGCTTTTCTTTAAGGGTCTGTAACTCTTTAGCAGTGCTCTCCTGTAATTCTTTAAGTGACTTATGAAAGTCCTTCTTGATGTCCTCTATCATCATCATGAGAAATATTTTTAAATCTGGGTCTAGATTTTCGGTTGTGTTGGGGTGCCCAGGACTAGGTGGGGTGGGAGTGCTGCGTTCTGATGATGGTGAGTGGTCTTGATTTCTGTTAGTAGGATTTTTACGTTTGCCTTTCGCCATCTGGTAATCTCTGAAGCTAGCTGTTTTAGTTGTCACTGTTAAGAGCTTGTTCTTCAGATGACTCTGTTAGCCTCTATAAGCAAACCTGGAGGGTAGCACTCTCCTTAGCTTCAGTGGGCACAGTATTCTCTGCAGGCAAGCTCTCTTCTTGCAAGGCAGGTACCCAGATATCTGTTGTTCGAACCAGACTCCTGGCAGAAGTTGTGTTCCACTCACTAGAGGTCTTAGGATCCCGTGGGGAGTCCCGTGTGGGCCCTTGGGGGTGTTGGGCAAGACTCTGCTGGCAAGGTAGCCTGGGTCTCAAGTCGTGCGGAAGGGACTTGTGCCCCAGATCAGGCCTGGGTAGCCTGCTTCCCTATGTACCGCAGTCTCAGGTTCTGCGCGATTGGATTGGGGCAGGCGCTGTGTTCCACTCACCAGAGGTCTTAGGGTCCCGTGGGGAGTCCCGTGTGGGCCCTTGCGGGTGTTGGGCAAGACTCTGCTGGCAAGGTAGCCCGGGGCTCGAGTCCCACAACATTTCTAGACAGTTTTCCCAGTTTGAGACAACTGAGACTGTGGGATAAATTCCCCCCACACAATCTTAATTAAACTAAGCCACACAACTGCAAAATATTTTTGAAAACAGTTTACTTTCAATTTTGTAAAGAGAACAGAGAGCTCTACTTTGAAATGGACTGAATTAGTCTTTAGGTTCAATTGTGCACCCTAAATGAAATATAATGTAAAAGATTCCGTTTTCTATGTAGCAAGTGAGGGCAGAAAACAACACACTAATGGAGATAAAATGCAAAAAAAAACTGGTATATATAGTAACAATTCAAACTGACTGTGTGAAAAACAATGTATTCATACACGTTACTGTTCTATTGACCACAGTGTCATTCATCATTGTGATAGGTGATACAATCTAGTGATTAATCATCAGGGTTTGACAGAAAAATTCTTAGGCTCAATACACCAGACATTAGCTGAAAAATGATTTACAAGAATGTAATGCCCTTTGGTGTCTTCTCTGTGAATCTGTTGTATGGATGCCTTGTCGTTGGTTGTTTTAGTTGTTGGTGTTGTTTTAAAATAGATATATTGAATGCAAAAGCAAGTGGCAGGAGCCCAAAAGGTCTTTGCATCCTCTCTTTCTCCTTCCCAAAACTTTCTAATTTTCCCAAATTCCAAATTCATTCAAAAATTCAGAAGTTCAAAAAATACAGAAACTCATTCATCATCTTTACTTTGTGCTTGCATTCTGGTTGCAATTATCTAGTAAGCATTAAATATCAGGCTAACATACTGCCTATATTCAACAGGGTTTCATTGATGTGAAGAGACATTATGACTCAGGAAACTCTTATAGGGAAAATTTAATTTATGTTGTCTTACAGATTCAGAGGGTCAATACATTATTATCTTGGTAGGAAGCATGGCAGCATCCAGGAAGAGGAGGTGCTGGGGAAGGAAGTAATTGGTCTATATCTTAGTCTGAAGGCAACAATGAGGAAGCTTGTGGTCACAGTTAGCAAGGAAGAGGATCAATTTTCGTCACTGGGCAGAGATTGTGCACTACAGAAAAGCAAGCCTACACAATGATACACTTCCTCAAACAAGCCAACACCTTGTAATAGTGCCACATCCCCTGGGCAAAATATATTCTAATCAACACACTGCATCATAGGAAAATGGCAGAGAGACATAAAGAAAGATACTGCATGATTGCATTCCTCTGGTCACAAGTGTTATATACCTGCACGCTTATATGCACACACACACACACACACACACACACACAGACACACACACACACACACACACACATGCCTATCTGATATGCATAATAATAATGTGCAGTCTAGGGTCCTGCACAATTGGATTGGACCAGGCGCTGTGTTCTGCTCACCAGAGGTCTTAGAATCCTGTGGAGGATCCTTTGTGGGTCCTTGCGGGTGTCCTCAGAATCCCCCGGGCCAGGGACCATGGTGCTCCCTTGATCTACTTCTGTTGTCCAATTGCTCTGGCTAGGGTTTCAAGTGCTATATTGAATAGATAGGAAGAAAGTGGGCAGCCTTGTCTAGTCCCTTTTTTAGTGGGATTGGTTTTAGTTTCTCTCTATTTAGTTTGATGTTGACTACTGGTATGCTATATACTGCTTTTATTATGTTTAAGTATGAGCCTTGAACTCCTGATCTTTCCATGACATTTATCATGAATGGGTGCTGGATTTCGTTAAATGATTTCTCAGCATCTAAGGAGATGATCATGCGGTTTTTGTTTTTGAGTTTGCTTATATATTGGATTACGTTGATGTGTTTCCTTTTATTAAACCATCCCTGCATCACTGGGATGAAGCCTACTTGATCATTATTGATGATCTTTGTGATATGTTCTTAGATTCAGTTTGCATGGACTTTATTGAATATTTTTGCATCAATATTCATAAGGGAAATTGATCTGAAGTCCTCTATTTTGTTGGGACTTTATATGGTTTAGTTATCAGAGAAATTCTGGCTTCTATAGAATGAATTGAATAGAGTATGTTCTGTTCCTGTTTTGTGAAATAGTTTGAGAACAGTTGGAATTAGTTCTTTTTTGAAGGTCTGATAGAACTCTGCACTAAACCCATGTGGGTGGTCCTGGGCATTATTTGGATAGGAGACTATTAGTGACTGCTCTATTTCTTTAGGGGATATGGGGCTGTTTAGATCTTTATTCTGATCTGGATTGAACTTTGGTACCTGATTTCTGTCTAGAAAATTGTCCGTTTAGTCCAAGTTTTCCAGTTTTGTTTATTATAGCCTTTTGTAGTAGGATGTTATGATGCCTAGGATTTTCTCAGGTTCTGGTCTTATGTCTCCCTTTTCATTTATGATTTTGTTAATTAGGATACTATCCCTGTGCCCTCTAGTTCTTCTTGCTAAGGGTGTATCTATCTTGATACTATTTTCAAAGAACAGGCTCCTGGTTTGGTTGATACTTTGAATAGTTCTTTTTGTGCCCACTTGGTTGATTCCAGCAATGAGTTTGATTATTTTCTGCTCTCTACAACCCCTTGTAAATTTGCCTCCTTTTGTTCTAGAGCTTTTAGTTGTGCTGTCAAGCTCTTAGTGTGTGCTCTCTCTGGTTTCGTTTTGGTGGCACTCAGAACTGTTGGTTTTCTTTGTGGGAATAAATTCATTGTGTCTTATAAGTTTGGGTATATTTTCCCTTCATTTTCATTAAACTCTAAAAAGTGTTTAATTTCTTCTTTATTTCTTCCTTGACCAAGTTATCATTGAGTAGAGTGTTGTTCAGTTTTCACATGAATGTTGGCTTCCTATTATTTATGTTGTTATTAAAGATCAGCCTTCCTCCATGGTGATGTGATAGGGTGTATGGGATACTTTCAATATTTTTGTTGAGTCCTGTTTTGTGACTGATTATATGGTCTATTGTGGAGAAGGTACCATGAGGTACTGAGAAGAAGTTATATCCTTTTGTTTTAGGGTAAAATGTTCTGTATATATCTATTAAATCCATTTGTTTCATAAATTCTGTTATCTTCAATGTGTCTCTGTTTAGTTTCTATTTCCCGGATCTTTCTACAGATAAGAGTGGGTTGTGAAGTCTCCCACTATTATGGTGTGCATTGCAATGAGTGATTTGAGCTTTACTAAAGTTTCTTTAAAGAATGTGGATGCAATTGCATTTGGAGCATAGATATTCAGAATTGAGGGTTCATCTTGGAAGATTTTGCCTTTCATGATCATTAACTGTCCCTTCTTGTCTTTTTTGATATCTTTAGTTTGGAAATTGATTTTATTCTATATTAGAATGGCTACTCCAGCTTATTTCTTCAGACCGTTTGCTAGGAAAATTGTTTTCCAGCCTTTTACTCTGAGGTAGTATCTGGTTTTGTCCCTGAGGTGGGTTTCTTTTATGAAGCAAAATGTTGTGTATTGTTTATATAGCCAGTCTGTTAGTCTATTTGTTTTTATTGGTGAATTGATTCCAGATTAAGGCAACTTCAGACCAACTTCTCTTATGTATATCAATGCAAAAATACTCAATAAAATTCTCCCCAAACTAAAAGGGCTATTAGGTTCTTTACTGAGAGTCAAAACTGCAATGAGAACTGCAAGTTTTCCTAGTGTCACTGGCTAATTGTTCTTAGATATTAACTCGGCTTTCTCCTACTCAGAGCACATTCCAAGAGGTTGTATAACAATTAACCAAAGGTCATTATAAGTGAACTAATGATTTATTATAGGTTCTAGGGTAAAAGATAAAATATTGATTGGGTTTACCTATACAAAACTTCACTAATATCATAGTTATGGTTTGATACCTTCAGTGAACCTGTTGATCTGAGACAGTTGATGAACTTTGTAACATGTGGTCATGTATTCTGAAATATGTATAAGTGCTGACGACAAAGAGACGAGGAAAATCGAGAGAGAAGATTTTTTTTTTTTTTTGCCTTTCTCCACTTAGCGTTTTTTTTTTTTTTTCCTTTTACCCACTTATAAGAATTTTTCCCTTTACGCTCTTAGGATCTTTCTTCTTTTGCCCTTATATAACTTTCATAAAAATATTTTTATAACTTAGTAATAACTTCTATAATCACTTCTCTAAATTCCTTCTCTTCCAGTGACATCTGGCTTGTTGGCTCAAAGTTAGAGCCCAGCAATTCCTGCTGAGCTAGAAAAAAAGGCTGCATTGCTTAATCCTCCTCTGTTTGGCTACAGGTGTTAATCACCTAAGCCAGCCTACCCTCAGAAAGACCAAGTACATTTTCGAAGTTATCATCAGCATTTCAGTACAATTTGAGAGCTAGAAAGCCCTGAGACACTTTGATTTTAAAGCCATTGCCAGGGTCCTACTCTGTGACTCCACTGCTATCCTGGCTCAGAGCAATCCTGGACCTCAAACTCTACTATAGAGCAGTAGTGATTTAAAAAAAAAAGCCTACATGTTATTGATACAGAGACTGACAGATGGATCAGTGGATTAGAACTGAAGAACCAGAAAGAAAACCACACATTTATGGACACTTGATATTTGGAAATATATATATATATATATATATATATATATATATATATATATATATATATATATATATGATGGTAAAAAGAAAGGATTTTCAATAAATGATGCTGTTCTAATTTGCAGTCTGTATGTTGAAAAATAAAAATAAATACATACTTATCACCTTGCACAAAGCTCAGTTTCAAATTGAACAAGATTATCAACATAAAATAAGATCCACTGAATCTAATAGAAGATAAACTCATTGACGCAGAGAGGGAAATGTTCTAAAAACTACTCCCATGGCTCATGCTCTAAGATCATCAATTCATAAATGTGACCTCATGAAACTGGAAAGCTTCTGTAAGCAAACCATACAGGCAATGGGACTAATCATCAACCTACAGACTGGAGAAAAAAATCTTAACTAACCTCACATCTGATAAAGGGCTAATATCCAAAATATATAAAGAACTCAAGAAACGAAATAAACCAATCAAATATGGGGTATATATCTAAATAGAGATGTCAAGACAGAAGAGTCTAAAATGGCTAAGGAACACTTAAAGATATGTTTAAAGTCCTTAGTGCTCAGGTTAATTCAAATCAAAACAACCCTGAGATTGTACTTTACACCAATCAAATTGGCTAAGATCAATACCTCAGATGACAGCACATGTTCGTGAAAATGTGAAGAAAAAGGAACACTCCTCCACTGCTGGTGGGACGGAAGCAGGTACAACTTCTCTGGAATTTAGTGTGGAGATTGCTCAGAATATTGGAAATAGGTCTACTTGAAGACCCAGATGTACCACTCTTGGGCATATACCAAAAAGATGTCCCACCATGCCCCAAGGCACAAGTTTTTCTATGTTCATAGCAGCCTTGTTTATTATAGCTAGAACCTGGAAATAACCCAGATGTCCCAAAACAGAAGAATGGATACAGAAAATGTGGTTCATTTACACAATGAAATACTACTCAGCTATTAAGAAACAAAGACATCCTGAGTTTTTCAGGCAAATGGATGTAACTCGGAAATATCATTCTGAGTAAGGTAACTCAGAACCAAAAGGACATGCATGGTATATACTCATTAATAAGTGGATGTTAGCCAAAAAAGCGCAGAACTCCCTGTATTCATTCCAAAGAACTTAAAAAAGTTATCAAGCCACAAGTCCCAAGTGAGGAAACCTCAATCCCACTTGGAAGGGAGAAGAAAGAAATCACAGAGTGGGTGTGGGTGGTGGGAGGGTCTCAAGTGGGATGGGGACCAGGAGTACTAGAGAAGAACATGATCAGGTATTGGTTAGAAAAAAAAAAAACTGAAGCCCTGAGGTACAGCAGAAAGAATGAAAACAGGCAACCTATGGAGGTATGGCCTCCCAGAATGTACCAGAGCCATGGGAGGTGAGAGACTCTCAGGACTCAAATGGAGGTATCTTAGATGAAATGCCCTACAGTGGGGAGTAGGAACTTGTAGATGGGGAGTAGGAACTTGTAGAATCCACATCCAGTAGAAAGATAAGGAAGGCATGAAGTGAGTGATGGGGTTGCCATCCCACGTCAAAAGCTCTGACCCAGAACTATTCCTGTCAAAAAGAACTTCAGGAACAAAGACAGAGAAGAGCCTGATGGAAATGAGGTCCAGTGAATGGATCAAGGTGGGGCCCAGCTTGGGAAAAGGCCCCAAGGCCTTACACTACTACTGAGGATATGTAGTAAGTGCTCAAAAAAGGGGGCCTATTATGACTATACCCGAATGACCCAAAAAGCAACTGGAAGAGTCAGGTGCAGATATTTACACCCAAACAATGGACAGAAGCTGCTGATCCCTCTGGTTCAATGAGGGAAAAGCTGGAAGAAGATGAGGAGGAGGTCAACCCTGTATGAGGACCAGCAGTCTCATTTAACCTGGATCTCCAAGACCTCTCTGACACTGAGCCACCAATCAGGCAGAATATAAAAGCTGACATGATGCCCCAAACACACATACAGCAGTGGACTGCCAGGTCTGGGTTTAGTCAGAGAAGATGCACCAAACCCTCAAGAGACTGGAGGCCACAGACAGTCTCTTGGGTAGTTCTGGTGAGGTGGGGGTTGAAGACAATTTTGTGGAAATGGTGGGCGGTGGTATGGGATGTGGAACAATCGGAGTGGGGACCTAGAGGGGTATAACACCTGGAGTGTGAAGAAAAGATTAAATAAATCAAAAAAGATAAATAAATAAATAAATAAATAAATAAATAAATAAATAAATAAATTCTTAATTAACACTGGCTTTTAAAGGTTTATTTCTTTTGAGTACATTCTCTCTCTCTCTCTCTCTCTCTCTCTCTCTCTCTCTCTCTCTCTCTCTCTCTCTCTCTCTCCTTTCTCCTCTTCCTTCTCTTCCTATTTCTCACTTCCTGCTTTGCTCCAGAATATTTACCAACAGTCACCTATTATTCTACCTATGTTTAGAAGGGGTGAGTCTCTGCCTCTTTAAGGTATCTAAGGGAGTTTTTTTTTTCCTACAAAATTAAAATGAGAGTATTGACCTGGAAATTACCCAATGCTTGTTTTATAGTGTGTAGCACTTTCCTGATACTTCCAGAGGAGTTCCTATTGATTGAAAATTTTGTGTCTGTGTATCAGAGGGAGAACAATAAATGGAGAAAGAGAACATAAGGTGGGAGTACTCATTGTTTTTTTTAATTGCTGAGAAATAATCTATGCACTAGACACACCAGTGATTTGGTCATTTCCCAGATAAAACACCTGCTTTTAGCTAACAACGATTACAAACAAATATAGTAAAAATATGTAAGTATATTTTTGTGAGAATATGTTTTCCTTTGATTTAATTATCAGAAATAATATTTTTCAGTCCTGTATTTAATTTGTGTAGCCCCTAGATATGAAACCCTGAAATATGTGTACTTGGGCTTTTGAAATATATTGAGATAGCTATCCAGGCGTTATTCAAATCTATCAGAACAATGTATGTCAGTTATAATAAGTATATAATATCCCTAACATAATTATTGAATAATATATAGATAAAGCAAGATTTCAAACTTTAGCCCTTAGAGATGCCCAGACAAAGATAGTTGATAATAAATAACTCTGAAAAGATAGTTAATAAAATTTATATTTGTCCACTTTGATGAAGTAAAACCCCTCTGCACAGATATTTCTTTCATGATATAGAATAGAGGTCCTAACTGTCACAGGAACAGATTTATATAGTTTGTCAAAGAATTCTTTACATGATTACAAAAGAGGTCGAATATACATGACATAGTCTTTAGTTGAATTGAACTTTTATAAAGAGAAATTTGACAAAAAATAATATTTACTCTATGGGTGCTTTCAAAAAATAGAATGGTTTGCATGGAACAAGTTAGTATTGGAAGGATTAGAAGTTCCAAGCTATCCTTGGTTACATACTAAGTTGGGGCCAGCCTAGGCTTTATGACATCCTGTCTGAAAATATGTAATTACTGGAACCAGTAGTTTATCTTTATGAATCCTGTACTTTGGAGACTGAATCATGAGCAATATCAGAAGTACAAGGTCTATAAGTACCAGAAAGTATAAAAAGAATTTCCCCAAACAAAAATAATTTAAGAGTTATACTTAGGGGCGTGATTATGTTGCCAGGGAATAAAAGCACTTTGAGTTTAGAGTGGTCAGTAATGAGGAGTGAGTATTGCTCTTGCACAGGACTCACATTGGTTAGCTCACAGTCACCTTTAGCTTGAGCTTCAGGAGGCCTCTGGCACCTGTGGGCATGTGCATTTCCTTACATACATATGTACGTACCAACACATACACACACACACACACACACACACACACACACACACACACACACACACACACACACACACACATTTAAATAATAGGGAAAAGTACTTTGCTTTATCTATCAGTTTAAAGGAAGTTTGAGTTGAATGTACTTAAAAGAGGTGCCTCATAACCAAAGTATGAAATCTGCTAGTCTTCCACAAATTAGGTGACTCGGAGACACTACTCAAATAAATTACACCCTATAAAATCAAATAACCCCATTTAAAAATGGGGCTCAGAACTGAACAATGATTTCTCACCCGAGGAATACCGAATGGCAGAGAAGCACCTGAAAAAATGATTAACATCCTTAGTCATCAGGGAAATGCAAATCAAAACAACCCTGAGATTCCACCTCACACAAGTCAGAATGGCTAAGATCAAAAATTCAGGTGACAGCAGATGCTCGCGCAGATGTTGAGAAAGAGGAACACTCCTCCGTTGTTGGTGGGATTGTAAGCTTGTACAAGCACTCTGGAAATCAGTCTGGCAGTTCCTTAGAAAATTGGACATAGTACTACCAGAAGATTCAGCAATACTTCTTCTGGGCATATATCCAGAAGATGCCCCAACTGGTAAGAAGGACACATGCTCCACTATGTTCATAGCAGCCTTATTTATAATAGCCAGAAGCTGGAAATAACCCATTTGCCCCTCAAGAGAGGAATGGATACAGGAAATGTGGTACATTTACACAATGGAGTACTACTCAGCTATTAAAAAGCATGAATTTATGAAATTCCTAACCAAATGGATGGACCTTGAGGGCATCATCCTGAGTGAGGTAATCCAAACACAAAGGATCTCTCACAATATGTACTCAGTGATAATTGGATATTAGCCCAGAACCTTAGGATACCCGATACAAGATAAAATTTGCTAAAAACATTAAACTCAAGAGAACGAAGACCAAAGTGTGGACACTTTGCCCCTTCTTAGAATGGGAAATGAAACACCCATGGAAGGAGTTACAGAGACAAAATTTGGAAGTGTGACGAAAGGATGGACCATCTAGTGATTGCCATATCCAGAGATCCATCCCATGATCAGCTTCCAAATGCTGACACCATTGCATACACTAGCAAGATTTTGCTGAAAGGACCCAGATATAGCTGTCTCTTGTGAGACTATGCCAGCGCCTAGCAAACACAGAAGTGGATGCTCACAGTCAGCTATTGAATGGATCACAGGGCCCCCAATGGAGGAACTAGAGAAAGCACCCCAAGAACTAAGGGAACTGGAACCCTATAGGTGTAACAACAATATGAACTAAGCAGTACCCCGGAGCTCTTGTCTCAAGCTGCATATGTATCAAAAGATGGCCTATTCGGCCATCACTGCAAAGAGAGGCCCATTGGACTTGTACACTTTATATGCCCTAGTACAGGGGAACGCCAGGGCCAAAAAGGGGGAATAGGTGGGTAGGGGAGTAGGGCTGGGTGGGTATGGGGGAATTTGGTATAACATTGGAAATGCAAATGAGCAAAATACCTAATAAAAAATTGAAAAAAAAAATTACACCCTAGACATGTGCAGCCATGAGGTCCACTGGTAAACTGTGGATAGAGATCGATGGTAGAGCTATTGGATTATGTAAGGGGAGGCTTAAATAAAACTGAGAGAGTCACAGTCTCATGTGATATAAGCTGGCTTTTGTTTGTGTATTGGTATTATATAGTATTATAATCCTTACGTGCTTTGGAGATATATTCCATATAGTTCAGACTGTCCTTTATCTCACTTAATAGCTCAATATGACTATGAACCACTGATCCTCCTGCTTTCATTTTCCAGAACAGCTAGTACTAAAGAGAGGTACCAGCATGCCCTACTTGATGCAGTTTTAGAGATAAAACCCAAGGCTTCATGCATGAGAATAAAGTACTCTACCAAATCTACTTAGGCTGCTGCAAGCCTTCGTGTTAAGGATAAGCCCAAGACAACATTTCTTCCCCTTACTTAACACATCATGCCTATGGCTGTAATCATTAAAGTCCTCTGCTGTCTAAATAAATATCAACTTCACACAAGCCAGAACCATTTGAGAATATTGACTTTCAATTGAGAAAATAACCCCACCAAACTTTTGCCTGGAAAAGGCTTTGTTGAATTTTATTAATTAATGATTTCTATGGAAAGATATCCCAGTTGGCAGTATCAGCTCTGCACTGATGGTACTGGATTCTATAAAAAAAAAAAGTAGGATGATCAAAACATGGGGAATATGCCAGTATGCAATTTTTCTACATGTCCTCTACTTCAGGTCTTAACTGCTCCAAATTCCAGTCTAGGGTTTCTGGTGTGACTTTCATGTATGATGAATTACAAACTGAACTATGAACCAAAACATATTCTCTCCCAGTTGATGTTGTTCATGATGTCTTATCACCTAAATACAATCCCTAACTAAGGCAAGTTAGTATGCCAATGTAGCTCATATGGAATACCAAGTACTGAATGTTCACGGTGGGCCAGATAGAGCATAGAAATAATGAACTTCACCGGTCATGATAATGCATACCTACTATTTATGTACGTGAAAGACAGGAGGATGAGTGTAAGTTCAATGCAATGCTGAGCTACATAGGGAGGTTCTGAGTCCAAAACAAAACAAAACAAAAACAAAAACAATATCAAAAACAAAGAAACACAAAACAGGAGGTTGATGAGATGCTAAACAAATAAAGCACTTGCTAAGCAATTGTGATGGCCTTCATTCCATTCTCAGAACATACATGAATGTTAAGAGGGAACTGCATTTAGCAAAGTGATGCTCTGACTTCCACATGTGCTCTAGATCACATATGCTGCCACATAATAATAATAGTATTAGTAATAATAATAATAATAATAATAATAATAATAATAATAATAATAATAATAAATGTGTTTTAAAAATGAAAAGAAAATTTATTTAGTCATATTATATTAGGCTTATAAAAAAACTAGCACTGAGGAAGAGAAAATGGAGTAGTATTGAAAGTTTGAGGCAAGCATGAACTGCATTAAGAAGGTTAGCACCTTATAACTTTCTGTAGGTATCCTGGCCAAAACAAGGTACATGAAAGTTTATTTTACACACAAATTCAGACTATAGTCCATCACTGTTGGGGCATCAGTGCAACAGGAAGTAGCAGAAACTTGACACAAGTCAAGAGTAGAGATCAAGGAATTGATGTTTGTATGGTTACTAGAGCTTAATTTGCTTTCTTTATTCTCATACACTCCAGAATCCCCATCGTAAATAATGGTGCCACAACAAGGGAAGTTCTTCCCGTATAAATTAAAAGTAATCAAGATGCAGGCCCACAACCATGCTCACAGACTAAGTAGTATAGACAATCCTTCATTCAGATTTCCCTCCCAGGCAATTGTATATTGTTTTAAGTATATAAAATTAACCATCACAGCTTCATTCATTGTTAACCTATCACATACACACATCACATTATGTTTTAGACATAACCTAACAACCCTTATTTCCAAAGTTCTCTGTGTGTTTAATAATGCAAAATACAGTTCAACTTTTAAAGTCCTCATAGTCATAGTTTTGGCCAGGATACCTACAGAAAGTTATAAGGTGCTAACCTTCTTAATGCAGTTCATGCTTGCCTCAAACTTTCAATACTACTCCATTTTCTCTTCCTCAGTGCTAGTTTTTTTTATAAGCCTAATATAATATGACTAAATAAATTTTCTTTTCATTTTTAAAACACATTTACCACATCAAAAAATGTATTGTGATATCTTGTAGAAAATTATGTTATTGCTATGCATAATAGAATAATGTAAAAATTCTTATCACAAAATAAAAATACGTATTAGGAATAGCTAGTGATGATTATACAAAAAGCCAAAATCAAGCCGAGAAATGAAATCCTCCATTTCTTGGACTTTTCATGGAGAAATCAGCTTTGGTGTCCCAATTCCTCTACATATGCTATCTTCAGCACACACAGATTTCCTCAGCATTTAAACTGATTCCATTTCTCACCTCCAGATGTCCTTGTCCAGATATTAGATCATGTCCCATCATGCTGGCCTTTCTAATACTCTGGATTCTCTACAGTAGCTTAAATTTTACCTTCATAACTTCATGCAACAGCCTCTTGGGGCTTCTTTGCCAGGATTCAAACTCTGTCACACAGTTCTGGCCTCAGCTGTTCTTAAAGAATGTCTTAGTATTGCATCTTTCATATGTTAAATTTAGGAAAATGTAGACATTGCCACCAAATTTCATGATTGGCCCAAGAGGTAACCTAGTTTCACTGGACCATAGCTGTAACATCATATCTACAGTTAATGTATCTGAAACGTTTGACCATGTTTCATCAACACTAGTATCATTGGCGAATGTAAAACATACAGAGTTCCCAAAGCTTTTTAATCATTCCCAATTCTAAGGTATGTTAATTTTAGTTTTAAACAAATTCAACATATATATTTTTGGTATGAACTCCATTGTACAAAGTTCCATTTCAAGGACTTGTGACTTTGTTGTTTAAAATATGAACATAAGATGTTAAAAAAAACATAAAATGTATGCACAATGAAATGTTTTGTCCACAGACATCCAAATTCTGTCAATATGTCTTACATTTTCTAGCCTCCATTCTCCATTTAATGTTGCCTTAACTCAAGGGGATTAATGATAAACACCTTCTTTCTGAAAATATATTTTTTTCAAATTCAATAAAATAAAATAAAATAAAAGCCAATTTAGTTTAAAAGAATGCATTTCTGTTTGATGGAAAACTCAAGTGGATAGTGCTGTGCTTTAAACTATTTCGAGTATTTGATATGCTCTCTACTTTATAGAGTTTGACTCACATCTTAAGGGTACCCTGAGAAGTTCTGGTAAATAATTTTATAATATTCAGTCAAGTTCCTACAAATCCAAAGTAACCAAAATATCTTTAGAAATCTGCAACCCTTGAAAAAACATATTGTCTTGCAGATTTTATAGTATATACACCTGTACTGGCTAGTTTTATGTCAACTTGACACAGGTGGGGTTATCACAGAGAAAGGAGCTTCAGTTGAGGAAATGCCTCCATGAGATCCAACTCTAAGACATGTTCTCAAATAATGAACAAGTTGGGAAGGCCCTTTGTGGGTGGGACCATCTCTGGGCTGGTAGTCTTGGGTTCTATAAGAGAGCAGGCTGAGCAAGCCAGGGGAAGCAAGACAGTAAAGAACATCCCTCCATGGCCTCTGCATCAGCTACTGCTTCCTGACCTGTTTGAGTTCCAGACCTGACCTCCTTAGTGATGTAAGCCAATAAATCCCTCCTTCCTCCCCAAATTGCTTCGTGGTCATGATGTTCTGTCCAGGAATAAAAACCCTGACTAAGACAACACTCTATCCTGTTACATATATTATGCTATTTTTGTCTAAGCCCAGTATATAGAGATAATTATGTCTGAAAGAAAATAAAGCTCATTAATTTGAACAAAGAGTTTCAATAACATAATTTACTGTAGTTTTGGAGGGTTAACATGGTGAGTCAAAAAATAAGATGAACTGCCTTGTTGCTACTCTAAGAACTTAAGAGGTTTTTTTGCAATGATTATTTGTGGGAATTTAAAAGATATACATAACTACATGTGTATTGTGTGTGTGTGTGAGAGAGAGATTGGGATAAAGTAATTTGTATTATTATTATTATTAACAATTTTTCATACAATATATTTTGAGCATGTGTCCCATCCCTGAATACCTCCCATATTTTTCCAACCATCATACCCAATTTATGTTCTTTCTCTTTCTTTCTCTCTCTTTTTCTTTCTCTCTCTAAATGAAAAAAGTAAAAAAGCCTGAATCAACAACAACAAAAAAATCATGAAATCAAAAAGCCTCAGAAAATCACACACACACACAAAACACACACATATACAGAGAGAGAGAGAGAGAGAGAGAGAGAGAGAGAGAGAGAGAGAGAGGGAGAGAGAGAGAGAGAGAAAGCCAAAACAAACAACATCAAAGAAGTCCACAAAAATAACATGTGTTGGTCAACTCTCTGTAGGTATTAGTCAACTCTGGAATGTGGTTGACATGCACAGAAATATTCGATCAGAAAAAAAAATGTTCTTTCATATGCCTGAGGGTCTCAATTTAGAACAGAGTCTATGTCCATTTCCCCATCTAAGTGTTGGGATCTCATCTATCTTGAACTTGTACAGGTTTCATTTGTGCTACCACAGTCTTGTGAATTCTTATGTTCAACACCATTTTGTCTGGAAGAGAATGAAGAGGAAACCATATTTTTATGAAACTTAATAAATATGTTTTCTCCACTTAAGAATAAGAACAAATTTGTTGTTAGAGTTATTATATCTCTCTTTTCTAAGAGACCATCTCATTACAGATATGTGTTCATTCCAACTATGAAATAACTAATATAATAATGTAAACATTTACTTATCTTCCAATATTGGTAAATATTTACAATTCAACTGATTTGGTAAATCAATTCAAAACTGACATTGCCAATTTGAAAATTAAATAACTGTTTATTAAAATTACTAAAGTATAAAAATAAGTATGATTGCTATCAGAAAATATTGCCTTAATAAAATTAAGCATAAGTGAAGTAACAATTTTACTTAATATAGATTGTATCTCATATTCATCAATACTATTTTAACATATTATAGTCTTTATTTTATGCATCTGGGATTAGATGACATGCTGAATTTCAGTGCCTGAAATAATAATTAGAGATGTTAGATGACTGGGAGGAAACTGGATTTGATTTTTATACTGATTGTGTTTTTATAATACTAATATTTAAATCCATTGGTTACTACACTAAAGCTTTTTGAATTACTTTTTTTCAAATTTTAAAATCTTATGCTACCTCTTACACTACATAGCAAGGCATTATTCAACAGATTCTTAATTTGTTAAATTGTTCTTTGTGAATGACAATGATGTGTAAGAATATTAAAATTATCAATATACTCACAAAATAACTACAATGTTTTTAGTATGTTGAAGGAATTTTTATATTCTGCATCTGTTAGAAAAATATCTTAATGTTCATTAGACACATCCCTGGAAGGAATTAGGGTAATTTTTTTCTTTGAGCTTATAGATGGGTGAGTCCTTCAGTAACATTTAGAATTTTTTTTACCATGAGCATTCTTGAATCTCGACTGTCCTGACCCATGAAACAATCGAACAGGGTCTGAGAAACCACCTAAGGAGAGAATGGGGAACAAGAAACACAAAGAATGGATAGCAAGACAAAAAAAAAAAAAAACCTGATCAACCTGACAAATTTTGTTTTTCCCAGGCAGGTTTTATACCCATAGAAACAGGAAATGGGGAGTGAAAATGATGCGAAATCACTTTGTTTCTGGGGGAATGCACCTGTTCCCCAAAGCAGGATATTGACTAGGTAAAAAAAGTTCAGCAGGAGGAACAGAATAGAGTGGGTTGCTAAGTACCTGTCCACAAGATCTATAGCTATTTGTTCTTAACTGGGACTAGTACTTTCCTACAGAGGCCTCAACTTTTGCCACAGAAATCTCAACTAAGATAGGACTTTTCCACTAAGGTCAAAACTTTGTTAGTAAGGACTTCTGGCTGACAAGGCAGTTAACTTCACCCAGTCAGTCCCAACACTTGACTATAAATACTGCAGCTGGAAATTAAAAATAATATTTGTTTGCATGAGATGCAAGCATGAACATGTCTTGATTGGATTAACAACTTTTGGATTAGATTGGCTAGAAGATAAATACGAAAAGACAAATTAAAATTAAGTTAACTATTTGGTAAGTAAACCTATGTAATATGCTTTATTGGCAAAACCAGAAACTAATATAGAGAAAACCATCAAAGTTTCAACATTAAGTTCAAAAGAGCTATGAAACAAAAACCTTTTTAAAACTAGAGATGTGAAAATTTTAATTTCTCATTTGTTTAGTGTTGCATGAGACTGTAGAAAAAATAGTGATAATGGGATAGAAGTCAACATAAGATTCAAAGTCACACAAAACATTAAAATAGACAGCATTTGCTAAATAAAAGTATAATTTCAAAACTTAGTGAAATATTTATTAATAAAATACTATTTGAAAGCATTTGGCAATGAGCAGTGTAAAGCCCAAACTAAAACATTAGCTTATCTTTAGAGTTATTAATAGTATGCCAAAATTGGAATGTCTTCCTTTGAGACACGGATGCATTTGATGAAATCATATTCTCTCTAAAATTTTCATAACATCAACAATGCTGACAATTATGAAGAATGCAATGACTTGACTAGCTATTGATGTTGCAGTAAGTTTGTATTTTATTTTAATTTATTTACATTCTAAATATCCCACCTCCTGATCCCACTTCCTACAGTTCTTCAACCCATTCATCTTCCCCATTTCCTCTGAGAGGGTGTTCCACAAGCCACCCACCCCATCTCACCTCAACATATCCCACAGCAGCATCCCTGATGCATCAAGTCTCTTCAGAATTCAGTCTATCGTTTCCCACTGGGCTGGAAAAAGCAGTACTCTGCCACATATGTGCCAGGGGCCATGGACTAGCCCAAGTATGCTCTTTGTCTGGTGGCTTAGTCTCTCAGATCTTCCTGGGAGTTTGGGTTAATTGACACTCCTGGTAATCCTATGGGGTTGTCATCTTCTTCAGTTCTTTCAAACTTTTCTCTAACTCTTCTGTGTGCGTCCAATGATTACCTGTAATTATCTGCATGTGTCTCAGTCAGTAGTTGTTAGAGACACTAGGGGCCCTGTCTATTAACTGGAGGTGGTCTTTCCAGGTTCCATCTCCCCACTGTTGGGCAGTTCGGCTAAGATCACCTCCGAGTTCCAGGCGCCTCTCACATCCCAGCTCTCTGGGACTTTCTAGAATTCCTAAGAGCTCCGCACCACCAGATTACACGTCTGGTACCTGGATCAGACCCCCTGAAACTGGAATCATGGATGATTTCAACTTACAAAGAATGTGTAGAGAAACAAATGTTTTCTCTGGAAGAGTACTGGCTATCACTCCTAACCACTGAGCAATCTCTGCAATTCAAGAATAGTATTTCTTTAAGACAAGATGTCTCTTCTAGAAGTTCTTATATTGGAAATTATAGACAAAATCTTTTGTAACATGATGTTAATTGTCTGAGAATATGTTTCCCATCTGTATCTTAAATACTTGATTAATTTAAAATGTTAACTGTCACGAAACAACATTAATAACGATTTTTTCATTTCATTTTACATGCAGGTTATTGAAGACTAAATAAATAGTCTGATGTTATGCTGGGCATGGTTGTGTACGCCATTATTCCCAGCACATGGGAGGCAGAGGCAGGTAGATTTCTGAGTTCGAGGCCAGCCTGGTATACAAAATGAGTTCCAGGACAGCCAAGGCTATAGAGTGAAACTCTGTCTCACAAAACCAAAATAAATAAATAAATAAATAAATAAATAAATAAATAAATAAATAAATAAAATTAAAAAAAATAAAAACGAAGTCTGATTTTATTGTGTGAATTGATGCATTTAAAATTAATGCAAAATATAACATGATTATTCCCACAATGAAGATATCCATAAGATATCTTATGTGATAAAATGTTTTAGCTGTGAACTATATTTTAACATAGAGATCATTGAGAAGCCCTTAACTTGTGTCCTTTATTATCCGAAATAGGGTGTATTATGTGTATGTATGTATATATGTATGTATGCATTTTATGTGTGTGTCTTTCTGTTAGTGTATTTGAACTTTGTGAGGGTGCAAAGAGAAAGCGTTATGAACCAAGCAGTCCAGGAAGGTTGGGGTGGGGTGTCTCCTATGGATTTATACATCCCAGGATTTGGCTATATTTGAAGCCAGCAAACTCTAACAATAGTCTTGCTAATATCCCCTTCTAAATTTGAATCATATCTCTACACCCATTGTCCAAATTGTTGCTGTATGAACTATATGGATGCTGTAAATTCAAACTCTGCCCTTGTGATTCAATAACAATCTCAGTTAACTACTAAGACATCTCTTTAGATACTCTTTTTTGAACACAGACAAATAATAAAATTCTTCTAGTTTTAGATCTTTATGATAGCTATGAATTTCAACAAGATATCATAAGGACCTATTAATGATTAGAGGTTTGGCAAAGGTAAGTGCTTGATCATGAACCAATTTCCACTTTGGTTATTGCTTCACATGTTGAATTATACCATATCAGAATATACATGAATATTAGTCTTAAGCATTACACAGAATAAGAAAATAAACAGAATAGGAAAGTGAATGGAAGATAGTTTTGACATTACTAATGAATTTACAAAATTATTTTTAAAATGGAATTTAAAATGAGAGATAGTAATGGTTAGTGAAGTTGTTAAAAAAATAGAAATTTTTGTGGAGAAAATAATTTTCTACACTAGATCTTTAGGCTACTCTGTTCCAATAGGGGAAATTAACGGGTATTGGTAAGACATAATTTTTATTTGCAGTATTCAGTAGGCTAATGCAGAAAAATCATACTTTCCAAGGAAATTTGAGCTATGTAGTGAGATCCTATGGCTTAATAAGTGTTCTATTAATACAAGATACCATCACCAGGAAAATATTGTAAAGTGAAACCATTTAATCATGACTTGCTTACAGTTTCAGAGATTTAGTTCTTTCTTACTGTGGTGGGAGTGCAGTAGCATGTAGACAGACATGTTAATTGAGCAGTAGCGAGAGAATCTTCAGGTAGAAAGAAGAGAGAAACTCTGGTCTTGTAATGGACATTTTGAAATATCAAAATAGTACCCAGTGTCAATACTTCCAAAAATGTTATACGCATTTCAACAAGGTCATACTTATTCCAACAAAGCCATACCTGCTTACTCTTTCAATAATGTTACTCAGTACTTATTCAAATATATTAACCTTATGGGGGCCATCTTTATTCACATTGTTTCTAAATACTTTTTTTTAAAATTGGACACTTTACATATTTTCATTTCAAATGTTATCTCCATTCCATGTTTTCCATCTACAACCCCTATATCCCATCTCCCCTCACCCTGATTCTATGGGGGTGATCCCCCAACCACCTACCCACTCCTGCCTCACCGCTCTAGCATTAGGCATAGATTGTGGAATAACCACGATACAACTCAGGAACTACATGAACTTCAGGAGGAAGTAAGACCAAAGTGTGGATGCTTCCATCCTAATTAAAACGGGGAACAAAATAATCAAGGGACGTAGATGATAGGAGGGAATTGTGAAGAAGAGAAGAGGGGGAGCAGAAAAAGAGGAGAAGAATCAGGTATGGGAGAAGACAGGAGAGTTGTTCAGAGGGTCAGGGTATTGAAAAGGGGTGTATAGCAACTGGGGGATGAGGACCTGGTGGTAAAAAACAGAAAGTCCCAGATGCTAAGAAAGCAAGAGCTTCCCAGGACTCTAGAATGATGGCATTAGCAAAAATACTCCCACAAAGGGGACGGGAAAACCTGTCGAGACTAAATATATTTTTTAAAGAGAGATAATAAAGTATTCTCTGCCTTCCTCTTTCTCTGTTTCTGTCTGTCTGTTTCTGTCTCTGTCTCTGTATCTCCCTCTCCTTTCCTTCATAACTACCTCCATCCCTCTCCCTCGGTTGTGTGGCTTGGTATGGTGGTTGTGGTGGTGGTGGAGATGGTTTGTGTGTGTGTGTGTGTGTGTGTGTGTGTGTGTGTGTGTGTGTGTGTGTGTGTGTGTGTGTGTGTATGTGAACACACACATGCCTGTGAAGAAATGCCATGGTGTGCATTTATAGGTCAGATGACATCAGAAGTCACTTTTATTTCTCTACAATATAGGACATAATAGTCAAACTCAGGCTGTCAGGGTTGGCAGGAAACACTTCACCAGTTGAACCATCTCTACTGCCCATAACATAAAGGTCTATATCTAGTTTTGTTTAGTCTATATATAGTTTAGCTGACTATGGATTTACTTTATTGGTGTATCCTGGCATAAAGACATTCTTCATATTTCTTTACACTTTTTACTTTAGCAAGTAGTATAGTAGTGATGTTACTTTCAGAAATGTACTATGGTTATTTAAAGTATTAGTATTAAAGACAATATAGATAAATGGTATATGAGAACTCTATCCTGACAATGTTTCTGCATATATAAAATTAATCTAAAACAAAAATTGAAGATTAAATAATTAAGCTTGAGATATTCCTTCCTTTTATGAATATTCAGTAGGGACGTATAATTTAGGAGAAATAACAGATGTTTCAAGCCTTTGTTTCATAAGGCTTCTGCTACTCTGAAAATGTTTATGCAAACTGAAACGCCCAAAATAAAAATCAGTAAAGAAAATTGTATTTGAACACTGACATTCTTATTATGAACCACACATATGTAAACAAATTAAAATAGTAACATAAATATTTATCTTGCTAACATTTAAAATATAAAGTAATGAAGTATTTGTGCATATTTTACTGTCTTGAAACAGAATCTCAACAATTACCTTAGGCTGTTTTTTTAACTCAAAGGCCTCATGTCTTAGTCTTCCAAGTATGGCTGTAGCTATGAGTATTAACTACCACACCAGCAAGAATTGTTTTAGATATTTACAAGAAAACTATTAGCTGGGATATAGGTATCTGCACCGTAGATTTTTTAAGAGAAGGAAGAATAAAATATTAATAAATTAGAATATGTTAAAAAATTCAGTTTTGTTGCTCATTTCCTGAACAGAAAAAAAAATCATGATTTATATACCATATATCCAGGATTATGTGTATAAGCTTGTGTGTATTTGTGTGTGTGTGTCTGCACACACATGCACATGCACACACGTGTGCACGTATCTAACTTATTTCTAAACATATAGCTTACTATAACTCTTCCAAATAAAATATCAGTTAACTCACAAAATGTCATGGTTACATGATATTAGTTCAATTTTTAGGGTAGAAACCTAGATGTCAGAAAACTTAGTATTTTTTTTTATATTATGAAGATAGTTATATACCCTTGAGTATGTTTGATTTTTTCCCTTTAACATAGAAATGAATAATGGTTTGAAAAGGTGGTACTCTTTTTCAAACTTTTTGTTTGATCTTCCTGAGTTTTAAGTCATGCACCCAGTCCCACTTATCTCCCCATCACCTTGTATACTGCTTCCACCATTGCAACCACCCCAACAGAATAAGAATCTCATTGTGGAATATGTAATGTCACAGTGTATATCCCACAGTGTGCCCTTTTATCTACACTTCTTTGTTTCCAAGTTGTTAATTTTAATGAGTCTTAAGAGGTCTCTGCCTTCTACTATACTATCAGTACTAATGAATAACTGTAACTCCTCTCAGATATCCTGTGGTTGCCCTTTGTCATGGAGATCCTGTAGTATGGGATCTGTAGGGTGGCCATTTTAATCTACTTCAGCAGTTCACCAATGGGGGTCAATGTTGTGTTGGGGCAATTCAAAGCCCAGGATCTGGGCCTGAGAGCTATCTGGCTAATCAGACCACCAGCTCTGCCACACTACCACCATCTGGGAGAGCTTTCCTGCCCTTCCCAAGCTTCCCTTTCCAAAGTTGCAGCCAACAAGGGGCAGAAACAACTTTCATGCTACCATACCCTCAGTGCTCTCTCATTTGTGCCCCTGCCATCGAAGCTAGTTTTACTGTGCTGCCCAGACAAGGTAGAGTGGTCATACTCTACAATGCTACAGCAGGTAAGGGATGGAGCCAGGTCTCTAGTTCTCACTCCCTCTGAGCATGCTCACCAGTAACCCCCCAAGCCAGGGCCAGCTCCTCCCTGCTGCTCAGATGAGGTGCATGGCCTAATCTCCCAAGTGCTGCAAGAGGTGATTGGGACATTATTCCTGGGCTCATGAGCACATCAGGGACAGCTCTCCTGCCAATGGTGGTGAGGGCAAAAGAGAGGGAAGGGGTCTCTTCTTTATCCAAACCACTGCACAGCACACAAGAGGCAGGACCCGGTTTCCCATGCCCATGCCTACCAGGCAGCTGATCAGAAAGCCCCAAATCTAGGGCCAGCTCTACGCTGCTGCTCAATCAAGGAAGGCTGTCACTAGAGGCAGGTTTTGAGATCATATATGCTCATGTCTGGCCAGTGTGTAGACAGCCTCTTTTTGCTGCCTGTGGAGGAAGATTTAGAGCTCTTGGCTTCATCTCTGTCTCTAACAAATGATCTTCCTGAAAACTACCATGATTCTCGGCAAGACAATAATGAAATTAACCAGTGAAACTGTAAGTCAGCCCCAGCAAAGTTCTTTGCTTTATAGGAATTACTGTGGTCTCTTCATAACAACAAAACCCAAATTTCGACACCTTCCATCCTTACCCTCCAATTCGTTCTCTAAATTTCTTTCTCACATTCACATTTTATTTTATACTCTATGATAATGATTAAAACTTCCAGGTAATAGTAAATAAACAGTAAATTACTAAGATTTCTTTTTGTGAATCTATTCAACATTTTATCATTTAATCATAAATGTAACACTCTACTTGTTTCGATTACAAATAAAATCTCAAAGTAAAATGAACTGTAATAAGAGGATATTAGCCAAAGAAGTACAGATTTCCTAGAATACAATCCACAGAACTCAAGAAACTTAACAACAAGAAGGGTCCAAGTGAGAATGATTTAATCACACTTGTAAGGGAGAAGAAAGAAATCACACGAGGCAGAGAGAGAGAGAGAGAAAGAGAGAGAGAGAGAGAGAGAGAGAGGGAGAGAGAGAGAGAGAGAGAGAGAGAGAGAGAGAGAGAGAGAGAGAGAGAGAGAGAGAGAGAGAACTAGATGGGAGACAGGAGGGGGAGGAAAAAAATAAACACATTCAGGTATGGGAAGGCAGGAGAGAAGCCATGAAGGTTAGCAGTTCTCCCAAGTCTGCCTGCCCAGAGCATAGGAGGAACTCTGGCCAGATGTGGAATATCCTCCCTACCCCTCCTTCCCCTGACTTCATTAGTTTCCACATATTTGGTTCTAAATTTTCATTTTTTAATAAGTCTATGACAATCCTAGAACTGAGGTATCACAAAACTGGTTCATTCTTGTTTTCTGCAATGATCACTTTTCATAATATTAAAAGAGCTGGAGTTCTATTCATCCCTCCATGTTAAAATTAACTAGGTCCTAAGATTGCTGTTTTTACTGACTGCATGTGCTGCTGTTCCCAGTCCATGTCTCCATTCAGAGATCAAAAAGATGCAGCAGCCTTATGACTTGACTAGGACAATTGAGAATCCTGAAATGGGTTACTGGGCCCAACTGGCTAATAAAGAAAAGCCACTTGGAATGTCATGGTTTCCATAATTAACGTTTGATCTGTGCCGGCTGGCTGATAACTCATGGCCTGACACCCAACAGACTTTATAACATTCATACACTAAGTAGACTTAGGGAGACTTTTTTATATGTCTGGGGAAAAGAGAACTGTGGCATATGGGGAACCAGAACAATTCTATTATGCTTTTTGTGGTTGTGAAACATCGGGATGGAAGGCATCAAAGGAAGATCTTATCACAGTCACCTGACAGGAGAGGGAATCTGAAGTTCAACTTAAGTTCACCAGCCTAGGAGAGCAGGAAAAGGGCTGGGAAACTGGGAAACCTTGGGGCCTCCGATTTTATATTATTGGGGGGAAAACCTCAAACTTATTTTCACAATTAGGCTCCTGATAAAACCAATAGTAAACCCCCTGAATGTGACTGTAGGACCATACCGAATTCTGGCAAACAATAAACCTATAGAATGAGGTCTTGCCCTGAAAAACCTATGCCACAGTCTGTTCTCAAACCAGTGTTTTTTGACCTCCCAGTCCTCCCCAGAAGGCTCCCTGCCCCCGAAGATCTGCTCTGGTAAATGATGCTAAAAACCTTTCAAATTTTGACCAGTTCCCAACCAGAGCTAACCATCTTCTGCTGGCTGTGTTATTATGCCAGAAACCCTTTTTATGAAGATGTTGGATTTATGTCTAAATATAATGAGTCTGAGAGAGACACTGCATGCATATGGTCCCAAGAAAAGAACCTTAACCATGTAGACCATATCAGGACAGGGGACCTGGCTGGGAAAAGTTCCCTTGTCACATCAACATATGTGTAACCAAAATACCCCCATGGTGCATTCCAAATGAGTTATTTCCCCTGAACAGGCATGGTGGGCCTGTTCAACAGGATTGACTCTGTGTGTGCATGGAGAGGTTCTTAATTCCCCTACTGCAACGGAGTTCTCTATTCTAGTCCAATTTGTGCCATTCATAACCTATTATTCAGAGGAAATAGTGCTGAGGAACCTAATAGGGCATGTTGGGGGAGACCTCAAAAGACAGAAGAGAGAAACTATTTCCCTAACGTTGGCTATAATTTTGGGAGCAGGGCTACCTGGTGCAGGCACTGGGATAGCAGCCCTAACATTGTAAGAGAATAACTATACAGCCTTAAATTAAATACAGATCAAGACAGCCAATGCTTAGAAAAATCCATTGCACACCTAGAGTGAAATGTAGATTTCCTGGCTGAGGTAGTTGAACAGAACAGACAAGGGTTATACTTTGTCTTCCTGCATCTGGGAGGCTTGTGTGTTGATGTATTCAAAGAATGTTGGTTTTATGTAAATCACTCTGGCATCTAAGAATTACTAGTTAAGGTTAGAGAAAGCATAGAGAGGTACCAAAGAGAACAAGAAAACTCCAAAAGCTGGCATCATTACCTATTTGATAATTCCCCATGGTTAACTACTCTCATTTCCACAATTACAGGGTCCCTTATAAGTTTTTTTGTTGCTGCTCACATTTTGGCCATGCATAATTAAAAAGCTTTTGCAGTATATAAAGCAGAGATTACGGACTATTCAACTGATGGTGATGAGATCCCAGTACAAACCAGTTAGCACAGACGATTTAGGCCTATAAAGAGTCCAAGATTGGCCTCTAGCGTCAACAAAAAGAGGGGAGAATGTTGTAACCCTTGGATTACTAATACTAGAGAGACTTCAGTGTTGTATAGACAGAGGCTCCCATCCTCCTTTCCCCCTTCCCCCTTCCCCTGCGGCTATGCAGATAGCAAACAGGTGGTTTCTGTGCAGCATCCTCTTGCAGCAGACTGGGCTGCCTCTTCCTCCCCTAGAGTTACAATGACAGGGCCCATAATGAGGACACATTCTCTCTGCCTCTGCGTCTGCAAAAACCAAAACTCCTGCTGGAAAGAACTTCAAGTACCTATCCTTGAGACCTTAGAGAAAAAGCAAGCTCAAGGGACACCATGGAAAAAGTAAAAGGTAAGCAGATGTCAGCTCACAGACAGATAAAACTGGCCATAAAGTTAGTCCTTGAACAGACACTCATTACCCCCCTCCCATTTCAGTACTATTACACCTTCTAGTCACCTTTTCTGTAAATATTTACACAATTCCTATGCTGTATATAAACCCAATTTTTTTTTGGATTCAGGGTCACTTGCCAGCATTCATGCAGTGAATGCTAGTTAGGCGAACCAAGGTTGAACTTGAAAATAAGAATTTTTGTGAGTTTCAGTAGAGTTTGTAATTCTTGGGCTCATCTGGGTTTCCTGTGGACAACGAGCATAACATACTTAGCTATTAAGAATGAGGACATCAAAAAAAAATCCAAAACCACCACCACCACCAACAACAACAACAAAAACAACAACAACAACAAACAAAAACAAAAAACAAAACAAAAAAAATGAGGACATCCTGAGATTAATAGGCAAACAGATGGAACCAGAAAATACCATGCTTAGTGAGGTAACTCAGACACAAAAGAACATTCACGGTATGTATTCACTAACAAATGGATACTAGCCAAAAACCCAAAACCAAACAAAACCAAACCAAACAAACAACAACAAAAAATACAGAATACACAGGATACAGTCCACAGAACTCAAAGAGCTCAAGAAGCTGAAGTACCCAAGTGAAGACGCCTCGGTCCTAATTGGGAGGGAGAAGAAAGCAACCACAATTTGGGAGGGAAGAAAGAACATGAAAGGGAAAGTGGAAAGGGGTAGAGTGGGGGATGGTTTCTGATCTGGTATTAAATAAGGGCAAAAGACTGAAGCCTTGAGGGCCAGCAGAAATAAGGGAAATAGGCAAACTCAGGAAATAGGATGTTTCAAGGATGCCCTATAATGCACCAGAGACCTGGGAGGTGAGAGATTCCAGCTTCAGGCTATTATAAATTAGGCTGCTATGAACATAGTGGAGCATGTGTCCTTATTACAAGTTGGAACAAATTCTGGGTATATGCCCAGTAGAGGTATTGCTGGATCTTCCTGTATTACTATGTCCAATTTTCTGTGGAACCACCACACTGATTTCCAGAGTGGTTGTACCAGCTTGCAATCTCACCAATAATGGAGGAGTGTTCCTCTTTCTCCACATCCCCGCCAGCATCTTCTGTCACCTGAATTTTTGATCTTAGCCATTCTGACTGGTGTGAGGTGGATGGAATCTCAAGGGTGTTTTGATTTGTATCTCTCTGATGATTAAGGATGTTGAACATCTTTTTGCTTCTCATACATTCTGTATTCCTCAGTTGAGAATTCTTTGTTTAGCTCTGTACCCCATTTTTAATAGGGTTATTTGTTTTTTTGGAATTCATCTTCCTGAGTTCTTTATATATATTGGATATTAGTCTCATATATGATTTAGGATAGGTAAAGATCCTTTCCCAATATATTGGTGTTCTATTTGTCTTATTGACAGTGTCTTTTGCCTTACAGAAGCTTTGCAATTTTCTGAGGTCCGGTTTGTGGATTCTTGATCTTACAGCACAAGCCATTGCTCTTCTGTTCAAGAATTTTCCCCCTGTGCCCATATCTTAATGGCTTTAATGCACTTTCTTCTCTATAAGTTTCACTTTCTCTGGTTTTATATAGAGTTCTTTGATCCACTTAGACTTGAGTTTCTTTTTCTTTCTTTTCTAGATATATTGGATTTTTTGCTAATATTCATTATAGAACAATATGTGATATGTTCGTAAAAAACATTCCTAAATGTTCCATAACCTTCCCAAACACTGTCTCTAGCTGGAGAACAACTGCTTAAATATATTAGCCTACTCAAAATATTATATATTCAAATCATAATAAGACTGAAGCTATGGTGACAGCTAGAGGCGTAAATTGCTTCTGAGTAAAATTTTCATACTAAATGGACAACTTTGACCATAGAACAGGCACTGAGTTAACATGTCATATGTGGGCATAAATATAACACTTCCTGTTTAAACGTGTACACTGTGTTTAAACTGTAAGACAGACTTTGCAACACCTATTCTCTTGTTTGTCTTCACAATATTTTATTATTGAATAAAGCCTATTTGTATGAATTTTATTACTTGTCTAATTGGTTGTTATATAGGAGATAGGTTTCCAGGCATACTACTTCTATGACTTCTAACTTTGTGATTGCTAGTCTTAGTTGTTAACTTTACTGAATATTGATTAACTAAAAGTGAAAAGCACTGGATATGAGTGATTTTTGGTTCATTGCCACATTTGAGGTCTAAAAACCTATCCTAACTCTGGGACACATATTCTTGTGCTAGCCTATGTAAAGCACATAAAAGACCCCTTTGGTTTTTGCCTGCTTGTCTTCATTCTCACAGGTATGCTTGTTCTTTTGAAGGTTTTAGAGTATATTTCTTTGGGAGTCCAACATATACTGAAGAACATCTGGGAAATTCAGTCTTGTGGACAGAATATCTATTGGATTCCTTGACTTTCTTTCTATAGACATCTATTTTTAAATACCTGGGCTGGACCACAGTGTATAAATCCCTCTACAAACACACACACACACACACACACACACACACACACACACACACACACACATAATTATTTCAGTTTTTTCTTTAAAGAATTTTGACTACCATACCTAAAATCTCTAAAATTAAATTTATCTTCCTATATCCAATTACTTTCATGCTCCTGTTTTGAAGATATTCAAACTATGTCAAACTATCCATTTTACTAATTATTTTATTTATTTATATTTCAAATGTGATCCCCTTCAGCATACTCCGTCCATGAGACCCCTACCACACTTCCCTCCTCTCTCTAAAAGTTTACTCTCCCACCCACCTCTCTAGAATTCCCCTTTTCTGGGGACATAAAGCTTCCACAGTAAAAGCACACACCCTCATCGAACTGAGGGCAGACAATGCAATCCTCTGCTACATATGTATAGTAGGGGTTATGGACTAGTACATGTATGCTTTTTGGTTGGTGGCTTAGTACCTGAGAATTCTGGGAAATCTAGTTTTTTCATGGTGTTGTTCTTCCTATAGGGTTGCAATTCCCTTCAGTTCCTTCAGTCTCTGCTCAAACTCTTCCATTGGGGTTCCTGGGTTTAGACCAATGGTTGGCTGTAAATATCTGCATCAGTCTCAGTTATTTGATGGCATAGCCTCTTTTAGGACAGTCATCCCATGTTCCTGTCTGAAAGCATATCTTGGTCAATTAACAAATGGGACCTCCTGAAACTGAAAAGGTTCTGTAAGGCAAAGGACACTGTCAATAGGACAAAATGGCAACCTACTAATGGAGAATAGAACTTTACTAACCCTACATCTGATCGAGGGCTAATATTCACAATATACAAAGAATTCAAGAAGCTAGACTCCAAAAAAAAAAAAAACACCCTAATGAAAAAATGAGCTTTAGAGCTAAACAAAATTCTCAATTTAGGAATCTCAAAAGCCTGAGAAGCACCTAAAGAAATGTTCAACATCCTTATTTATAGTGCAATACAAATCAAAACCACGCTGAGATTCCATCCTAAACCAATCAGAATGGTTGAGACCAAAATGTCAGGTGAAAATAGCTGCTATAGCAAATGTAGATAAAAAGAACACTTTATCTTTGCTAGTGGGATTGCAAAATGTTTTCCGGATTCCATAATCTGGAAAATATTCTGGCATTTCTTCACAAAATTGGAAATAAGTCTATCTGAATAGTCATATATACAACTTCTGGGCATATACCCCAAAATGCTCTACTATATCATAAGTAAAACTTCAGTGTTTACACAGCAGCCTTAATAATAATAGCAGAGGTTCAGGGACTATGCGGAATTTAGGAAATTAATCTGAAGAGATGACAGGGTGCACCACAGAACCAGACAGCTTCTGGGAAAGGCGGAGCCACAGAACCGCTGAGGCAGCAACCTTTTAGGGCAGCAGACAGCCAGCCACTCTCCCGACCAGAGGCCAGGTATCTGCCTGGTTCGGAAGGCCTCAGACTCAGGAGGAGCAGGTGCCACCTTGGTTCTGGGATGCCACAAAACTTAGGAACTAAGTCTGCACAGGTGAGATTTTGCACCACAGAAGCTGACAGCTTCTGGGACCTGCCAAGCAACACAGCTTCTGGAAAAGGTACTGTTTTGGGCCCACTTCTTCAGCCAGGATGAGGTCCAAACGGAAGATAATCTGTGCACCTTCCCTGTAAGAGGAGAGCTTGCCAGCAGAGAGAGCTCTAAGCACTGAAACTCAGAGGAGAGAGCCTGTCTCCCAGGTCTGCTGATAGACGGTAACAGAATCACCAGAAGAACAATCTCGAAACACAGTCAACTATAACATCTAACTCCAGAGGTTACCAAATGTCGAAAGGAAAACGTAGGAATCTTACTAACAGGAACCAAGACCACTCACCATCATCAGAACCCAGCACTCCCACGTTGCCCAGTCCAGGGCACCCCAACACACCCGAAAACCTAGACCCAGATTTAAAAGCATATCTCATGATGATGGAAGAGGACATCAAGAATGACTTTAATAACTCACTTAAAGAAATACAGGAGAACACTGCTAAAGAGTTACAAGTCCTTATAGAAAAACAGGAAAACACATCCAAACAGGTGATGGAAATGAACAAAACCATACTAGACCTAAAAAGGGAAGTAGATACAATAAAGAAAACTCAAAGTGAGGCAACACTGGAGATAGAAACCCTAGGAAAGTAATCAGGAACCATAGATTTGAGCATCAGCAACAGAATACAAGACATGGAAGAGAGAATCTCAGGTGCAGAAGATCCCATAGAGAACATCGGCACAACAATCAAAGAAAATGGAAAATGAAAAAAGATCCTTACTCAAAATATCCAGGAAATTGAGGACACAATGAGAAGACCAAACCTAAGGATAATAGGGGTGGATCAGAATGAAGATTTTCATCTCAAAGGACCAGCAAATATCTTCAACAAAATTATTGAAGAAAACTTCCCAAATCTAAAGAAAGAGATGCCCATGAACATACAAGAAGCATACAGAACTCCCAATGGACTGGACCAGAAAATAAATTCCCCCCTACACATAATAATCAGAACAACAAATGCACTAAATAAAGATAGAATACTAAAAGCAGTAAGGGAAAAAGGTTAAGTAAATTATAAACGCAAGTCAATCAGAATTACACCAGATTTTTCACCAGAGACTCTGAAAGCCAGAAGAGCCTGGACAGATATTATACGGACACTAAGAGAACACAAATTCCAGCCACGGCTACCATACCCAGCCAAACTCTCCATTACAATAGATAGAGAAAGAAAAGTATTCCATGACAAAAACAAATTCACGCATTACCTTTCCACAAATCCAGCCCTTCCAAGGATAATAACAACAACAACAGAAAAAAAAATACAAGGAAGGGAACCTTGCCCTAGAAAAAACAAGAAGGTAATCCCTCAACAAACCTAAAAGAAGACAGCCACAAAAACAGAATGCCAACTTTAACAACAAAAATAAGAGGAACCAGAAAAAAGAATTCTCACCTGAGGAATACCGAAAGGCTGAGAAACACCTAAAAAAATGTTCAACATCCTTGATCATCAGAGAAATGCATATCAAAACAACCCTGAGATTTCATCTCACACCAGTCAGAATGGCCAAGATGAAAAATTTAGGTGACAGCAGATGCTGGCGCGGATGTGGAGAAAGAGGAACACTCCTCCATTGTTGGTGGGATTGCAAGCTGGTATAACCTCTCTTGAAATCAGTCTGGCGGTTCCTCTGAAAATTGGACATAGTACTACTGGAAGATCCTGCAATACCTCTTCTGGGCATATATCCAAAGATGTCCCAACCGGTAAGAAGGACACATGCTCCACTATGTTCATAGCAGCCTTATTTATAATAGCCAGAAGCTGGAAATAACCCAGATGTCCCTCAACAGAGGAATGGATACAAAAAATTTGGTACATTTACACAATGGAGTACTACTCAGCTATTAAAAAGAATGAATTCACAAAATTCCTAGGCAAATTGTTGGACCTGGAGGGCATCATCCTGAGTGAGGTAACCCAATCACAAAAGAACTCAAATGAAATGTACTCACTGATAAGTGGATATTAACCCAGAAACTTAGTATAGCAAGATATAAGGTACAATACGTAAAACATATGAAACTGAAGAAGAACGAAAACCAAAGTGTGGACAATTTGCTCATTCTTATAATTGGAAACAATTACCCATGTAAGGAGTTACATAGACAAAGTTTGGAGCTGAGACAAAAGGTCCATCAAAAGACTGCCATATCCAGGAATCCATCCCATAATTAGCCTCCAAGTGATGACACCATTGCATACACTAGCAAGCCTTTGATGCAAGGATGGTGATATAGCTGTCCCTTGTGAGACTAGGCCAGGGCCTAGCAAATACAGAAGTGGATGCTCACAGTCAACTATTGGATGGATCACAGGACCCCCAATGGAGGAGCTAGAGAAAGTATCCAAGGAGCTAAAGAGATCTGCAACCCTATCGGAGGAACAACATTATGAACTAACCAGTACCCCAGAGCTCTTGAATCTAGCTGCATATGTATCAAAAGATGACCTAGTCGGCCATCACTGGAAAGAGAGGCCCATTGGTCAGGCAAACGTTATATGCTCCAGCACAGGGGAATGCCAGGGCCAAAAAATGGGAATGGGTGGGTAGGGGACTGGGGGGGGGGCTTTTGGGATAGCATTGGAAATGCAATTGAAGAAAATACGTAATAAAAAAATTAAATTGAGAAATACTCAAAATAATTCAGCAAAAATTAGGAACAAGAAAATGCTGTTCAGTCTCTGCAAATCTATTTAATAGAGTACTTGACATTCTAGTTAGAGGAATAAGACAACTGAAGAGGATCAAGGAGATACAAATTAGAAAGGAAGAAATCAAAGTATCAGTATTTATAAGATAGTATAGATAAACAATTCCAACAATGCTACCAGATGATAAAAACCTCGAGCACAGATGATAAACACCTGGAGCAACGTGTCTAGATTCAAAATTAATTAATTAAATAATTATAAATAAATAAATAAATAAATAAATAAATAAATAAAAAGAAGAAGGTGCTGGAAGAGTGTGACCCAGTTTGGCAGTTCTCTGGTTCCAGGGCAACAAAAGTAACATAAAGAAGTTAGTAGGTAATAACCAGGATTGTCAGTGGGAGGTTGATTAACCACATAGAGGCTAGAAAGTGGCCCAACTGTTACACTGTTTAAAGCATAAAAAAATATAAAAATTCTGTGAGTTATTTTCATAAGGGAGTGCAAATCATTGGGGCAGGAAACAGAAACATGAAATTATGATTTATACATAACAATATTGTTACACTGAATAAAATAAAAAATAAGTTCCGGAGAACAAATGAATTTTGTACTTGTTATACTTAATATTATCATATACATATACCGTGAGTTAACTGTCAATATTCTTTAAAGTTATTATAAAATACCATAATTTTATCAAGTAATAGATGACATTTCAATAGTTGTAATCAGTTCATTATTATTTATACATAAAAAACATGTATAAGACATATTTGTGACATACACCTTAATAAAAGAAAGGTAATACAAATTTTACAAATATTACAGAACTCTGCCTATGTATTCTGGATGATCTCAAATGAATATTAATAAAAAAAAATACCAAGAATCACTGCCATTGAAAAATTAATAAAGTTGAAGTACAACTTAACCTATTGATCCATGAAACTCATTGTACTATAGAAGACATATTTCATAAAGTACAACATAGGTGAATTAGAGTGTTTTAATTACTTTTCTGTTGTCAATATAAGACACTGTGGCAAAAACAGCTTACAAATAAAGAGTTTATTAGGGGTTTATTCTTGGTTTCAGCGGCTTGGAATCCATGGTCATCATAATGGAAAGCATAGCAACAAGTAGACCCACATGGCATTGGGATAACAATTTGAAGGCAGACAGAGTAATCTAACCAGGAATGGTAAAAGCTTTTACATCGCAAATCCCACCCACAGTGACACAACTTCTTCAACAAGGTCATATCAACTAATTATTGCTAAAAATTTACACTAACATGGGATCAAGTACTCAAATATTTGAGCCAAATGAGTTTGTTCCCATCCAAAGAAGCCCCCAAACCATACTTATTTTGTTTTTCAGATCATCTGTTAATGTGTTTCTTTATTGTCTGTTGTGGTGTTTACTTTTAATTGTCATCTTGACACACACTAGAATCACTTGATAAAGTAATCAAAATTGTGTGGATAAGACTGACATATGGGCCAGGCATGGTGGTGCACACATTTAATCCCATAACTTGGAAGGCAGAGGCAGGCAGATTTCTGAGTTCGAGGCCAGCCTGGTCTACAAAAGGAAGTCCAGGACAGCCAGGGCTATACAGAGAAACCCTGGCTTGAAAAACAAAAACAAAAACAAAAAAACAAAAACAAACAAACAAACAAAAAAGACTGACATACGTTTGTATTAATTATTAGTTGATATAGGAACACCCACTCTGATTATAGTTGACACAATTTTTTATTTTTTATTTGGGCTGTGGACACTTCTGTGAATGAAAAAAGTAGCTAAGTCACAAGAACATACAAGGATATACTCATTTCTCAATCCTTCTGAATGCAGACATGTGACCATCTACCTAGGGAACTTTCATTAGATGAAAATTGACAAATTGTAACTTCTAATTACAAGCAAAATTAAGCCTTTCTCCCTAAGATGGTTTGTTTAGAGCATTTTATTGTAGTAATAGAAATAAGACTGGAAGACTCATGAAGTAACAAGACAAATTTATAAGTTCTCATCGTGTACTTTTCAAGTTCTGTGGCATTTTTTACACACAATAATTTCTACACATCCATTGATTAACATGGATGTTTGCTGAAATTATAAACAAAAAGTCTAGACCAACTTCAGGCATCCCAGGTAACATTCCACTCTAGGCTCTAGGCTTACCAACTCCCCTTCAAGTATTTTGAACAACTATAAAGTGCAACCCATGACCTGACACCATATTCCTTCTCACAACTTGAGCTGAAGATCTCTGTTTTTTTTTTTTTGGAGGCCCTACCTATGGAACCCAGAGGTAATGTTGACACCCAAAACCTCAGAAGACAGAGTAGTCACAAAACTCTCAGCAAAGACACCCTCCTGGATCTGAAGACTTCCTGGTCACTAGAACCCCAAGGCATTAAGACCAGAAAACCTGGAGGAAACAGAGACCAAGGGAATAAAAACATCAACAAAACAAAACAAAAATCCATGCATCTGACAATTACATATGTAGAAATCAATATATAAACCTATAATAATCTCAAAATTCAAGTAGGTAGAGGACAATCTAAGAACACACTCTACAACAATTTGGGAAACCTGACAGCACTTAGCCACAGATGCCTTACTGTAGAACACTCTGGCTGTTCCATCATAGGTGAAGCACAAGAAAATGATCTTAAATCCAATTTAATGGAGATGGTAGATGTCTTTAAAGAAGAACTACATAAGTCCCTTAAAGAAATAGAGGCATGCACAATGAAAAAGGTGAAGTAATTGAATAAACTGTTTAAGACCTAAAAGTGGAAATAGAAACAATAACGAATGAAAAAACTCGCTAGGAGAGAGAAAATGTAATGAGTGACTTTCTGAAGATAGTCCAACATTTTGGACAGATGTGATGGATCTCTGAATTGCAAGGCCTTCATACATTTCATTTGAGGAATCGATCTTTCCTCTAAGTATTCTAGAGTATAATTTTTCCTGGCATATAGCCCATCCTATTGGATGCAGATCAACAAACATGTACTCTCTTGTAGTAATGCTATGTAAATAAATTAATGATTTCTTACTACTTTATATAATTTTATAGAATTACTAAATATACATATGAAATTTTGAGCTCTTTATTGAAAAGCTGCAGTTGAAGTTCTGTAAGACTTCTTGTGTCAAAGACTAATTGCATTAGGATAAAATGCAGGCTTAAAACACATTTATAATCAGAGAAACTATTCCTTCTATGATAGATGTGAATGCATTATCTGATAAGTATTTTCACAAACTGAGAATGATCAATTTCTAGGATGTTCAAAGACAAAAGATAAAATATTGACTAGATTTATCTGTATAAAACTTCAAAATGAATGAGACACTAGGCAGATGATTGACACCCTTGACATAAAATTTAGTTAAAACTTGTATGAACTTGTGGAGTTACTAGCAGCTAATGAATATATAATTAATAACCAATCACAAGGGACTTGCAGGTAAACATTCTTCCTGACATTCCTTATTTGATTTATTGACTTGTAGTAATTTTGTGAACTTGATAGTACCTTTTATAAAATAGAAGCATGGAATACCATATGATCATGTATTCTGAGAAAGTGTTAGAATTGAATACAATAGAAAATAGGTTCCCCCTTTTGTCTCTCTCCTAGAAATAAAGTCTAAAGCCTTCTTTTGAAGCGAGTACTTTTTCTTGTGAATGTGAATTTCTCTGGCTAAACAACTTAAAGAACTTTTACCACTGAGCAGGGAAGGCACTGTGTCCTAAATCAATACTCCACTATTAAACCACAGGTATTAATCATCAAAGGTGGTCAAATTTAACCACAAAATAAGCCAGAAAGTTTTAAGCTTCCAGAAGCCATCAGCTTTCAACCATCAGGGCAATTAGAAGTAAATTTAAAAAGGAAAGAGGAATTAAAGATTTTCTAGAATTCAATGAATTGCACAAAATTCCAAGTAAATGGGGTACAATGAAAACAGAGCTAAGATGAAGGTTCATAGTTATGAGTGTCTTCATAAGAAATTGTCGAGATCTCATACTCACCAATTAACAGCATGTCAGAAAGCTCTGGTTCAAATAGAAGCACAGCCACCAAATATAAATAGACAGCAGGAAATAATCAAACTCAAAACAAAAATCAATAAAAAAAAATCAAAGAGAACAAGACAAAGAATCAGGCAACAAATATTTGGTTCTTTGAGGAAATCATCAGGATGGACAAAACTTTTTTCAAAACTAACTAAAAGAAAGAGAGCGAAAGCATACAAATTAACAAAATTAGAAATGAAGAGGAAGACATAACAACAGACACCGAGATTATTGGGTTTCACTTCAAACCCTGTACTCCAGAAACATGGAAAACCAAAATAGAAAAAAATAAAAAGGACAATTTTCTCAATAGATACAATTTGGTAAAGCTGAATCAAGATCAACTTGAACAGTCCTATAGCCAAAGGAAATATAACCTATCATTTAATATCTCCCAAACAAAACCAGACAAGTTCAGATGGTTTTAGAGCAGGATTATACCATACTTTCAAAAAAGTGCTAATACTGAGAAACAAATTATTTCACTAGATAAAAACAGAAGGAAAATTGACAAAATTTACTTTATGGGAATACAGTCAATGTGAGACTTAAGTCACACAAAGACTCAACAAAGAAAGAGAATTTCGGACCAATTGCCCTTATAAACATCGATTTAAAAATACTCAATAAAATACTTGTAAACAGAATTCAAAGATATATGAAAAATATCAACCCTATGATGAAGTAGAGTTCATTTTACATATGCAGGGATGGATCAACATACCAAACTCTTTCACTGTAATCTACCATGTAAGCAAACTAAAAGGAAAAAATACCACAAGTTTATCATAGTCAATGTTGAAGAAGACTCCAACAAAATCCAACACTCTTTGATGATAAATTCTTAAAGAGATGAGGGATACATGTCACATGCTTGAACATAATAAAGCCAATACATTGAAAGCTGACACCCAATATCAAATTAAATGGAGAGAAAAAAAATATTCCCTAAAAAGCAATAATATGGTAAAAGTATATATTCTCTGTATCTATTCTGTATAGCACCTGAAGTTTTAGAAACAACAATAAGGAAAGGAAGAAGATCAAGGTATACAAATTGAAAAGGAAAAAGTCAAACTATTGCTATTCAGATACAGTAGTATACATAAGTGACATGATGCAAAATTAATTGAAAATAAACAGTATACTTCATATAAAGAGTCTCTCTTCCTATTGATGCCAGATAAGGCCATCCTCTACTACATGTGCACCTGAAGCCATGGGTCCCTCCATGTGTTTTATTTGGTTGGAGCTTTAGTTCCTGGGAGCTCTGAGGAGTCTGGTTGGTTGATATTGTTGTTTTTCCTATGATATTGCAAACCTCTTCAGCTCCTTCAGTCCTTCCCCTAACTTCTACATTGGGGTCCCAAAGCTCATTCTGATGGTTGACTGCAAGCATCCACATCTGTATCAGTAAGGATTTGGCAAAGCCTCTCAGGAAACATCTATATCAGGCTCCTCTCAGCAAGCATTTGTTGGCATCAGCAATAGTGCCTGGGCTTGGTGGCTGCAGATGGGATATATCCCCATATGGGGCAGTCTCTGAATGGCTTTTCCTTCAGACTCTGCTCTATTCTTTGTCCCTGTATTTCCTTTCAACATGAACAATTCTGGGTCAAAATTTTTGAAAATGGTAGGGGACCCATCTTTCAACCAGACCCAATTCCTAACCTCTGGATATGGTTTCTACAGGTACTCTCTCCCCTTTGTTTGGGATTTCACCTAATGTCATCCCCATAGGGTCCTGTGATCCTCTTGTTTCCTGGAATCTGGAACTTTCTGTTGGCTTCCCCCAGTTCCCTATCCCCAGTTTCAATCTGTAATACAGAGAAGAAGCGATAAAGACTGCATGGTATTGGCATAAATACAGATAGGTTGATCAATAAATTGATGTGAAGACACAGAAGTGAATCCGTACATATGAACACTTGATTTTAACAAGACGCCAAAACTCTACAGTGGAATAGATGAAACATTTTCAACTAATGATGCTGGTAGTAATGGATATCTGCTTGTAGAATACTACAAGTAGATCCATATCTATTACCCTGCACAAAAGTCATGTCCAAATGGATCAAGGATCTGATCAAGAAACCCTGATATACTAAATCTGATAAAAGAGGAAGTGGAGAATAACCTTGAAATCTTTGGCATAGAAGATGACGTCCTAAACAGAACTCTAGAAGTTCAGCCACTAAGATCAACAATTGATAAATGAAACCTCATTAAACTGAAAATATTTTGTAAGGCATGGGGCACTGCCAATAGAACAATATTTCAGCTTACAGAATGGCTTAACCAACCATATATCTGACAGAATATTGATATCCAAAATATATATAGAACTCAACAAATTAAACATCAACAAAGCAAATAATACATTAAAAATGGGGAACAGTGCTAAGCAAAGAATTCTTGATAGAGGAATCTAATGGCTGAGAAGCACTTAAAGAAATGTTCATTAGCCTTAGTCATAAGGTAAATGCAAAATGATATGACACTGAGATTTTATCTTACAAACATCAGAATGGCTAATATCTAAGACTTAAATGACAGCACATTCTGCCTCAGTGACAAAGACAGACAACACATCAGAGTAAAAGGCTAGAAAACAATTTTCCAAGCAAATTGTCTGAAGAAAAAAGCTTTAGTAGCCATTCTAATATCAAACAAAATCGACTTCCAAAACAAAGTTATCAAAAAAGTCAAGGAAGGACAGCACATTATGTTGAGGTTGTTGAAGCAATGGAAGACTCCTTCATTGCTGGTATGAATGTAAACTTGTACAACAACTTTGGAAATAAATTTGGTGGCGTCTCAGAAAATTGGGAGTAATTGTATCAAAAAAAAAAAACAAAAAAACAAAAAAACAAAAAACAAAAAACAAAACAAAAAGCAAAACAAAACAAAACAAAAAAAACAAACAAAAAAACAAAACAAAACAAAACAAAAAAAACAGCTATAACACTCCTAGGTATATACCAAAAAGGAAACTCCATCCTACCACCATAAGAGTACTTGCTCAATTATGTTCATAGAGACATTATTCATAATAGCCAGAAACTGGAAACAACCTAGATATCTCTCAATCAAAAAAAGAATAAAGAAAATATGGTACACTTATACAGTGGAATTTTTCACAACTATTAAAAACAAAGACAATTTGAAATTTGTACAAAAAATAGATGGCACAAGATAATATCACCATGAGTGAGGTACCCTAGACCCACAAAGGCAAACATTGTACATATTCACATATAAGTTGGTACTGATTATAAAGGATAACCATGTTGTAATCCAAAGATGCCAAAAATGATATCTCACTGAGATTGGAATATAGACTAGGCATTTTCATTGGACATGGGAATAGCACTGGAAAAGAGTTGGCGTTTGGATGTAAACCAGAAGGATCATGAGGGGAAAGAATTGAGGGAGGGAGTACTGGAAGAGACAACTGGATTGGGGGAATACATCTCTGAAATGAGCTAGAAACCTACAGAAATAGAAATTTCTCAGAATCTAAGACAGGGAATTGAGGGTAACAGTAACTAACCCTCTTTGCAATGGGTAATATGAAGCCTGAAATGTCCATCTACTGTATCCAGGCAAGATTTTCAATGGAGGGAATGGGACACCAGTCCTACTATAAAACCTTCATCGTCCAATTTCTCCTGCCTACAAGATGTGCAGGGGTAAAGTTAGAACAAATATTGAGGGAATGGCCAACCAATGACTGGACCAGCTTGAAACATATGCCAAGAAATAGAGCACATCCTTGATATTGTTAACAATGTTCTGCTATACTGGCAAATAGGAGTCTAGCATAACTGTCATGAGAAAGACTTCAACTAGCAATTGATGGAGGCATATGCAAGAACCACAGCCAAAATTTCATTTGACTCAAGCGGATCTGTGAAATAGGAAGAAGGTTTACTGGAGTCAAGGAGGTCAAGGTAACCACAAGAAAATTCACAATATCAACTTACCTGAGTTCTTGGGGCCACACAGACACTGAGCCAACAAGGTAGCATTCATGAGAATGACCTTGGCCCTTGGCACATATGTAAAATTTATGTAGCTTGGGATTCATGTGGAACACTTAACAATGTGAGAACAGTCTCTCGCTGTCTCTGTTGCCTGCCTTTGAGACATTTTCAGCTGATTGAGCTGCCTCTTCTAGCTTTAATAGGAGAGGATGTTCCTAGTGTGTAATTTGATATGACAAGGCAGTATTATATCCATGGGAGGTCTCTTCTTTTCTGAAGAGAAAGAGAGGAGGAATGCATTGGGGAAGGTGAGCTCCTGGGAAGGACTTCAAGAAGAGGAGGGAGGGGAAGCTATATTTGAGATGTATTTTCTGATTACAGTTTCCCCTAACAGTTACTCCTTCAGGTTCCTTCCCACTTCTCCTCTAATCCAGATTCCAACTGTCTGTCACTTTTTAGGAAACAAATATTTATCTAAAGATTACTAATGAAATAAACCAAACTAACTGAATAGGACAAAACAACCAAAGAAAATAAACAAATGCACACACACACACACACACACAAACACACACAAACACACACACACACACACACACACACTCAAAACAAAAAAACAAACCAAAAAAACATATATTGATACAGAAACACACATTCACATACACTATCTTATCAAAACCCCAAACCAGAAAACATAATATACACAAAGAATCTGTATGATAGGAAAGCAAACAAACAAAATACCCAAAGTTAACTTTCTTAGACAAAGAGGCTCTAAAGATGCTGTCTTACTTAGGGTTTTACTGCAGTGAACAGGCACTATGACCAAGGCAAGCCTTATAAAGGACAACATTTAATTGGAGCTAGCTTACAGGTTCAGATGTTCAGTCCATTATCATCAAGGTGGGAAATGGCAGCATCCAAGCAGGCATAGAGTTGGCACAGCTGAGAGTTCTACATCTTCATCTGTAAGGTTGCTAGTGGAAGACTGACTTCCTCACAGCTAAGATGAAGGTATTAAGCCCACACCTATAGTGACACACCTACTCCAAGACCACATCTCCTAATAGTGCCATTCCCTGTGCCAAGCATATACAATCACAGATATCATTAAGTGGAATCCATACTCAAGAATTCTTGAATGACCAAGAACCTGAAACTAGAAATGCCAAGGATCTAGGAAAGACCAAATACTACTATTCTACTAAAGGAGTATAGAAGTTAAATTTCTCCTGTTGACATTTTGCTATACTCACAGATCTGTATCTTGCTCATTCATCATCACAGAAGTATCCTCATGCAGCAGATGGAAACAAATACAGAGACTTGCAGCCAGATAATATGCAAAGCCTGAGGGACCTTCTAACATTCAGTCCTACAAGGGAGGTCAACATCAAATCTCTACCTCAGTGTTCAGAAAACACTGTAATAAAAAACAGAAACAGTGTAAGATCATAAAAACTATCTTGATTGAAACTACTAGAATTTAGTCCTAGCTACACACTTTTATTAAAAAACTAACATCAATGAAATTTATATTGTAGAGTTGTTTCTACAACAGAACAAACGATCTACATTTGGGGTTGGTCTTCCTATCTCACATAATCAAATCAGGAAAAAAAATATTCCTCACAGGTGCCCCAAATTCCCAGAGTTTTAGTGAATTCCTAATATTTTCATGGTTACAACCAAGACTACCCATCATAAGTGTACCTCTTGTCAATAAGACATACAAACATATCTCATTATATTATGCTAATTTCCAAAGGAAAGCAATATTTATGCCTAGCATAGTATCCAATATCCAATATACAACTGCAAATAAAGTATATGAATTTCCAGGGTATAATCATGCTTAACATGAGATAAAATTCCATATACAACTACAATCATATTTTATCTTTTAGAATAGGTTACAATTTCTTAATTGTAACACCATATAAAATCAAAGACAAAACATTGTTTACTTTCAAAGTACACTGACATGAATATACATTCTCATGCAAAATAAGAGGAAAAGAAACATAAACAGGAAATACTGGAACAAATCAAGATCAAATCTAGTTAGAAAAACCCCAAATCCTAAATTTATGTACGTTGTGGCTTAAATTGCTTTTCCTATCTAGTTTCATGACTACAATATATTTCTCTGTCTTGGGCTGGTTCCATTCTTTGTTTGTAGCTTTCTTTGGGAGATATCCCACAGCTGTGGACCTTCTTACATCCTGAGTGCTATATCACAATATAGGCTTCCCTTTCATACCTTCACAAAAAGCCTCTCTAGGCATCTATTCAGGGACTTCGCTGCAACCTGGATGCCCTCATTGGCTTTACATAACCACGTAGGAAGACTCCATGGCTCTTTTACTTCTGTATCCTTCATTAATCTGACGAAAGAACTACATGGTGGATGTTGCCAAGTTCTTTTGCATGCTTACGATAGAACCTGCCTGCTTCCTTGAATACGTTTCCATAAATTTGATATGTTGTTTTTCTGCTATGAACAGACAAATCCTTAGGACATTTCTTTGCACACGTTGCAGGATTAGCTTGGTGGATACTCACCTCGAGGAAACAATTCCCTTTATTACATTACTCCTTATATCTTTCAACACTAGCTATGGCTCCCACAAAAAATTTTCTGGTGCTCTTTTTTTCTCCAAACTTAAATTCTAGCTCACCCCTTGAAGAATGAGTACAACCAGGAAAACAAAAGTCAAGAAGCATTAGCGATGTGGGAATAAAATACAGCTCTACTGCTGGTGGGTGTTTAAGTTGGTACATCCAGGATAAAATCAGTGTTGAATTTGCTTAAAATATCTAAAAATAGAACTAACTGGTGACTCAGCTATATCACACTTGAGTGTAGAAAAGATAGCATGGTTATCTAGTGATACTTGCTCAGTCATTTTTGTTGATTTTGTTTTCAAAAAAGGAGATGCAATCAGCTGTAACTAAATTTGCTAGAGAGTATATGGAACTTGAAAATACTATATAGTAAATGCGTTAAGTCAGGCCTATAAAGAGAAATGCTACGTGTCTGTAATCACATTTGGTCTAGCTTCAACTTTTAGATTTTATGTTTAACTTGGAGTATCTGTGGAGATAAGGAACCCCAAAGTGGCACATGGCATGGAAGAAAGGATGAAGCCTTTATGGAAGGAGGGAATGACAGAACACATGCAACATAATAGGAGGAGGAAACATTAGAGATTACAAGTTTAGGTAAGCATGAGGATAGGATTATGTCTGTTATTCCCTTACAGAATGCCACAATTTAGGAAGTTTATTTAAAATATTACAGTTAAGTGGCATTACTCTTGGTTACAGTCCAAAACTTGATACTACAACACTTTCTGAAGAAACCACATACTCGAGTAATAGAACATGAATAAATAAAGTTATAACCAATCTTGAAATTTAATTCTTAGGGCTTGCTGTTATATAGTGGCAGAAAGTTCTGTTTATGCTACTAGCAGAGAAAGTAATCAAGCAGATTACACATCTGTGATCCCTGACAACAAGATTAGTGACTCATTTGAAATATACTGTGTACATATATATCATCTAGGTTTAAAGTAATATATTCCTGTTGGCTATTTTTCTGTGTTTACTTCTAGATCATAGGAACTATTTTACTGTTACCTAGAATTGATTTAAGGCAGAATACTTTGTCTTAATAATTTCATGCCTACCTAAACATAAATACACAATATTGTTTAAAAATAATAATTATGAATATTTTCTATCTTCATTGGGTAGTGCCATAATAAGTACGTATTTCAAACTACTGATTAATAATATGAAACAAAAAATGTTACATTTTAGGATAGATAGTCACAAGACTCTCCATGGGATCTTAGTATCTCTAGTGAGTGGATCACAACATCTGCCAGGAGGAAAGTTCGAACACCAGATATCTGGGCACCTTCTCTGCAAGAGGAGATCATGCCTGCAGAGAGTACTCTGAACACTGAAACTCAGGAGAAAACTAGTCTCCCAGGTCTGCTGATAGAGGCTAAAATAATCACCTGAGGAACAAGATATAACCAGAGAAAATTATAACAACTAACTCCAGAGATTACCAGATGATGGAAGGCAAACATAAGAATCTTACTAACAGAAACCAAGACCACTCACCTTCATCAGAATTACAGCACTCCCACCTATCCCAGTCCTGGAAAGGTCAAAACACCCGAAAAGGTAGTCCTATATTTAATAGCATATCTCAGGTTGATGGGAAAGGATATCAAGAATGACTTTATTAACTCACTTAAAGAAATACAGGAGAACACTGCTAAATAGGTAGAAGACCTTAAGAGGAAGCACAAAAAAAAAACCCTAAAAGAATTGAAGGAAAACACGAACAAACAGGTGATGGAATTGGATTAAACCATCCAAGACCTAAAAAGTGAAGTAGACACAATAAAGAATCCCCAAAGTAAGGCAACACTGGAGATAGAATACCTAGGCAAGAAATCTGGAACCATAAATATGAGCATCAGCACCAGAATACAAGAGATGGAAGAGAGAATGTCAGGTGCAGAAGATTCCATAGAGAACATTGGAACAGCAATCAAATAAAATAAAAAATGCAAAAGACCCTATCTCAAACATCCAGGAAATCCAGGACACAATGTGAAGTCCAAACCTACGGGTAATAGGAGTAGATGAGAATGAAGATTTTCAACTTAAAGGTCCAGCAAATATCTTCAAAAAATTATAGAAGAAAACTTGTTAAACCTAAAGAAAGACATGCCCATGAACATAGAAGAAGCCTACAGAATTCCATATAGACTGCACCAGAAAAAAAAATTTCTCCTGACACAAAATAATCAGAAGAAGAAATGCACTAAATAGAGATATACTGTTAAAAGTAGTTAGGTAAAAAGGTCAGGTAACATATAAAGGCAGGCCTATCAGAATTACACCAGACTTTTCACCAGAGACTATGAAAGACAGAAGATCCTTGGCAGATGTTTTACAGACACTAAGAGAACACAAATGCCAGCCCAGGCTATTATACCCAGCCAAACTCTCAATTACCATAGATGGAGAAATCAAATTATTTCACGATAAAAAAATAAATTCACACATTAACTTTCCATGAATCCAGCCTTTCAAAGGATAATAACAGAAAAAAATAACAATACAAGGACAGAAACCATGCCCTAGAAAAAGCAAGAAAGTAATCCCTCAACAAACCAAAAAGAGGACAGCCACAAGAACAGAATACAAACTCTAACAACAACAACAAACAAAAAATAGGAAGCAACAATTACTTTTCCTTTATATCTCTTAATATAAATGAATTCAGTTCCCCAATAAAAAGACATATACTGACAGACTGGCTACAAAAACAGGATCCAATAGTCTGCTGCTTACAGGAAACCCATATCAGGAAAAAAGACAGACACTATCTCAGAGTGAAAGGCTGGAAAATAATTTTCCAAGCAAATGGTCTGAAGAAATCAGCTGGAGTAACCATTCAAATATCGTTTAAAATTGATTTCAAACCTAAAGTTATCAAAAAAGACAAAGAAGGACACTTCACACTCATCAAAGGTAAAATCCTCCAAGAGGAACTCTCAATTCTGAATATCTATGCTCCAAATGCAAGGGCAGTCCCATTCATTAAAGAAAGCTCAAAGCACACATTGCAGCTCACACAATAATAGTGGGAGGCTTCAACAAACCACTTTTATCAGTGGACAAATCTTGGAAACAGAAACTAAACAGGGACACAGTGAAACTAACAGAAGTTATTAAACAAATGGACTTCATAGATATCTACAGAACGTTTTATCCTGTAACAAAAGGATATAACTTCTTCTCAGCACATCATGGTACCTTTTCCAAAATTGACCATATAATTGGTCACAAAACAGGCCTCAACTGATCAAAAATATTGCAATTGTCCAAAGCATGCTATCAGACCACCAAGGACTAAGGCTGATTGATCTTCAATAACAACATAAATAATGGAAAGCCAACATTCATGTTGAAAATGAACAAAAGTCTTTTCAGTGATACCTTGGTCAAGGAAGGAATAAAGAAAGAAATTAAAGACATTTTAGAGTTTAATGAAAATAAAGCTACAATATACCCTAACTTATGAGAATCAATGAAATGTTTACTAAGAGGGAAACTCATAGATTTGAGTGCCTCCAAAAAGAAACCAGAGAGAGCACATACAAGCAGCTTGAAAACAAACGAAAAATCTCCAGAATAAAGGAAGCAAATTCAATCAAGAGGAGTAGATGGAAGGAAATAATCAAACTCAGGGGTGAAATTAACCAAGTGGAAAAAAGAAGAACTCCTTAAATAATCAACCAAAGAGGATTTGGTTCTTTGAGGAAATCAAAAAGATAGATAAATCCTTAGCTAGCATCCCTTAAGTCACAGAGACAGCATCCTAATTAACAAAATCAGAATTGAAAAGGGAGACATAAATACAGATCCTGAAGAAAAACAAAACACCATCAGATCCTTCTACAACAGGTTATACTCAAAAGAACAGGATAACCTGGACCAAATGGACAAATTTCTAGACAGATAACAGGTACCAAAATTAAAACAGGATCAAGTTAATGATCTAAACAGTCTCATGTACCCTAAAGAAATAGAAGCAGGCATTAATAGTCTCCCAACCAAAAAAAAAAAGGAACAGATAGGTTTAATGCAGAGTTCTATCAGACCTTCAAAGAATATCTAATTCCAGTTCTGCACAAACAATTCCACAAAATAGCAGTAGAAGGTACTCTACCCAACTCATTCTATGAAGCCACAATTACTCTGATACCTAAACCACAGAAAGATCCAACAAAGATAAAGTACTTCAGAACAATGGCCCTTATGAATATCGAAACAAAAATACTCAGTAAAATTATCCCTAATCATATCCAAGAACACATTAAAAATTTCATTCATCAATACCAAGTAGGTTTTATACCAGGGATACAGGGATGGTTTAATATATGGCAATCCATCAACATAATCCATTATATAAATAAACTCAAAGACAAAACCACATGATCATCTCATTATATGCAAAGAAATCATTTAAGTATACCCAAAACCTATTCTTGATAAAAGTCTTGGAAGAATCAGGAATTCAAGGCCCATACATAAACAGGATAAAAGCATTTTACAGTAAACCAGTACCCAACATCAAATGAAATGGTATGAAGCTGGAAGCAATCTCACTAAAATCAGTGACTAGACAAGGCTACCCACTTTCTCCCTACCTATTCAACATTGTTCTTGAAGTCCTAGACAGAGCAATTTGACAACGAAAGGAGACCAAGGGGGATACAAATTGGAAAAGAAGAATTCAAAATATTACTTTTTGCAGATAATATGATAGCATATATAAGTGAACCTAAAAATTCAACCAGAGAATACCTAAACTTGAAAAACAACTTCGGTGATTTAGCTGGGTATAAAAATAACCAAACATGTCAATGGCCTTTCTCTTAACAAAGAATAAACAGGCTGAGAATGAAATTAGAGAAATATCATCCTTCTCAATAGTCACAAATAATATAAAATAATTTGGCATGACTCTAACTAAGGAAGTGAAAGGTCTGTATGATAAGAATTTCAAGTCTCTGAAGAAAGAAATTAAAGAAGATCTCAGAAGATGGAAAGAACGTCCATTATCATGGATTGTCAGTATCAACATTGTAAAAATGACCATCTTGCCAAAAGAAATCTACAGATTCAATAAAATCCCCATTAAAATTCCAACTCAATTCTTCAACGAATTAGAAAGGGCAATCTGCAAATACATTGGGAATAAACAAAACCTAGGATTGAAAAACTCTTCTCATGGATAAAAGAACCTCTTGTGCAATCACCATGCCTGACCCAAAGCTGTACTACAGAGCAATTGTGATAAAAACTGCATGGTACTGATATAGTGACAGAGAAGTAGACCAATGAAATAGAATTGAAGACCCAGAAATAAACCAACACACCTATTGTCAATTGATCTTCTACAAGGGAGCTAAAAGTATCCAGTGGAAAAAAAGACTGCATTTTCAACAAATGGTGCTGGCACAATTGGTGGTTATCATTTAGAAGAATGTGAATCAATCCATTCCTATCTCCTTGTACTAAGGTCAAATGTAAGTGGATCAAGGAGCTCTACATAAAATCAGAGACACAGAAACTTGTAGAGGAGAAAGTGGGGAAAAGCCTCAAAGATATGTGAACAGGGGAAAAATTCCTGAATAGAAGACAAATGGCTTGCATTGTAAGATATAGAATTGACAAATGGGACCTCATAAAGCTGCAAATCTTTTGTAAGGCAAAAGACACCTTCAATAAGACAAAAAGTCCACCAACAGATTGTGAAAGGATCTTTCACTATCCTAAATCAGTTAGGGGACAAATATCAAATATATATAAAGAACTCAAGAAGGATGACTCCAGAAAATGAAATAACCCCATTAAAAAACTGGGCTCAGAGCTAAAGAAAGAATTCTCACCTGAGGAATACCGAATGGCTAAAAAGCACCTGAAACAATGTTCTCCATAATTAATCAGCATTGAAATGTAAATCAAAACAACCCTGAAATTCCATCTCACACCAGTAATAATGGCTAAGATCAAATATTCAGATGACAGCAGATGCTGGCAAGGATGAGGAGAAAGCAGAAAACTCCTCCATTGTTGGTGGAACTGCAAGCTTTTAAATCAACTCTGGAAATCAGTCTGGCGGTTCTTCAGAAAATTGGACATTGTACTACGAGAGGATCCCACAATACCTCTCTTGGGCATATATGCAGAAGCTGTTCCAACTAGTAAGACACATGTTCCACTATGTTCATAGCAGCCTTATTTATAATAGCCAAAAGCTGGAAAGAATCCAGATAACTGTCAACAGAAAATGGTTACAAAATTGTGGTACATTTACACAATGGAGTTCTACTACTAATAGTAAATCTATTAAAAAGAATGAGTTTATGAAATTTATAGGCAAATGTTTGGACCTGGAGAGCATCATCCTGTGTGAGGTAACTCAATCACAAAAGAATGCTAATGATATGTACACATTAATAAGTGGATATTAGCCCTGAAACCTAGAATACCTCCAAGATATAAGATACAATTTGCCAAACACATGAAAATCAAGAAGAACGAAGACCAAAGTGCGGACACTTTGCCCCTTCTTAGAATTGGAAACAAAACACCCATGAAAGGAGTTACAGAGACAAAGTTTGGAGCTTAGACAAAAGGATGGACCATCTAGAGATTGCCATATGAAGGGATCCATCCCCTAATCAGTTTCCAAACACTGACACCACTCCATACACATGCAAGGTTTTGCTGAATGGACCCTGATATAGATGTCTCTTGTGAGATTATGCCAGGGCCTAGTAAACAAAGAAGTGGATGCTCACAGTAAGCTATTTGATGGATAACAGGGCCCCGAATGGAGGAGCTAGAGAAAATGTCCAAGCAGCTAAAGGGATCTGCAATGCTATTGGTGGAACAACATTATGAACTAACCAGTAGCATAAAGCTCTTGACTGTACCTGCATATGTATCAAAAGATTGCCTAGTAGGCCATCACTGGAAAGAGAGCCCGATTGGGCATGCACATTAATTATGCCCCAGTACAGGGGAACGCCAGTGTCAAAAAGTGGTAGTGAATGGGTAAGGGAGTGGAGGAGAGGGAGGGTATGGGGGAACTTTTGGGATAGTGTTGGAAATGTAAATGAGGAAAATACCTCATAAATATATTAAAAAGAGATTGAGACTGAAGAAGAAAAAAGACAAATAAAAAGAGAGGCTGAGGAAAGAGAAAATTGACGAGATAGAAGCCTTGAAAAAAAATGTAACTAGGTTTGCGGCTGTATTCACAGGTGATAAAGAAGTTTATAGAAAAGGTAGACAAAGTAGGCAGAAAGAGTACCTGGGTAACACAGGGCCGAAAAGACCTCAGAACTCCAGAGGACCTCCATGACCTCTAGATAAGGACCAATGTGCATACTATAAAGAAAAGGTACACTGGGCAAGAGACTGCCCAAAAAAAGAAACAAATACCAGACAGCTCAAGGTTTTTCTCCTAAAAGACTAGAAAGGCCGGGTTCAGACCCCTCCCCAAGCCTGGGGCAGTCCTAACTCTGGAGGGGACACCCACAGATTTCATTATTGATACTAGAGCAGAAATATCAGTCCTGAAAGAGCCACTGGAGAAATTGAAGAAGAAGAAGAAGAAGAAGAAGAAGAAGAAGAAGAAGAAGAAGAAGAAGAAGAAGAAGAAGAAGAAGAAGAAGAAGAAGAAGAAGAAGAAGAAGAAGTAGAAGAAGAAGAAGAAGAAGAAGAAGAAGAAGAAGAAGAAGAAGAAGAAGAAGAAGAAGTAGAAGAAGAAGAAGAAGAAGAAGAAGAAGAAGAAGAAGAAGAAGAAGAAGAAGAAGAAGAAGAAGAAGAAGAAGTAGAAGAAGAAGAAGAAGAAGAAGAAGAAGAAGAAGAAGAAGAACAACAACAACAACAACAACAACAACAACAACAACAACAACAACAACAACAAAACCAGCAAAAAAACAAAAAAAGAACAAAACAAAACAAAACAAAACAAAAAAAGGTGTAATCGTGGCTACTGATCAGAAACCATACTCTTGGACCACTGAAAGTTAATTTTTTTTATGTAAATTTATTTAACTCATTTACATTTCCAATGCTATACCAAAAGTCCCCCATATCCACCCACCCCCACTCCCCTGCCCACCCACTCCCCCTTTTTGGCCCTGGTGTTCCCCTGTACTGGGGCATATAAAGTTTGCAAGTCCAATGGGCCTCTCTTTCCAGTGATGGCCGACTAGGCCATCTTTTGATATATATGCAGCTAGAGTCAAGAGCTCTGGGGTACTGGTTAGTTCATAATGTTGTTCCACCTATAGGGTTGCAGATCCCTTTAGCTCCTTGGCTACTTTCTCTAGCTCCTCCATTGGGAGCCCTATGATCCATCCATTAGCTGACTGTGAGCATCCACTTCTGTGTTTGCTAGGCCCCGGCATAGTCTCACAAGAGACAGCTACATCTGGGTTCTTTCAATAAAATCTTGCTAGTGTATGCAATGGTGTCAGTGTTTGGATGCTGATTATGGGGTGGATCCCTGGATATGGCAGTCTCTACATGGTCCATCCTTTCATCTCAGCTCCAAACTTTGTCTCTGTAACTCCTTCCATGGGTGTTTTGTTCCCAAATCTAAGGAGGGGCATAGTGTCCACACTTCAGTCTTCATTCTTCTTGAGTTTCATGTGTTTAGCAAATTATATCTTATATCTTGGGTATCCTAGGTTTGGGGCTAATATCCACTTATCAGTGAATACATATTGTGTGAGTTTCTTTGTGAATGTGTTACCTCACTCAGGATGATGCCCTCAAGGTCCATCCATTTGGTTAGGAATTTCATAAATTCATGCTTTTTAATAGCTGAGTAGTACTCCATTGTGTAGATGTACCACATTTTTTGTATCCATTCCTTTGTTGAGGGGCATCTGGGTTCTTTCCAGCTTCTGGCTATTATAAATAAGGCTGCTATGAACATAGTGGAGCATGTGTCCTTCTTACCTGTTGGGGCATCTTCTGGATACATGCCCAGGAGAGGTATTGCTGGATCCTCCTGTAGTACTATGTCCAGTTTTCTGAGGAACCGCCAGACTGATTTCCAGAGTGGTTGTACAAGCCTGCACTCCCACCAACAATGGAGGAGTGTTCCTCTTTTTCCACTTCCACGCCAGCATCTGCTGTCACCTGAATTTTTGATCTTAGCCATTCTGACTGGTGTGAGGTGGAATCTCAGGGTTGTTTTGAGTTGCATTTCCCTGATGATTAAGGATGTTGAACATTTGTTCAAGTGCTTCTCTGCCATTCGGTATTCCTCAGGTGAGAATTCTTTGTTCAGTTCTGAGCCCCATTTTTTAATGGGGTTATTTGATTTTCTGAAGTCCACCTTCTTGAGTTCTTTATAAATGTTGGATATTAGTCCCCTATCTGATTTAGGATAGGTAAAGATCCTTTCCCAATCTGTTGGTGATCTTTTTGTCTTATTGACGGTGTCTTTTGCCTTGCAGAAACTTTGGAGTTTCATTAGGTCCCATTTGTCAATTCTCGATCTTACAGCACAAGCCATTGCTGTTCTGTTCAGGAATTTTTCCCCTGTGCCCATATCTTCAAGGCTTTTCCCCACTTTCTCCTCTATAAGTTTCAGTGTCTCTGGTTTTATGTGAAGTTCCTTGATCCACTTAGATTTGACCTTAGTACAAGGAGATAAGTATGGATCAATTCGCATTCTTCTACATGATAACAACCAGTTGTGCCAGCACCAATTGTTGAAAATGCTGTCTTTCTTCCACTGGATGGTTTTAGCTCCCTTGTCGAAGATCAAGTGACCATAGGTGTGTGGGTTCAATTCTGGGTCTTCAATTCTATTCCATTCATCTACTTGTCTGTCTCTATACCAGTACCATGCAGTTTTTATCACAATTGCTCTGTAGTAAAGCTTTAGGTCTGGCATGGTGATTCCGCCAGAAGTTCTTTTATCCTTGAGAAGACTTTTTGCTATCCTAGGTTTTTTGTTATTCCAGACAAATTTGCAAATTGCTCCTTCCAATTCGTTGAAGAATTGAGTTGGAATTTTGATGGGGATTGCATTGAATCTGTAGATTGCTTTTGGCAAGATAGCCATTTTTACAATGTTGATCCTGCCAATCCATGAGCATGGGAGATCTTTCCATCTTCTGAGATCTTCCTTAATTTCTTTCTTCAGAGATTTGAAGTTTTTATCATACAGATCTTTCACTTCCTTAGTTAGAGTCACGCCAAGATATTTTATATTATTTGTGACTATTGAGAAGGGTGTTGTTTCCCTAATTTCTTTCTCAGCCTGTTTATTCTTTGTATAGAGAAAGGCCATTGACTTGTTTGAGTTTATTTTATATCCAGCTACTTCACCGAAGCTGTTTATCAGGTTTAGGAGTTCTCTGGTAGAATTTTTAGGGTCACTTATATATACTATCATATCATCTGCAAAAAGTGATATTTTGACTTCCTCTTTTCCAATTTGTATCCCCTTGATCTCCTTTTGTTGTCGAATTGCTCTGGCTAATACTTCAAGTACTGTTTTGAAAAGGTAGGGAGAATGTGGGCAGCCTTGTCTAGTCCCTGATTTTAGTGGGATTGCTTCCAGCTTCTCTCCATTTACTTTGATGTTGGCTACTGGTTTGCTGTAGATTGCTTTTATCATGTTTAGGTATGGGCCTTGAATTCCTGATCTTTCCAAAACTTTTATCATGAATGGGTGTTGGATCTTGTCAAATGCTTTTTCTGCATCTAACGAGATGATCATGTGGTTTTTGTCTTTGAGTTTGTTTATATAATGGATTACATTGATGGATTTTCATATATTAAACCAACCCTGCATCCCTGGAATAAAACCTACTTGGTCAGGATGGATGATTGCTTTAATGTGTTCTTGGATTCGGTTAGCGAGAATTTTATTGAGGATTTTTGCATCGATATTCATAAGAGAAATTGGTCTGAAGTTCTCTATCTTTGTTGGATCTTTCTGTGGTTTAGGTATCAGAGTAATAGTGGCTTCATAAAATGAGTTGGGTAGAGTACCTTCTACTTCTATTTTGTGAAATAGTTTGTGCAGAATTGGAATTAGATCTTCTTTGAAGGTCATATAGAACTCTGCACTAAACCCATCTGGTCCTGGGCTTTTTTTGGTTGGGAGACTATTAATAACTGCTTCTATTTCTTTAGGTGATATGGGACTGTTTAGATGGACAACTTGATCCTGATTCAACTTTGGTACCTGGTATCTGTCCAGAAATATGTCCATTTCGTCCAGGTTTTCCAGTTTTGTTGAGTATAGCCTTTTGTAGAAGGATCTGATGGTGTTTTGGATTTCTTCAGGATCTGTTGTTATGTCTCCCTTTTCATTTCTGATTTTGTTAATTAGGATTTTGTCCCTGTGCCCTTTAGTGAGTCTAGCTAAGGGTTTATCTATCTTGTTGATTTTCTCAAAGAACTAACTCCTCATTTGGTTAATTCTTTGAATAGTTCTTCTTGTTTCCACTTGGTTGATTTCACCTCTGAGTTTGATTATTTCCTGCCGTCTACTCCTCTTGGGTGAATTTGCTTCCTTTTTTTCTAGGGCTTTTAGATGTGTTGTCAAGCTGCTAGTATGTGCTGTCTCCCGTTTCTTCTTGGAGGCACTCAGAGCTATGAGTTTCCCTCTTAGAAATGCTTTCATTGTGTCCCATAGGTTTGGGTACGTTGTGGCTTCATTTTCACTAAACTCTAAAAAGTCTTTAATTTCTTTCTTTATTCCTTCCTTGACCAAGGTATCATTGAGAAGAGTGTTATTCAGTTTCCACGTGAATGTTGGCTTTCCATTATTTATGTTGTTATTGAAGATCAGTCTTAGGCCATGGTGGTCTGATAGGATACATGGGAAAATTTCAATATTTTTGTATCTATTGAGGCCTGTTTTGTGACCAATTATATGGTCAGTTTTTGAGAAGGTCCCGTGAGGTGCTGAGAAGAAGGTATATCGTTTTGTTTTAGGATAAAATGTTCTGTAGATATCTGTCAGGTCCATTTGTTTCATAACTTCTGTTAGTTTCACTGTGTCCCTGTTTAGTTTCTGTTTCCAAGATCTGTCCTTTGAAGAAAGTGGTGTGTTGAAGTCTCCCACTATTATTGTGTGAGGTGCAATGTATGCTTTGAGCTTTACTAAAGTGTCTCTAATGAATGTGGCTGCCCTTGCATTTGGTGCGTAGATATTCAGAATTGAGAGTTCCTCTTGGAGGATTTTACCTTTGATGAGTATGAAGTGTCCCTCCTTGTCTTTTTTGATAACTTTGGGTTGGAAGTCGATTTTATCCGATATTAAAATGGCTACTCCAGCTTGTTTCTTCAGTCCATTTGCTTGGAAAATTGTTTTCCAGCCTTTCACTCTGAGGTAGTGTCTGTCTTTTTCCCTGAGATGGGTTTCCTGTAAGCAGCAGAATGTTGGGTCCTTTTTGTGTAACCAGTCTGTTAGTCTATGTCTTTTTATTGGGGAATTGAGTCCATTGATATTAAGAGATATTAAGGAAAAGTAATTGTTGCTCCCTTATATTTTTGTTGTTAGAGTTGGCATTCTGTTCTTGTGGCTGTCTTCTTTTTGTTTTGTTGAATGATTACTTTCTTGGTTGTTCTAGGGCGTGATTTCCGTCCTTGTATTGCTTCTTTTCTGTTATTATCCTTTGAAGGGCTGGATTCGTGGAAAGATATTGTGTGAATTTGGTTTTGTCGTGGAATACTTTGGTTTCTCCATCTATGGTAATTGAGAGTTTGGCTGGGTATAATAGCCTGGGCTGGCATTTGTGTTCTCTTAGTGTCTGTATAACATCTGTCCAGGCTCTTCTGGCTTTCATAGTCTCTGGTGAAAAGTCTGGTGTAATTCTGATAGGCTTGCCTTTGTATGTTACTTGACCTTTCTCCCTTACTGCTTTTAATATTCTATCTTTATTTAATGCATTTGTTGTTCTGATTATTATGTGTCGGGAGGAATTTCTTTTCTGGTCCAGTCTATTTGGAGTTCTGTAGGCTTCTTGTATGATCATGGGCATCTCTTTTTTTATGTTTGGGAAGTTTTCTTCTATTATTTTGTTGAAGATATTAGCTGGCCCTTTAAGTTGAAAATCTTCATTCTCATCGATTCCTATTATCCGTAGGTTTGGTCTTCTCATTGTGTCCTGGATTACCTGGATGTTTTGAGTTAGGATCCTTTTGCATTTTGTATTTTCTTTGACTGTTGTGTCGATGTTCTCTATGGAATCTTCTGCACCTGAGATTCTCACTTCCATTTCTTGTATTCTGTTGCTGATGCTCGCATCTATGGTTCCAGATCTCTTTCCTAGGGTTTCTATCTCCAGCGTTGCCTCGCTTTGGGTTTTCTTTATTGTGTCTACTTCCCCTTTTAGTTCTAGTATGGTTTTGTTCATTTCCATCGCCTGTTTGGATGTGTTTTCCTGTTTTTCTTTAATGATTTCTACCTGTTTGGCTGTGTTTTCCTGCTTTTCTTTAAGGGCCTGTAACTCTTTAGCAGTGCTCTCCTGTAATTCTTTAAGTGACTTATGAAAGTCCTTCTTGATGTCCTCTATCATCATCATGAGAAATGTTTTTAAATCTGGGTCTAGATTTTCGGTTGTGTTGGGGTTCCCAGGACTAGGTGGGGTGGGAGTGCTGCGTTCTGATGATGGTGAGTGGTCTTGTTTTCTGTTAGTAGGATTCTTACGTTTGCCTTTATCCATCTGGTAATCTCTGAAGCTAGCTGTTTTAGTTGTCACTGTTAAGAGCTTTTTCTTCAGGTGACTCTGTTAGCCTCTATGAGCAGACCTGGAGGGTAGCACTCTCCTTAGTTTCAGTGGGCAGAGTATTCTCTGTGGGCAAGCTCTCTTCTTGCAAGGCAGGTACCCAGATATCTGGTGTTCGAACCAGACTCCTGGCAGAAGTTGTGTTCCACACACTAGAGGTCTTAGGATCACATGTGGAATCCTGTGTGGGCCCTTGCGGGTGTCAGGCGACTCAGCTGTCAAGGTAGCCCGGGGCTCAAGTCAAGAGGAAGGGACTTGTGCCCCAGATCAGGCCCGGGTAGCCTGCTTCCCTATGTACCACAGTCTCAAGTTCCGCGCGATTGGATTGGGGCAGGCGCTGTGTTCCACTCACCAGAGGTCTTAGGATCCCGTGGGGAGTCCCGTGTGGGCCCTTGCGGGTGTTGGGCAAGACTCTGCTGGCAAGGTAGCCTGGGGCTCGAGTCGAGCGGAAGGGACTTGTGCCCCAGATCAGGCCCGGGTAGCCTGCTTCCCTATGTACCGCAGTCTCAAGTTCCCTGCGATTGGATTGGGGCAGGCGCTGTGTTCCACTCACCAGAGGTCTTAGGGTCCCGTGGGGAGTCCCGTGTGGGCCCTTGCGGGTGTTGGACAAGACTCTGCTGGCAAGGTAGCCCGGGGCTCGAGTCTCGAGTCGAGCGGAAGGGACTTGTGCCCCAGATCAGGCCCGGGCAGCCTGCTTCCCTATGTACCGCAGTCTCAAGTTCCCTGCGATTGGATTGGGGCAGGCGCTGTGTTCCACTCACCAGAGTTCTTAGGGTCCCGTGGGGAGTCCCGTGTGGGCCCTTGCGGGTGTTGGGCAAGACTCTGCTGGCAAGGTAGCCCGGGGCTCGAGTCGAGTGGAAGGGACTTGTTGAAAGTTAATTTAAGAAGAAGCCAAGTAACTCATTCCTTCCTCAACTTTCTTGAATGTCAACCCCATTGTTGGTTAGAGACTTACTATCACATTAAAAGCCAAAATAAGCTTCTCTTTGGAAGAAAATTCAATCTCTTGATAAGCCCCTCTCTATATAATTTTAGTTTTAAAATTAGAAGTATATAGATTATATGAGCCTCAAGCCACATCGAGAAAAGTTCTAGAATGGACCTGGTTAGAGAGATTATCTTCACGCCTGGGCAGAGATGGAAGGTATGGGAGAGGCAAAGAGGGTGCCCCCCATCATTATGAAGCTGAAAACTGGTGCGACTTTTATTGGGGTACAACAATACCCCATGAGCAGAGAGGCCCAAGAGGGCATCACACCTCACATTCAAAGGCTCATATAACTAGGTGTTTTGGTCCCTTGTCAATCTCCCTGGAATACTCCATTACTACCAGTTAAAAAGCCAGGCACTAATGTTTATCTGCCAGTACAAGACTTAATAAAAGTAAACGAAAGAGTATGAAATATTCATCCTATTGTCTTTAACTCCTACAATCTACTTAGTTCTCTCCACCCTGACAGACATTGTTATATAGTCCTGCACCTGAAGGACACATTCTTCTGCCTAAAGCTACATCCCATGAGTCAGGTAATCTTTGCTTTCAAGTGAGAGACCCAGATTAGGGATAGGCTGGACAAACAAACTTTGAGACATTTACCTCAAAAATTCAAGAACTCTCCTATTCTCTTTGATGAAGCCTTCCATTCAGAATTGGCACAGTTCAGGTCAGAAATCCCCCAAGTTTTTCTTCTTCATTATGTTTATGACGTGCTTCTTGCTGCCACCACCGAAAAATGGTGCAGACTGGGAACTGAAAAATTACATGGACCCCCATACACCAGTAGTCCTTTAAAGAAATTAAAAAGCCTTGCTTAGTGCAAGGGTGTAATTTATTTGAGTAGTGGCTCTGAATCAATAAGACAAAAAGACCACTAACAGATTGGGAAAGGATCTTTACCTATCCCAAATCGGACAGTGGACTAATTTCCAATATATATAAAGAACTCAAGAAGGTAGACTCCATAAAATCAAATAACCCCATTAAAAAATGGGGCTCAGATCTGAACAAAGATTTCTCACTCGTGTAATACTGAATGGCAGAGAAACACCTGAAAAAATGTTCAACATCTTTAATCATCAGGGAAATGCAAATCAAAAGTCTTATTTTCATAATTTCATTATTTATAGACCATTCTGTGGAATAAATAGGAATCTAGAGGAGGAAAGATGTTTAGAGTCACTGACACACACACTTAACTGAGGTTTTCTTTGCACACGAAGAAGATATACCCATCCTCAATATCTTGAGAGTTTCTCTAGGACCCTAATGATATAAAAGTCTTCAGGTCTCTAGGCTAAAACAACATTGCTTTTGCCTATAATATATGGAAAGTAACCTCTTTTATACAGTAATCATATTGATGTGTGTATGCATACAGAAATATACTCGTAAGTGCAGAGGATTGGGAAGGGTATACTGTTTTCTGTTAATTCACTCCTTAATTTCCCCTCGTGACAGGGTTTCTTGCGGAACTAGGAGTGAGGCTGACATTCAGGAAGCCACTGTCATCCTTCTGTCTCTCCCACTCCCATTCATAAGCACCGTTTGTTGCAGGTGAAAGTTTGACCAAACACTTAGCTTTACCCCTGGGCCATCTCCCCAGATTCTTCTTTATTTTAAATAACCTATGGATTACTTTTGCCCTCAATGTAATGAAACTGCTGTATAAGAAGTTGTTATTTAGAAGATGGCAATATAAGTGGTCTGTATGTGTTCAGTACAGACATGGTATATTAAGAACTACTTTCCTTAATACCTTGAGAATTGCACACAAATATTTTGATGAAATTTACTTTCCAATTCTTTTAGTAACTCCTCCCAGAACAAAACACGGCCCATTCCCACCTAACTCCTACTGCCAACTTCATATCTCATTTTCTCCCCTTTGTTACAACCCATTCAAATCATTTGTGTTTCCCATAAACTCTTGGACATCTGGCTTCCAGTAGAGCATGAACAATCTATCACCTTCAAAAGGAATACCTTTGATGAAAACTGACTGTTCATCCCTCATCAACTGTCTTTACCTTATCAGATAATGATGAGGGATAGTGAGCCCTCCCATTCAGTGATGGAAGACAGAATGGCCTGATTTTGTGCAGAAAGACACAGTTTTATAATTTTTTCAGGGTCTTTTTAGAGTTCTTGTGTTTTCTTATTTATAGAATTTTAGGGTTTTAAAAATATATTAAGAATTATAAAATTAGATTTTTTGGGTCATTTAGTGTTTGTTTAATAATTTTAGGGATTTTTAGGGTTTTAGGTTTTGCTTTATTGTTTTAGGATTTTTTTACCGTTTTTAATTGATTTTAGGGTTGTTCTCAGTGTATTTGGCAAGTTTAATTTTTTTCTTTTTTTTTAAGCCTTAGTGTGGTTTTTGGTGTTCTTTGCTTGTTTGTTTGTTTGTTTGTGGTAACGATTTTATGTTTTTCTCGTTCTTTGTAGAGATCTAGAATTTTTTGTTGATTTTTTTGTTTGTTTTTCTTTAGGGTTTTAGGTTCTTTTAGTTTTCTTTTTTCAAAAATGTTATGTTATTTTGTAGTTTATTTGTTTGTGTTTTTGGTTTTTTTTTGTTGTTTTTTTTTAGGGTTTTTGTTGTTTATTTAAAGCTTCAAGTTTATTTTCTTTTCTTTTCTCTTCTTTTTTATTATTTTTTTATTTTTTAGAATTTTTAGGGTCTTTTAGGTTCTGTCTCTAAGAACATAGAAACTGAACCTATTGCTTTTAGATTATTCATAAAATGTATTCCATTATGAAGACAAGAAACACTATAAAGTCATGTTTGTTCATTTGCGTGTATGTCCCCAGGAGCTATAGATTATGTGTGCCTAATGCAGAGCTCTAGAATATGTCCTGATGATACATATTTAAATGTCACATCATGAATGTTCAAGAACTATACTATAAATCTATATCTATGTATCCTAGTTTATTCATCTTTCAAACAAATATAGTAGAAATGTCACATAGGGCAGAATTTATTGATCATGATTTCGAAAAAGGACCTCAAATGTCATTAAATCAAGTATCTTATACTAGCCAAACTCTACCCATCTATCCAGTTCACTCCTGTAAGAATAATTGCACCTGGGTTTTGGTTAATTCTTATTAAATTCTCCAGTAAAAAAAAAGTCCTTTATTAGCCCCCTTCCAGCTTAGTGAAGAACTCCATTCACTCTCCTTCTGAAAGCAAAAGCATTTTTCTTTCACAGACTATTTTAATTTTACAACATTTGCCCCTGGATGGTTTCTATTTCCACAGTTGTGTTTGCCATGACTCAATATTTCATCTCTATTCAGACAACTCCTCTCATATACCACAGGTTACTACACAAAGGCTCATTTGTGAGTCATGCCAAGAAAGCGGCATGAACTTGGGGGATACAGAAGAGGGAAAACACAAGAGCAACAAAAGTATATTTAAGCTGGATACTACTCTAGAACACTGTATGCTATTCATGTATTCTGGGGATCCAGAAATGCATCTAGACTGGACCCTACTTATCCATTTGAAGGATGTAGTCTGAAGCTTAGCCTATTAACTGGCAGGTCCCATAGCTTTGAACTGATCCAATGATTGTTATTTTCCACACACAACCCAGTAGTATCCAAGGTATATTCCCTGTTACAGGCAAAAGCCCGGAAAAAAGAAAAGAATGCACTGTACTGTGTGCTAGGGTAGTGCTCATAGACGGTATTGCCAATCTGCACTGAATCTATTACCACAACTGCAAAGGTATGTGGCACAGGCAATCCAAGGATCACCATGCTTCCCATTTTATCTCTCCAGTCTATATATCCACTCCCAACTCTACACACTATGCTCCTAATCCTAGGGATCATTTAGAGATCTCATAAATACCACCATGTATAACCCCAGAAGATGAGAGAAGTTTGAAGCACATGGACAGATTTTAAGTCTGATAATTGTTGATGTCATCAAAACAATTTTCTGAGCTGTGTTGTGCTTTTGTCAAATGATGTGGCTAGAATGGCCCTGCCAATATCTAAAGCAGAAATAATAGGTTTTGTTTGTTTGTTTTTTTGTTTTTCTATTATTATATTGGAACATGTCATCATCAATTGCACTTCCTCAGTCTAAAATAACAGGTGATACTTACAGTTATTTGCTGCCATCTCTAAAGTCTGGGCAAGGCAACTCCTGTGATTCTCCAAGCCTTGCTTCTTACCAGTTATGGGCTATATGCTGTCAGGATAATGTTCTAAACAGGGAACTCTATGGATATCCAGATTTCAATAGTTTTCCCTTCAAAAATTTAGTAAAAAAAATTCCAATTGTACATTTATTTTAGTATTTCTGGTCAACATTTTCTTACTGAAGTGACAGAAATATTTACTATTTTTATATCTTTATACTAATATTATATTTCTGTTTGATTTGTAGGGGACAGGTTTATTTGAGACAGTCCTACATTACTCAAGCTGACCTCAAACTTTCTATGTAGCTATGGACAGTCAAAGGCCTTGATCCTCCTGCATTCAACTGCCAAATGCTGGGATTACAGATTACAGTACCATAGCTATTAAAAGATTTTCTATGACTGATAAAAGAGGTGAGGATTTGACTTTAGGATTTGGGTATTTTTCTAATTGTAGTCATAGTTTAAATCGAATTGAGTCATTATGTGAAAGGTAACAGAGATTCTGGTCTTTCAGATTTCTACTCATTAGTAGATCAGTTAATACATTTAAATATCTGCTAAAAATGTCATGGCATACAGGAGAACAGTAGTTTAAGATCTTGCCTAGGGAGGTTTCTGATTTTTAAAAGATGTAGAAAGTAGGAGTAGATTTATGAATTTAAAATGAATGAGCATGTCTTATCTAATTTGCCAATGTTATACATAATAATACAAAATATAAATTTTAAGTTATTAGAATTATGTTCCCAAAAAAATATATATATTTATGACCAAATGAGCAAAAAATTACTCATAACAAATATTTAATATTATAAACAGCCTTAATTTTTGTTGAAAAAACATGAACCTTATTCTGTTGAACTTATTGTTGTCTGTTATTTTGATAAGTATTTCTGAGGTTTTTAGAGATCTAAAGACAAAATATTCAGTATATTTTTTTATGATAATTTCCAAGTAAGTTAGTATACTGAATAGGATGCTAAGCCCAATGCCCACACTACAAAGAGGTTCTAGCTTTTGGTCTGTAAATGACTACAGTGTTTTTTTTGCCATGCTATGAAAGGTTTAAAAATGGCCTTCATTTGGAGTATTTATTTATTTTTTATCTGTAGTCCCTATCTCTTTCCTGAACTGACTCATAATGGCAGCTCCCTCCATGTTGTTCGCAGGCAGGAAATGATCTCCTGTTCATTTCAAATTGAATACCCCCCAAACAATTAACCAACCAAATAAAAAAAATTGTTAATATGGTAATTGCCTCAGATCTTACATGGAAACCATTTGATGACTGCAGTGATTGTTACATTAATGGGAGATGATCTAAAATAGTTTGGTGATATTCGTCCACAGGAGTATTTTGCCAGGGTTGTTAGGAAAGTTGTTTCCATACACTTTTTTTTTTTTTTTTTTTTTACTAAATAGGGACTAAGTTTAGGATTGTAAAAACTAATTTGCTAGTTTGAGTTGGTTTTCTAAAATTAACGACAGAGTCCAGATGACAACAGTAAGTAATCTTTGTCTATCTTTCAACTATACCTGAGGCTGACATATTGTAAAAACTGGTAATCCTCTCTTCATCTCTCAGCAAATGTCTGCCCCTTGGAAATTTATGATCTCTTCTCCATTAAAATTCTTAGTGGTTTTCATTGTTATAGTATGTGACCATACCTCTCTGATTTACAATTCAGTAGGACTAGAAAAGAACCAAGGATAGTTAGATAATGAGACTTAATTTAGTTTCATGTGTTGAACACAAGGCTAGTTTCTCCATTCCTACTTGATACATAGGTATACGAGGGTAATTATAAAGTTATTTATTATACCAACCACTGGTTTTTTTTGTTCTTTATTGAATTTCTGTACACCCACATACAACTTCTGAAACATATTTTTATACTGCTCATATAATTTGTTGTTGATCATGTCCCTGTAAAGTAAAGTAATGAAAGCAGTCAAATTTATACAAATAGGAAAAGAATGCTCAAAAAAATTAAATTGTTCTTTTCATTTTATAAAACGAAAAATAGCAGTAAAAAATCATCTAATGGGAAATAATTACAAATTTTTTTCCTAAGAGATTATCAGAGAAGTTTTATTTTATGTTTTAGATTTTCAAAATTAAAGTTTGCAGACAGACAGACAGATAGATAGATAGATAGATAGATAGATAGATAGATAGATAGATAGATAGATAGATAGATAGAGAGAGAGAGAGAGAGAAAGAGAGAGAGAGAGAGAGAGAGAGAGAGAGAGAGAGAGAGAGAGAGAGAGAGAGAGAGAATCTTTTTTAGAAAATTGATTGTATTTCAAAGTAGGGTTTTATTCTGTTCTACCAAATAGAAGGTCTAATTTTTTTCCTATATTGACTCAGTTAAGACTTAGTGTAAATCATAATTCAATTAAAATGTACAAATTGCTTGCATATGTAACTGATTCTTTTCCATAATGTTAAACATATTAAACCATAAAGTATATTTCAAAGACTTTGTGCAAAACTTCTGTATTTCCACAACAAATGTAAATCAAATTTTAAAATCTCATTAACATTTTTTCAAAGTAGAAAATACCTTTCTGTTACTCGCACGAAGCAAGTGAAACATCTGTGTGACAAGAAATTCAAGTCTCTGAAGAAAGAAATTGAAATTCTCAGAAGATGGAAAGACCTCCCATGCTCATAGATTGGCACGATTAATTCAGTTAAAATGGTCATCTTGCCAAAAGCAATCTATAGATTCAGTGAAATCACAATCAAAATTAAAACTCAATTAATCATAAAGATAGAAAGAACAATTTACAAAATCATCTGGAATTAAAAAAAAAATCCAGGATACGGAAAAACTATTCTCAACAATAAAAGAACTTCAGGGGAAATCATCCTCGACCTCAAGCTGTAGGATAGAGCAATAGAGATAAAATTATATGCTAATGATACAAAGACAATGACTTCATTAAATACACAGGCAAATGGAAAGATATAATATATATCATCCTGTGTGAGGTAACCCAATCCCAAAATTACAAACATGGTAAACACTCACTGATAAATGGATAGCATTCTAAAAAATTCAGAATATCCAAAATGTAATTCACAGACCATATGAAGCTCAACAGAAGGAAGATGAGAGTGTGGGTGTTTCAATCCCTCTTAGAGTGTGGAACAAAATACTCCTTGGAAAAAATATGGAGACAAACTGCAGAGCCGAGACTGAAGGAATAACTATCCATTGTCTGCCCAACCTGTGGATCCATCCCATATACAGACACCAAACCCAGTCACTACTGTGGATACCAACATGTGCTTGCTGACAGGAACCAAATATGGCTATCTCCTTAGAAGCTCAGCCATTTCTTGGCAAGAAAAGAGGCTGATGCTCAAAGACTACTATCAGACTGATCATGGAGTCCCCAGTAGATGACTTACAGGAAGAACTGAAGGATCTGAATGGGTTTGCAACGTTATAGGAAGAACAACAATATGAACCAACCAGACTGTCCAGAGCACCCAGGGACTAAGCACCAACCCATGGTTCCAGCTGCATATATAGCAGAGTATGACCTTGTCAGACATCAGTGGGAGGAGAGGTTTTTGGTCCTGTGAAGGCTTGATTCCCCAGTGTAGGCATGTACCAGAGTGGGGAGGGTAAAATGGGTAGATGGAGGAAGACCCTCGTAGAAACACAGAGAGGGAAAATTGAATAGGGATTATCTGTGGCGAAACAAAGAAAGGACTAATATTTGAAATGTAAAGAAAGATAATATCTTGTAAAAATAAATAATAAATAAATAAATAAATAGATAAATAAATAAAAATAAAAATAGTTACAAAATACTACATATAAAAAGAATAATTCACTATGATGTCATACAGTATATTAACTAATATTTCCTAATATAGAAATTAAACATCCATGTTAATCAAAGGGTGTGTAGAAATTATTGTGTGTAAAAAAATGCCACAGAACTTGAAAAGTACACGATGAGAACTTATAAATTTATCTTGTTACTTTATGAGTCTTCCAGTCAAATTTCTATTATTACAATAAAATGCTCTAAACAAACCATCTTAGGGAGAAAGGCTTAAATTGGCTTGTAATTAGAAGTTACAATTTGTCACTTTTCATCTAATGAAAGTTGCCTAGGCAGATGGTCACATGTCTGCATTCAGAAGGATTGAGAAATGAGTATATCCTTGTATGTTCTTGTGACTTAGCTACTTTTTTTCATTCACAGAAGTGTCCAAAGCCCAAATGAAAAATAAAAATTGTTTCAACTATATTCAGGGCCCTTCGGATTGTTAAACTTCTTGAGTCCTGTGGGTTGCATCCAGAGTATTCAGTACTTTTTTGAATAATATGAAATTTTAGTGAGTACAAACCATGAATATCCTTTTGAATCTGGCTTACCTCACACTCGATGATATTTTCTACTTCCATGGATTTTCCAGCAACATTCATGATATGTTAATTTTTAATATCAGAGTAGTAGTCCATTGTGTAAATGGAACAAATTTTCTGTATATACTCTTTCATTGTGGGACATCTAGTTTGTTTGCACTGTCTTGTTATTATAAATAAGACTTCTATGAACATAATAGAGCACATACCCTTGTGGCATAGTGGGGTATCTTTTGGGTATATGACCAAGAGTGGTTTTCTGGGTATTCAGGTAGATATATTTCCAATTATCTTAGAACCTCCAGATGGATTTCCAGAGTGGATCTACCACTTTGAAATCCAAACTGCATTATGGATAAGTGTTTTTCTTTCTCTACTCCTTTACAACTGATGATTTTTTGATCTTGGGCATTCTGATTAGTGTACTGTGAAATATGTATGAAAAAATGTTTATGTCTCTCAAGAAAGATATGGAAGAAGACTTGAGAAAACACAGAGATCTCCCATGTTTTGGATTTGTAGAATTAACATAGTAAAAATGGCAATCCAACCAAAAGTAATCTATAAAAAAAAAAACCACAATCCTCAACAAAACTGTAACATAAATCTTCAAAGATTTGGAAAGAGCAGTTCTTAAATTCATCTGGAAAAACAAAAACAAAAAAAAATAGAATAGTGGAAATAATTAACAATAAAAGAACTTCAGGAGAAATCACCATCCCTGACCTGAAGCTATATCAGTATAAAAATGAGTGTGGTCAACTAAGGGGATTTATTCTTCAGGAGCTCGCTTTACATGAGAGGCATGAATCTAAGGAGAGATGCCTTCTACTTTGACAGCAGTGGGAGTGGTCAGCAGCACGATTCAAGGGCCTTTCTAACAAGGTTATAGATTCTCAGCTGGATGTCATCAGACAAGAACTGCATCTCCCACCTGGAGCTGGTGTGGTATCACCAAATCTCTTGGTTCATAGGCCTCCTTGAGCTGCTCTCAGGCGGTGTTTCTAACGACTTCTAGGGCTTTCATGAGTGTAAACAATGAAGAACCAGGGTTAAATTTTAAAGGATATAACACTGTCTCACTTCAGTAAGCGGGGGAGACCCCCTCCCTCATACAGGATTTCAAATGGAGTGATCTTACAGATTCCCAGTGTGTTCCTGACTTGGAACAAGGCAAAGGAAAAGAGAGCTGTCCAGTTATTCCCACCGTGGGTCTCTAAGGTCAATTTAGTCAAGTTTCTTTTTTTTTTTTTCCTTTCTACCTAGACTGAACTCTAGGGTCTATAAACAAATTGTAATTTCCAATCAACCCCCAGTTGGATGGCCAGTCCTTGACTTACCTGGGCAAAAAAAGGTGGGTACTTTGTCAGACCCAATTACCTTAGATATTCCAAACCATGGAAAATTTTTTCTAGGATTTTCTTAAGCACAACATTGGAAGTTTCTTTTTTTCTTTTCTTTTTTTTTTTTTTTTTGTTTGGGTAGGCCGCCACCCATCCTGAAAAGGTGTCTATACAAACTAAAATATATTTATTACCATACTTAGCTGGCTTTACTTCAATAAAATCTACTTCCCAATAGGCTCCAGGGCGATCTCCTCCTAGTCTTCTCCCTGGAGCATATCTTGAATGTCCTGCATCAATCATGGCACATGGTACACAGTTCTTAACTATTGCTTCTGCAACATCAGTGAGTCTTAAAACATAAAAAGTAGAAGTTTTACCAGTGTTTGAAGTGTTTGACTCCCAGGTGGGACAGGATTGTATATTTTCCAAAAATCTTTCCCCTTTTTTTGTGGTTCTTGCAGAACAACTCTCTGGAGAGGTTCTATCTGTTGAGTCCTGAAGGGCAGTATTGAGTCCTGAAGGGCAGTATCTTAGGGCCTGGAGAGGTTCCATCTGTTGCGTCCTGAAGGGCAGTATTGAGTCTGAAGGGCAGTATCTTAGGGAAAAGTACAGCCTGTTTAGCTTTAACATCAGCAATGCTTTTACCCCTTGTCACAGCATTGTGTCCTTTTTGATGTCCAGGAAAATGTATAATGGCCACTTTGGCAGGCAGATGAATAGCCTCAAGGAGGCTCAGAATCTCCTCTTTATTTTTTATGTCCTTGCCTGCTGACATCAGCAACCCTCTGTGCCTATACATGGCAACGTGGACATGGGCTGTAGCAAAAACATACCTGCTATCTGTGTAAATATTGATGGACTGCCCTTGAGCAATCTAAAGGGCCTGAGTCAGGGCAATTAATTCAGCTTTTTGAGCTGACTTACCTTCCTGCAGGCTGCCAGCCCGCACATCTCGCTTACCATCTACCACTGCAGCCCCTGCCATCCTCTTACCTTCCACTAGGAAACTGCTTCTGTCTGTATACCAGTTTGGAACACCTGGTCATGGCTGGTCACGTAGATCACTTTGAATCCCAATTTCCTCTGCAAGGATGTTTGCACAGCAGTGACCGGGTGAGGAGTTGTCCGTTTCAGGCAGAAAGGTGGCAGGATTGAGAATAGCAGGTGGAGCAAACATGACCCGTTCAGTCAGCAGCAGACTCTGGTAGTGAATCATCCAAGCATTTGCCATCCATAGGTCTGTGGGCTGACAAATAGTGCTTTCAAGAGAGTGAGGGGCTTCCACAGTTATTTGCTGTCCCAGAGTTAATTTGTCAGCATCTTTAATGAGTAGTGCTACTGCAGGAACAGCCTTTAAACATGTGGGCCATCTCCTGGCCACTGGGTCCAGCTTCTTAGATGAATATGCTACCAGCCTCTTCCAGGGCCCTAGAGCCTGAGTAAGAACTCCTCTGGCCCCCACGCCCTCTCATCAACATAGGGATGCAGGGTTTGGTTAGATCTGGCAATGCCAAGGCTGGCACAGTCAGCAGGGCCTCCTTAATATTTTCAAAGGCTTTCTGATGTTCCGATGTCCATCTGAATTCTCAACTTTTCTTGGTCAAGGGGTACAGGAGGGCGGCCAGTGTTGCAAACCCAGGTTTCCAAAGTCTGCAGAACCCAGCAGTGCCTAAGAATTCTCTCACCTGTCTTGGAGTAGACAGTGTTGGTATTTGAGTCACAGTCCTTTTTCTAGCCTCTGTCAGCCACTGTTTTCCATCCCGGAGAGTATATCCCAAGTAGACTACTTCTATGTGACATAGCTGGGCTTTTTTAGCAGAGGCCCATTAACCCAACTCACCCAGTTCGCCTAGCAATCTCTTGGTGCCCTGCCAGAATTCTCTCTCCGTGGCTGCATCAAGGAGCAAGTCATCAGCACATTGAAGCAGAGTTATCTGGCAGTTTTCAGCTCAGAAGGAGGCTAAATCTCGATGTAGAGACTTATGAAAAAGGGTGAGGGAGTTTGTGAACCCCTGGGGTAACCGCTTCAAGGTCAATTGTCCCATTTGTCCCATGTCAAGATCTCTCCACTCAAAGGCCAATATGGGCTGGCTGGAGGGATGTAACTTCAGGCAAAAGAAAGCATTTTTTTTTAAATGAAGTACTGTGTATCATTTTTGCTTTGGAGGGAGTGAGCTGAGGAGGTTATAGAGATTAGGAACAGCTGGGTAAAAGTCTTGAACCCTCTTATTGACCTCTCTCAGGTCTTGGGCTGGTTGATAGTCACTGGTGCCAGGGTTCTTTGCCAGCAGTAGAGGAGTATTCCAGGGTGACTGGAAAGGTACCAAAATACATAATTGTAATAGTCTCTGAATATGTGGCCTGATTCTATCTCTTACTCCAAGGCTCATTGGGTATTGTTGTACTCCTATAGGGGTTGCATCCCTTTTCAGTCCCACAACCACAGGGAGAACTCTGACAGCCATTCCCATTCCTCCAGTCTCTGCCCATGCTCTAGGGAAAGCACTCAACCAATTTTTTAGGTCTAGCACCTCCGTTTGCTTTATGCCTTCATGGAATAAGTATTCTTCCTCAAGATGCAGGGCTAAGACTACGGAGGTGGGAGATTCGCAACTTACTCTCCTCCCTTCTTGGATAAATCTAATCTAGGCAATTATTTAGTCAAAAGATCTCTTCCTAGAAGCGGTGTGGGACACTTGGGAATGAGCAAGAAGGAATGACTCACTTGGCCTTTCCCCAGATCTACTGTGTGTGCAGTGGTCCAGGGGTATTGTTTCTGACCGGTGGCTCCAATCACTATGGTTCTTTTATTTCTTAATTTTCCCAGTGGATATTTCAACAAACAATGCTCTGCCTCTGTGTCAATTAAAAAGTCCATGAGGGTCCCCTCCACCATCAGGGTTACCCTAGGCTCGGGGAGCCCCTTCCCCTATTCATCATTTTTCAGAGGCCGGTCCTTAGGGCCGCTTCCCTTCTTTGGGCATTCCCGTGCCCAATGTCCATTTTCCTTGCAATAGGCACATTGGTCCTTCTCTAAAATCTTCTGGGCATACCTTCTTCTTTCAGGTCTGGGTTCATTGTTGCCCAGGTAACCTGTCTGTCTATTATCTGGCTTGTTTCTTCCTTTACGTTCCCCTACTACTGTGGCCATAATTCTGCTTAAATTCCTCTCCTGTCTTCTTTCCCTCTTATTCTCCCTCTCTTCTTTTTCTCACTTTTCCCTCTCTCTCTTCTCTTCCTCTGTTTTTCTCTTGTGATATACCTTTTCTGCTTCCATAACTAAATCTTGTAAAGCCATGTCATGTAATCTTCAAAAGCCATAGCAACCGCGACTTGCTGACCATCAGAGGTAAGGTTAAAAGGAGTATAGTATCTATATGCTTCTATCAATTTTTCTAGAAAAACAGATGGGAGCTCTGTAGGGCCCTGCATCACTTCTCTTACCTTACACAAATTGGTGGGGTGTCTCATCGCTCCCTTTAAGACTAGATCCTGGCCGGTAAACTGTCAACCTCAACCTACCTTGGGCCATGTTGTAGTTCTAATCTGGCCGGTCCAGAGGGAATGGAGCATTCTAATTGTACAGATCAGCCGATGAGAAAGGGCAATTTTGGAGGGTCTGCAGAGACTGCCTGTCTGTGGGTGGTTTGCCCACAGGTAGTAAAGAAAAAGCCAAAAGTGGTGTCAGGAGCTTTATCTGCTGGGCGACTCTGGGCTTGTTGGCTCCGGGTCCCAGCTGCAGGTACTCGGTCCTCAGACTGTGCCTTTTGCAAACTTAGAGCAGGATGCAGGGACCTGGGGAGTGGGAGCGGCTTGAGGAGTAGGCCTGCATGCCTTTTCACCGCCAGGCCAGAAATCTCACTGGTTCAGGCAGTGTCTGCATTGTCACCACTGCTGCCGCCATCACCACTGTACTTACTACTTCTTAGGGCAGAAAGCGCGGGCACTGTGCTGACCCACCCTCGTGCATGGGAGCAGCTGGTGAGGGCTCTGAGAGGCATGGGGGAATCCATGGTTTGATTTATGGTGGTGGATTCTGAAAGGCTGTTGAACCAGTTAGGACCCAGTTCCACTCTGAAAAACAATGGCTTTAACTTCAAAGATAAGCTTCAAAACAAAAGTCCCCTTTAGTGACCATTTTACATTAAAAGTAGGGCATTCAGAGGCTCAATAAAGTCTGCGTAAGTTCCTTCTTAATTTCTACTGAAAAATTATGGGCCTTGATCTAACTTCAGTCCAGTGGCTTAAAGTCAAACTTGGGGGGCGGGAGGGCATTACAGTCCTTCCAATATCATGGAAAACATACACAAAACACACACAACCACTGACAAATACCTGAAAACAGACACAAAAAAACAAATACACACTGACAAATGCCCATCTTCTAAGGTACAAACAAAATCAACTTAGAAATGCAGAAGGTCGGGAAAGTTCAATATCCGCTCCAGACGGAATCCTGGAGTCATCGCCCTCGCTCACGGTGTCCCTCAGAGCAAGCAGCAGCCTTTGATTCTAGCATGTCTGCTGATAACACTCAGTGCCTAACCCCAAGGCAAAGTCACTGTTTCTCACAAAACGTAGCTAATGCCAGTTTCAGGACTAAAACTCGCCAGCTCAAAGAAATAATTTTAGACAAAAAATTTCACCTCCAAGTGGGTTTTTGGAGATATGGGTGGTCACACTGATCCAAGGCAAGCCCCAAAATGAAAGACTCTGAGAAGAGCCCCTTGCTCAGGCCTCTGGACAATATCAGACACCCAAGAAATCACGATAGACCAAGACTGATGTAAACCACATGAGGCTTTATACAGGGAAAGTCAGAGCTCTGGGGACAACTCAGATACCATGTAGAGGTAGAGGAGTCGACCACGAGGGGAAAGAGGTTCCAGATTTTATATGCCATCACGGGGAAAGGAGAAGGTGTGGAGTCATGGATTTCCAGATCTAAAAAAAAAATGTCTATTCTAAGGATATGGGTATGGGAGGAGTATAAGGAAAGAGTCTGGTGCAGGTGTAGCAACTCCGGATTAGCCAGGATATGGTTGCTGTGGAGATTTTCTGACTCTTTCTCAGCAACCAATATCACAAACAGCTGGGCCCACTTACTATGAAGGAGAAGCACTAGATGGATAAATTGCTGTGACTTCAGTTGCAAGCCCTAGACCCTGGGGGTAGCATAAAAATAGGTTCATGTTAGCCGAAACTTCAGGGTTAGGGAAATATATAGGAGATATGCCTACTTCTCATAGACACCTCTGCAATCATACCTGGACTATTCCAGTTTCTATAACCTGGTAAACATTATTGGGGGGTTGTAGCTCCAGATTGGCCCCATGTGTTGCTACAGCTGTCTTTGTCCAGTCAAGAGATTGTTGTGCAGTAACACAATTAGTCCCTAGGTGTGGGGAGCCGTGAGCAATAGCCATCATGAGCCTCCGCTGTGCTTAACTGGTAAACAAGTAATGTTCGAAGATGCAAGAGTAAATTCGTACCAAGTCACTGCCCATCCCGGGGCATAGTAGTGGGGTGATGAGTGAGCAGCTAATCAGGAGCTGACACATCACATGGAGGGGTATATAAGCAGCAGCATTTTCCTTGTTCGTTGTTCTTCTTTCACTTGTGCAATCAATGTTCTCCCAATAAACGTGTGCAGAAGGATCCTGTTGCAGCCTCGTTCTTCCTGGCCATTTGAACGCATGCAAGAAATCTCCCCGTTTTTATTTTATTAAAATGCAAGCCACTCTTTAATGGATGAAGATAGACGTTGATTCCCTAGTGTGCAGAAATAGGGGCCATGTACAGGGTTAGCTCTTAAGCTCACAGGCTTTTACCCAGAGAAAACCTGACCTGCTCCCGTGCCGTTTTTCCTAGGGGATGGACACTTGGACACTCAACCCTCAAGCAAATCGACTTGTCTTCTAGTAGTGCCCAAACCTCTGAGCGACTCCTATGTGGTGCTTAGCCCAACAATCCATAAGAGTCAACGACCTACTCACTCATACCTGTGCAATGAGTCTAGCCTCTAGGGGTGCAAGAGCTGAGTATGGCCTAAGGCGAGCTTTAATTTTTGAGTCTCTCTCATTTTCCACAGAACCGAGGAGCACAAGAGCAGAGAATTCAGATGTCAATTAATTCTTAAGCATGGATAGCCAAATTTCAGGGGAGGCCCCTTGTTCAATGGCTGCAAGTGCTTTAGTGAAAACTACCTTTCCACTGTCTTGTTTGTTTTGGGTTTTGAGCTTGCAGACCAACCAGAGCATGGACACAAGCCCACAGCAGATGGCAGCAGCAAACAAAATTACCCCCACCCATTCCTTAAAGTAAGAAAAAGCAGAGGTAAAATTGCCAGCAATGATGGATGCTATTCAAGTTCCATTAAGGCTTAAAATCTGGCGTTAGATGTAAAGAATTGAGGAAACACCCTAATTCGTCAATGGCATAGTTTTCAGAAACAAAGAGCTCTTCAGTTTTCACTAGCGGGAGAACTTCCAGCCACAGGAACATTCACGTCCTCACAGCTCCACCTGCCCTGAATTGCTCTGGTCAGCCTCTCCGGGAGCTGCAGCTGTTGTCGATGGTCCTGAGGAAACACAAACAGACCCTCTCTCCCAAACTAATTTAGAGTGCTCCTCTCTCACCTGATTCAGTGCCTCATTGTCCCTCTGGAGTTCTACATCACTGTCAACACCGGTGGGCAATGATTTCCATACCCTTATGGCAATCTGATTCACCTGCTCAAATACCTGCACTGGATACCCTGTATGTTGTGCAAATCAACATTGATCAAGAAGCATATCTCTATTCCATGCAAATTCAGCTTGATCAGTGGAAATAGGACATCCCAGCAAGGAGAATCTAATCTCTCTCCAAATCCCCGAACAAAAGGTCCATCTATAAGAGGCTGCCTGCCCCTTTAAGAGCTCCATTTGCATTCGGCACTCAGCAGGGCATTTTCAGCTGAACCTAAGGCCCAGCCGCAGTGCTTTTATCACTTTCTGCTGTGCAAATTGAGGCTGCTTTTCAAAAAAGTTAAAGGATGGACAGCCAGCAGATAAAGTTTTCCAAAGCTAAAAATATCTCCATAGGAGCCAGAGCAAGACATCTCCCGTTTTTCTTCTGTCACTAGGAGAGCTCCAAAATAACTTTTATTTATTTATTTATTTATTTATTTATTTATTTATTTATTTATTTATTTATTTTTATTTATTTATTTTACTTATTTTTCTATCTGTGCCTTCTTTTTCATTTCTCTCTGTTTCTTATATGCTTCCCTGGTGCTCCTGCAAAAGTCATTGCCCTTCCTTAACAGCTAGCTCATATTTCTTGTCCTGGATAAAGTGTCCTTGAGGTACTCACTTATCTACGTGAGGTTCTTAGCCCCAAGGTCGATCCACAAGTTTATCTACACTTGCTTTATGATCTTATGTGTCTGCTGAGCTACCCCCAGCAGATACACTCATGTCCAGGGTGATGAAAAATTAAGGCAATAGCATTATATCAAGGCTAAGAAAAAAAGCAAGCAACACAACCCCAACGAAAATTACTGGACCTACTGCGTAAGAAAGCATACCTCTCAGAGACTCACATTAATTTTCTTTTACTTACGGGTACCTCTGTTCCCCAACTGAAGAGTTCTGAATCCACGCAGTTGAATCCTTCTCAACATTCTGTGTTGCCAGAACACTTCCTTACCACCGTTCCCCAGCTGAAGAGTTCTGAATCCATGCCAGATCCTTCTCAACAGTCTGTTTTGCGGGAACCTTCATCAACCACTCCTTCTCTGCGATGCAGTTCTGAATCCTCCCTGTAGCAGTGGGTCTTCCCTCGTGCCCGAAGATGTTTCTCGTCCTGGGTTTCGGCACCATTTCTTGCAGGTTCTCAACTGGCCAGGAAGAACGACGCTGCAACAGGATCCTTCTGCACACATTTATTGGGAGAGCATTGATTGCACAGGTGAAAGAAGAACAACAAACAAGGAAAATGCTGCTGCTTGTATACCCCTCCATGTGATGTGTCAGCTCCTGATTAGCTGCTCACTCATCACCCCACTACTACGCCCCGGGATGGGCAGTGACTTGGCACGAAATTACTCTTGCATCTGCGCACATTACTTGTTTACTAGTTAGGCACAGCGGAGGCTCATGATGGCAATTGCTCACGACTCCCCACACCTAGGATTTACTACCACCCTAATAGCGAAGTTCTGGACACTTATGACTTCAAAAATACCAGGAAAAAGAAAGAAGCTATTTCTCTCATCCTCACAATGGTTATGGGGATCAGGCTACCAGCTGGTGTCCGTATGGGGACTACTGCCCTTGTAACTGGACCCTAACAACTGAAGCTAGGTCTAGAATGATTGCAGACAGCGATAACAGCAGACATGTCAATCAGTCATCTAGAAGAATATTGGATTACACTCTCTGAAATAGTCTTAGAGAGTAAGAGACTTAGATTTATTGTTCCTGTGGGAAGCACGTGCAGCTGCATGGGCCAAGATGATGCCCTGGCCCATTGCCAGGTCCCGTGAACCCCACATGTTTAATGCCTTGCCCAAACATGTGCAGTGAAACTGCATGCCTAAGCTGACTGCCAAGTTATATTATTCCTCATAATCCAGATCTGTCAGCCTATCTGTGACCACTCTGAGTTCGTGCTCGGTTCATGCATGGAGCATGTGTGATTCTAATTGAATGAGGTTGTGTGGAGCGAGATGAAGTCAGTTGCCACGAGTGAATAAGAGTAGCACCTGCCTCAAGTAAAGAAGGAAGCTTTGTGAACCTGTCTGGTGTCCCTGTCATCTTGTCTCTTTGGCAAGTGGTGGCCCGTACAGGGAACACATCATGATGGTAAGCAAGGGTAAGTAAAGAAAGCACAGGCCTGTCATGTTCCCAGGGAGGGGGGGAGGGATAATGCATTAAGGATCTCAGATAGAGAGATGGAGGGAATTTATACAATATGGGTTAAACTTCATCTAAAGTGAAAGTAGAAATGGCGTTGACCCAGCTTCTTAAAACAAGTAATATTAACATGAAAGCAGAGACAGTGGACTAATTTCTAGAAGATTGAGTGTCCTAGTGTCCTTCCCCCAGGAAAGACGACATGGGAGCTGACCAAGACCCCTCTGGGTGATGAGCCTGAGAGGAGCTTTTGTGTAAGGAACCTATGCTTGCACACTTGGGATTTGACCTCTATCTCCACTTTCAGTACTGGTTGGCCTGTTGCGTCCAACATAAAAGAAAAGGGTGAGATGTGAGGAGCCGTCCTCACGGTCACCATTACAAGATGGCGCTCACAACACCATTGTCACCAATGCTCATAGTGAGTGTGCACAGGCGTCAGTGTATCTTTCCATTACCTGAGGCCTGCCTCTTCCATGGCGTCATCTGGCTGATGGTGGGCAGCCAATCCCGGTGGTGCACGTCTCCAACAATACTTCTAACCATACTTCACAGCCTATATAAGGGAGGGGTTTTCTGCTCTCTGGGTCTCCTGTCCTGAAGCTGATCATCTATCTCTTAAGATGTATTAAAGCTTTACTGCAGAAGGATCCGAGTGTCCTGTGGGTGTTCTTGCTGGCAAGAATGTAGTGTGGGTCATAACACCCCTAAAGAACTAGAAGCAATCGTTAATAGTCTCCCAACCAAAAGTAAGACCAGGATCTGATGGGTTTAGTTCAGAATTCTATCAGATTTCATGGAGACCTAATACCAATACTCCTCAAACTATTATGCAAAATTAAAAGAGAAGGAACACTATTTAATATGTTCTTTGAAGCAAGATTACAACTATACTCAAACCATACAAAGACCTAATGAAGAAAGGACTCTTTATACCAATTTCCATTATGAATATCGGTGCAAAAATACTAAATAAAATCATTTCAAAACGAGTCCGAGAATACATCAAAAAGATAATCCATCATGATCTAGTTGGCCTCTTTCTTATGATGCAGGGAGAGTTTAATATCAAAAATCCATCAATTAAATACATTATAGAAAAAAAAACCAAAGAAACAACAAAACTCAACTACAAAAACCACATGATCATCTGATTAGATGCTGAGCAAATAGTTGGATAAATACAATGCCCATTCAAAATAAGTCCAGGAAAGATCAGGAATTCAAGGCATACACCTAAACATAAAAAAAGAAGAGAAAGCCCAGGATTTAACTTTAATCTAAATGGTCAGAAACAGGAAGGAATCCCACTAAAATCTGGGACTGGACAAGGCTGCCTGCTATCTCCCTGCCTATTCAATAGAGTACTTGAAATCCTAGCCAGAGCAATTATACAAAAAAACGAGAACAGATGAATGCAAATTGGAAAGGAAGAAGTCAAAATGTCTCTATTTCCAGAAGATATGATAGCATGTATCTATGACCCCAAAAATTTCAACAGAGAACACCTAATCCTGATACACATGTGTTTTGCAAATTGTATCTTATATCTCGGGTATACTAAGTTTCTGGGCTAATATCCACTTATCAGTGTTTAAATGTCATTTGAGTTCTTTTGTGATTGTGTTACCTCACTCAGGATGATGCCCTCCAGGTCCATCCATTTGCCTAGGAATTTCATAAATTCTTTTTTTAATAGCTGAGTAGTACTCCATTGTGTAAATGTACCACATTTTTTGTACTCATTCCAATGTTGAGGGGCATCTGAGTTCTTTCCAGCCTCTGTCTTTTATAAATAAGGTTGGTATGTACATAGTGGAGCTTGTGTTCTTCTTACCGGTTGGGACATCTTCTGGATATATGCCCAGGAGAGGTATTGTGGGATCCTCTACTAGTACCATGTCCAAATTTCTGAGGAACCGCCAGACTGTTACAGAGACAAAGTTTGGAGCTGAGACAAAATGATCAACCATCTAGAGACTGCCATGTCCATCCATCACATAATTAGCAACCAAACGATGACACCATTGCATACACTAGCAAGATTTTGCTGAAAAGACCCAGATATAGCTGTCTCTTTTGAGACAAGCCTGGGGCCTAGCAAATACATAAGTAGATGCTCACAGTCAGCTATTGGATGGAGCACAGAGCCCCCAATGGAAAAGCTAGAGAAAGTATCCAAGGAGCTAAAGAGATCTGCAACCCTGTAGGTCCAATAACATTAGGAACTAACCAGTACCCCGAAGCTCTTGACTCTAGCTGCATATGTATCAAAAGATGGCCTAGTCGGCCATCACTGGAAAGAGAGGCCCATTGGACATGCAAACTTTATATGCCACAGTACAGGGGAATGCCAGGAATAAAAAAAAAATGGAAATGCAAGGGTAGGGAAGTGGGAGGAGAGGGTGTGGGGACTTTCGAAATGTATATTCTAAGTGTAATTGAGGAAAATATGTAATAATAAAAATATTAACAAAATAAATAAATAAGCCTGGTATGAACATCATAAAGAATGAATTCTTATTACACATCGGAACATTTTCTTTGTATTTGCCCAGGAGAGGTGTTGCTTGTCTTCTGGTAGTCCTATGTCAATTTTCTGAAGAACCACCAGACTGGTCCAGGTCTCTGCCAAGTGTATTCTGCAAAGGCCCCAGACATCCGGTCACTTTCCAGGCCAGAGGAAAGGGGGTCTGCCCCGTGCATCTTGGTTCTGAGACCCTGCCAGGTGTATTCTGCACATGTGACAGTACGGACTACAAAATGCAAAAGCTTCTGGGAGAGGCTGGAGCCACAGAGCTTCTAAGGCAGCCCCCTTTTCGGGCCCCAGACAGCTCGCCACTGTCCTGGCCAGAGGAAAGGGGTTTGCCCAGTGCGGGAGCGCTTTGACTAAGCATCAGCAGCAGATATATTGGTTCCAGGACCCAGTCGAGAGTATTCTGCACAGGCCCCAGACATCTGGCCACTTTCCCAGTCAGAGGAAAGGGGTCTGCCCAGTGCAGGAGTGCTTTGCATGACCATCAGATGCAGACATCTTGGTTCCAGGACTCCTCTGAGAGTATTCTAGTCATGTGAGAGTGTAGAATACAGAAGCTAACACCTTCTGGGACAGGCCAAAGCAACTCAGCTTCAGGACAGGTCCTGTTTTGGGCCTTCATCTTCGGCCAGGAGGGAGGTCTTAAGGCCATATATCTGTGCACCTTCCCTGTGAGATTAGAGCTTGCCTACAGAGAGTGCTCTGACCACTGAAACTCAGAGGAGAGAGCAAGTCTCCCATGTCTGCTGATAGAGGCTAACAAAATCGAGACCAGGCTGGCCTCGAACTCAGAAATCCGCAAGCTCTAACCAGAGACAACTATAACAACTAGCTGAAGAGATTTCTAGATGGCAAAAGCCAAATGTAAGAATTGTACTAGCAGAAATCAAGACCACTCACCATTATCAGAACACAGCACTGCCACCCCACCTAGTCCTGGTAACCCCAACACAACCGAAAAGCTAGACCCGGATTTAAAAGCATATCTCAAGAAGATGGTTGAGGACATCAAGAAGGACTTTAATAATTCACTTAAAGAAATACAGGAGAACACTGCTAAAGAGTTACAAGTCCTTAAATAAAAACAGGAAAACAGAACCAAACAGGCAGAAGTCCTTAAAGAAAAACAGGAATACACATCCGAACAGGTGATGGAAATGAACAAAACCATACTAGACCTAAAAAGGGAAGTAGACACAATAAAGAAAACCCAAAGTGAGGCAACGCTGGAGATATAAACCATAGGAAAGATATCTGGAACCATAGATGCAAGCATCAGCATCAGAATACAAGACATGGAAGAGAGAATGTCAGGTGTAGAAGATTCCATAGAGAACATCAGCACAACAATCAAAAAAATGCAAAATGCAAATGGATCCTAACTCAAAACATCCAGGAAATACAGGACACAATGAGAAGACCAAACTTACAGATAATAGGAGTTGATGAGAATGATGTTTTTCAACTTAAAGGGGCGGCAAATATCTTCAAAATAATTATAGAAGAATACTTTTTCAAACCTAAAGAAAGAGATGCTCATGAACATAAAAGAAGCCTACAGAACTCCAAATAGACTGGACCAGAAAAGAAATTCCTCCCAACACATAATAATCAGAACAACACATTCACTAATAAAAGATAGAACATTATAAGCAGTAAGGGAGAAGGGTCAAGTAACATATAAAGGCAGGCCTATCAGAATTACACCAGACTTTTCACCAGAGACTAGGAAAGCCAAAAGAGACTGAACAGATGTTATACAGACACTAAGAGAACTCAAATGCCAGCCTGGGCAAAATCTCAATAACCATAGGTGAGGAAATCTATGTATTCTATTTCTCCTTCCCTGTGTAATTTGTTGACAACTTTATAAAGTATTATAACTATCTATCCTAAAATTTAACATTTTTTGTTTCATATTATTAATCAGTAGTTTGAAATACGTACTTATTATGGCACTACCCAATGCAGATAGAAAATATTCATGATTATTATTTTTTAAACAATATTGTGTATTTATGTTTAGGTAGGCATGAAATTATTAGGACAAAGTATTCTGTCCTCGTTCTAAAATCAGTTCTAGGTAACAGTAAAATAGTTCCTATGATCTAGAAGTAAACACAGAAAAATAGACAACAGGAAAGTTACTTTAAACCTAGATGATATATATTTACACAGTATATTTCAAATGAGTCACTAATCTTGTTTTCAGGGATCACAGATGTGTAATCTGCTTGATTACTTTATCTGCTAGTAGCATAAACAGAACTTTCTGCCACTATATAACAGCAAGCCCTAAGAATTAACTTTCAAGTTTGGTTATAATTTTATTTATTCATGTTCTATTACTCGAGTATGTGGTTTCTTCAGAAAGTGTTGTAGTATCAAGTTTTGGACTGTAACCTAGAGTAATACCACTTAACTGTAATATTTTAAATAAACTTCCTAAATTGTGGCATTCCGTAAGGGAATAACAGACATAATCCTATCCTCATGCTTACCTAAACTTGTAATCTCTAATGTTTCCTCCTCCTATTATGTTGCATGTGTTCTGTCATTCCCTCCTTCCATAAAGGCTTCATCCTTTCTTCCATACAATGTGCCACTTTGGGGTTCCTTATCTCCACAGATACTCCAAGTTAAACATAAAATCTAAAAGTTGAAGCTAGACCAAATGTGATTACAGACACGTAGCATTTCTCTTTATAGGCCTGACTTAACGCATTTACTATATAGTATTTTCAAGTTCCATATACTCTCTAGCAAATTTAGTTACAACTGATTGCATCTCCTAGATAATTTGAAAACAAAAGCAACAAAAATGACTGAGCAAATATCACTATATAACCATGCTATCTTTTCTACACTCAAGTTGATATAGGTGAGTCACCAGTTAGTTCTATTTTTAGATATTTTAAGCAAATTCCACACTGATTTTATCCTGGATGTACCAACTTAAGCACCCACCAGCAGTAGAGCTGTACTTTATTCCCACATCGCTAATGCTTCTTGAATTTTGTTTTCCTGATTGTACTCATTCTTCAATGGATGAGCTAGAATTTAAGTTTGGAGAAAAAAAGAGCACCAGAAAATTTTTTGTGGGAGCCATAGCTAGTGTTGAAAGATATAAGGAGTAATGTAATAAAGGGAATTGTTTCCTCGAGATGAGTATCCACCAAGCTAATCCTGCAACTTGTGCAAAGAAATGTCCTAAGGATTTGTCTGTTTATAGCAGAAAAACAACATATCAAATTTATGAAAAAGTATTCAAGGAAGCAGGCAGGTTCTATCTTAAGCATGCAAAAGAACTTGGCAACATCCACCATGTAGTTCTTTCGTCAGATTAATGAAGGATACAGAAGAAAAAGAGCCATGGAGTCTTCCTACGTGGTTATGGAAAGCCAATGCGGGGATCCAGGTTGCAGCGAAGTGAATAGATGCCTAGAGGGGCTTTTTGTTAAGGTATGAAAGGGAAGCCTATATTGTGATGTAAGAAGGTCCACAGCTGTGAGATATCTCTCAAAGAAAGCTACAAACAAAGAATGGAACCAAACCAAGACAGAAAATATATTGTAGTCATGAAACTAGATAGGAAGAGATTTTTAAGCCACAATGTACATAAATTTAGGATTTGGGGTATATGATTGTAGTTGTATATGGAATTTTATCTCATGTTAAGCATGATTATGCCCTGGAAATTCATATACTTTATTTGCAGTTGTATATTGGATATTGGATACTATGCTAGGCATAACTATTGCTTTCCTTTGGAATATAACATAATATAAGTACATATGATTGTATGTGTTATTGACAAGAGGTACACTTATGATGGCTAGTCTTGGTTGTAACCCTGATAATATTAGGAATTCACCAAAACTCTGGGAATTTGTTGCACCTGTGAGGGATTTTTTTTTCCTGCTTTGATTATGTGAGATAGGAAGACCAACCCCAAATATAGATCCTTTGTTCTGTTGTAGAAACAACTCTACACTATATATATCATTGATGTTAGTTTTTTAATAAAAGTGTGTAGCTAGGACTAAATTCTAGTAGTTTCAATCAATATAGTTTTTATGATCTTACACTGTTTCTGTCTTTTATTACAGTGTTTTCTGAACACTGAGGTAGTGATTTGATGGTGACCTCCATTGTAGGACTGAATGTTAGAAGGTCCCTCAGGCTTTGCATATTATCTGGCTGCAAGTCTCTGTATTTGTTTACATCTGCTGCATGAGTTTACTTCAGTGATGATGAATGAGCAAGATACAGATCTGTGAGTATAGCAAAATGTCAACAGGAGTCATTTAACTGCTATACTCCATTAGTAGAATAGTAGTATTTGATCTTTCTCTAGATCCCTGCCATTTCTAGTTTCAGGTTCTTGGCCATTCAAGCATTGTTGAGTATGGATTCCACTTAATGATATCTGTGATTGTATGTGCTTGGCACAGGGAATGGCACTATTAGGAGATGTGGTCTTGGAGTAGGTGTGTCACTATAGGTGTGGGCATAATACCTTCATCTTAGCTTTAGGAAGTCAGTCTTCCACTAGCAGCTTAAAGATGAAGATGTAGAACTCTCAGCTGTGCCAACTCTATGCCTGTTTGGATTCTACCATGTCCCACCTTGATGATAATGGACTGAACATCTGAACCTGTAAGGTAGCTCCAATTAAATGTTGTCCTTTATAAGGCTTGCCTTGGTCATAGTGCCTGTTCACTGCAGTAAAACCCTAACTAAGACAGCATCTTTAGAGCCTCTTTGTCTAAGAAAGTTAACTTTGGGTATTTTGTTTGTTTGCTTTCCTATCATGCAGGTTCTTTGTGTATATTATGTTTTCTTGTTTGGGGTTTTGATTAGATAGAGTATGTGAATGTGTGTTTCTGTATCAATATATGTTGTTTTTTTGTTTGTTTTTTTGTTTTGTTTTGTTTGTGTGTGTGTGTGTGTGTGTGTGTGCATTTGTTTATTTTCTTTGGTTGTTTTGTCCTATTCAGTTTGTTTGGTTTATTTCTTTAGTATTCTTTAGATAACTATTTGTTTCCTAAAAAGTGACAGACAGTAGGAATCTGGATTAGAGAAGAAGTGGAAAGGAACCTGAAGGAGTTACTGTTAGGGGAAACTGTAATCAGAAAATACATCTCAAATATAGCTTCCCCTCCCTCCTCTTCTTGAAGTCCTTCCCAGGAGCTCCCCTTCCCCAATGCATTCCTCCTCTCTTTCTCTTCAGAATAGGAGAGACCTCCCATGTATATAAAACTGCCTTGTCATATCAAATTACAGACTAGGAACATCCTCTCCTATTAAAGCTAGAAGGGGCAGCTCAATCAGCAGAAAATATCTTAAAGGCAGGCAACAGAGACAGGGAGAGACTGTTCTCACATTGTTAAGGGTTCCACATGAATCCAAAGCTACATAAATTTTACATATGTGCCAAGGGCCAAGGTCATTCTCATGAATGCTACCTTGTTGTCTCAGTGTCTGTGTGGCCCCAAGAACTCAGGTAAGTTGATTCTGTGAGTTTTCTTGTGGTTTCCTTGACCTCCTTGACTCCAGTAAACCTTCTTCCTTTTTCACAGATTCCCTAAAGTCAAATGAAATTTTGGCTGTGGTTCTTGCATATGCCTCCATCAATTGCTAGTTGAAGTCTTTCTCATGACAGTTATGTTAGTCTCCTATTTGCCAGTAGAGCAGAACATTGTTAACAATATCAAGGATGTGCTCTATTTCTTGGCATATGCCTCAAGCTGGTCCAGTCATTGGTTGGCCATTCCCTCAATATTTGTTCTAACTTTACCCCTGCAAATCTTGTAGGCAGGAGAAATTGGACGATGAAGTTTTTATAGTAGGACTTGTGTCCCATTCTCTCCATTGGAAATCTTGCCTGGCTACAGGAGATGGACATTTCAGGCTTCATATTACCCATTGCAAGGAGGGTTAGTTACTGTTACCCTCAATTCACTCTCTTAGATTCTGAGGAATTTCTATTTCTGTAGGTTTCTAGCTCATTCCAACGATGAATTCCCCCAATCCAGTTGTCTCTTCCAGTACTCCCTCCCTCAATTCTTTCCCCTCATGATCCTTCTGGTTTGCATCCAAACACCAACTCTTGTCCAGTGCTAGTCCCATGTCCAATGAAAATGCCTAGACTATATTCCAATCTCAGTGAGATATCATTTTTGGCATCTTTGGATTACAACATGGTTATCTTTTATAATCAGTACCAACTTATATGTGAATATGTACAATGTTTGCCTATGTGGGTCTAGGTTACCTCACTCATGGTGATATTTTCTTGTGCCATCTATTTTTTTTTGTACAAATTTCAAATTGTCTTTGTTTTTAATAGCTGTGAAGTATTCCACTGTATAAGTGTACCACATTTTCTTTATTCTTTTTTTGATTGAGGGATAACTAGGTTGTTTTCAGTTTCTGGATATTATGAATAATGTCTCTATGAACATAATTGAGTAAGTACTCTTATGGTGGTAGGATGGAGTTTCCTTTTGGTATATACCTAGGAGTGTTATAGCTGTTTTTCTTCTTTCTTTTTTTTTGTTTTTTTTGTTTTTTTTTTGTTTTTGGTTTTGTTTTGTATTGTTTTGTTTTTTGTTTTGTTTTTTTGTTTTTTGTTTTTTTTTTTGTTTTTTTTTTGTTTTTTTTTTTATACAATTACTCCCAATTTTCTGAGATGCCACCAAATTTATTTCCAAAGTTGTTGTACAAGTTTACATTCGTAGCAGTAATGAAGGAGTCTTCCATTACTTCCACAACCTCAACATAATGTGCTGTCCTTCCTTGACTTTTTTGATAACTTTGTTTTGGAAGTCGATTTTGTTTGATATTAGAATGGCTACTCCAGGTTTTTTCTTCAGACCATTTGCTTGGAATATTGTTTTCTAGCCTTTTAGTCTGATGTGTTGTCTGTCTTTGTCCCTGAGGCAGAATGTGCTGTCATTTAAGTCTTAGATATTAGCCATTTTGATGTTTGTAAGATAAAATATCAGAATCATATCATTTTGCATTTACCTTATGACTAAGGATAATGAGCATTTCTTTAAGTGCTTTTCAGCCATTAGATTCCTCTATCAAGAATTCTTTTCTTAGCACTGTTCCCCATTTTTAATGTATTATTAGCTTTGTTGATGTTTAATTTGTTGAGTTCTTTATATATTTTGGATATCAACATTCTGTCAGATATAGTGTTGGTTAAGCAATTCTGTAGGCTGACATATTGTTCTATTGGCAGTGCCCCATGCCTTACAAAATATTTTCAGTTTAATGAGATTTCATTTATCAATTGTTGATCTTAGTGGCTGAACTACTAGAGTTCTGTTTAGGAAGTCATCTTCTGTGCCAAAGATTTCAAGGTTATTCTCCACTTCCTTTTTTGTCAGATTTAGTATATCAGGGTTTCTTGATCAGATCGTTGATCCATTTGGACTTGACTTTTGTGCAGGGTAATAGATATGGATCTACTTGTAGTATTCTACAAGCAGATATCCATTACTACCAGCGTCATTTGTTGAAAATGTTTCATCTATTCCACTGTAGAGTTTTGGCGTCTTGTTAAAATCAAGTGTTCATAGGTACGGATTCACTGCTGTGTCTTCACATCAATTTATTGATCAACCTATCTGTATTCATGCCAATACCATGCAGTCTTTATCGCTTCTTCTCTGTAGTACAGCTTGAAACTGGGGATAGGGAACTGGGGGAAGCCAACAGAAAGTTCCAGATTCCAGGAAACAAGAGGATAACAGGACCCTACGGGGATGACATTAGGTGAAATCCCTAACAAAGGGGAGAGAGTACCTGTAGAAACCATATCCAGAGGTTAGGAATTGGGTCTGGTTGAAATATGGGTCCCCTACCATTTACAAAATTTTTTTACCCAGAATTGTTCATGTTGAAAGGAAATACAGGGAAAAAGAGTAGAGCATAGTCTGAAGGAAAAGCCATTCAGAGCCTGCCCCACACGGGGATATATCCCATATGCAGCCACCAAGCCCAGGCACTATTGCTGATGACAACAAATGCTTGCTGAGAGGAGCCTGATATAGAAGTTTCCTGAGAGGATTTGCCAAATCCTTACTGATACAGATGTGGATGCTTGCTGTCAACCATCAGAATGAGCTTTGGGACCCCAATGTAGAAGTTAGGGGAAGGACTGAAGGAGCTGAAGAGTTTTGCAATATCATAGGAAAAACAACAATATCAACCAACCAGACTCCTCAGAGCTCCCAGGAACTAAAGCTTCAACCAAATAAAACACATTGAGGGACCCATGGCTCCAGGTGCACATGTAGCAGAGGATGGCCTTATCTGGCATCAATAGGAAGAGATACTGTTTATAGGAAGTATACTGTTTATTTTCAGTTAATTTTGCATCATGTCACTTATGTATACTACTGTATCTGAATAGCAATAGTTTGACTTTTTTCTTTTCAATTTGTATAGCTTGATCTTCTTCCTTTCTTTATTGTTGTTGCTAAAACTTCAGGTGCTATACAGAATAGATATAGAGAATATATACTTTTACCATATTATTGCTTTTTAGGGAATTTTTTTTCTCTCCATTTAATTTGATATTGGGTGTCAGCTTTCAATGTATTGGCTTTATTATATTCAAGCTTGTGACATGTATCCCTCATCTCTTTAAGAATTTATCATCAAGGGGTGTTGGATTTTGTTGGAGTCTTCTTCAACATTGACTATGATAATCTTGTGGTATTCTTTTTCCTTTTAGTTTGCTTACATGGTAGATTACAGTGAAAGAGTTTGGTATGTTGATCCATCCCTGCATATGTAAAATGAACACTACTTCATCATAGGGGTGATATTTTTCATATATCTTTGAATTTTGTTTACAAGTATTTTATTGAGAATTTTTAAATCGATGTCTATAAGGGCAATTGGTCCGAAATTCTCTTTCTTTGTTGAGTCTTTGTGTGACTTAAGTCTCACATTGACTGTATTCCCATAAAGTAAATTTTGTCAATTTTCCTTCTGTTTTTATCTAGTGAAATAATTTGTGTATCAGTATTAGCCCTTTTTTGAAAATACGGTATAATCCTGATCTAAAACCATCTGAGCTTGTCTGGTTTTGTTTGGGAGATATTAAATGATAGGTTATATTCCCTTTGGCTATAGGACTATTCAAGTTGATCTTGATTCAGCTTTACCAAATTGTATCTATTGAGAAAATTTTCCTATTTTTTTTTTCTATTTTGGTTTTCCATGTTTCTGGAGTACAGGGTTTGAAGTGAAACCCAATAATCTCGGTGTCTGTTGTTATGTCTTCCTCTTCATTTCTAGTTCTGTTAATTTGTATTCTTTCGCTCCCTTTCTTTTATTTAGTTTTGAAAGAAGGTTTGTCCATCCTGATGATTTCCTCAAAGAACCAAATATTTGTTGCCTGATTCTTTGTCTTGTTCTCTTTGATTTTTTTATTGATTTTAGTTTTGAGTTTGATTATTTCCTGCTGTCTATTTATCTTTGGTGGCTTTGCTTCTATTTGTACCAGAGCTTTCTGACATGCTGTTAATTGGTGAGTATGAGATCTCTAAAATTTCTTATGAAGACACTCATAATTATGATCCTTCATCTTAGCTCTGTTTTCATTGTATCTCATTTACTTGGAATTTTGTGCAATTCATTGAATTCCAGAAAATCTTTAATTCCTCTTTCCTTTTTAAATTTCCTTGTAATTGCCCTGATGGTTGAAAGCTGATGGCTTCTGGAAACTTAAAACTTTCTGGCTTATTTTGTGGTTAAATTTGCCCACTTTTGATGATTAATACCTGTGGTTTAATAGTGGAGTATTGAGTTAGGACACAGTGCCTTCCTTGCTCAGTGCTAAAAGTTCTTTAACCTTGTGTAGCCAGAGAAATTCACATTCACAAGAAAAAGTACTCACTTCAAAAGAAGGCTTTAGACTTCATTTCTAGGAGAGAGAGAAAAGCGGGAACCTATTTCCTATTGTATTCAATTCTTACACTTTTTCATGATACATGATCGTATGGTATTCCAAGCTTCTATTTTATAAAAGGTACTAGCAAGTTCACAACATTACTACAAGTCAATAAATCAAATAAGGAATGTCAGGAAGAATGTTACCTGCAAGTCCATTGTGATTGGTTATTAATTATATATTCATTAGCTGCTAGTAACTCCACAAGTTCATACAAGTTTTAACTAAATTTTATGTCAAGGGTGGTCAATCATCTGCCCAGTGTCTCATTCATTTTGAAGTTTTGTACAGATACATCTAGTCCATATTTTATCTTTTGTCTTTGAACATCCTAGAAATTGTTCATTCTCAGTTTGTGTAAATACTTATCAGATAATGCATTCACATCTATCATAGAAGGAATAGTTTCTCTGATTATAAATTTGTTTTAAGCCTGCATTTTATCCTAATGCAATTAGTCTTTGACACAAGAAGTCTTACAGAACTTCAACTGCAGCTTTTCAATAAAGAGCTCAAAATTACTTATGTACATTTAGTAATTCTATAAAATTATATAAAGTAGTAAGAAATCATTAATTTACTTACATAGCATTACTACAAGAGAGTACATGTTTGTTGATCTGCATCCAATAGGATGGGCTATATGCCAGGGAAAATTATACTCTAGAATACTTAGAGGAATGATCGATTCCTCAAATGAAATGTATGAAGGCCTTGCAATTCAGAGATCCATCACATCTGTCCAAAATTTTGGACAATCTTCAGAAAGTCACTCATTACATTTTCTCTCTCCTAGCGACTTTTTTCATTCGTTATTGTTTCTATTTCCACTTTCAGGTCTTAAACAGTTTATTCAATTACTTCACCTGTTTCATTGTTCATGCCTCTATTTCTTTAAGGGACTTATGTAGTTCTTCTTTAAAGACATCTACCATCTCCATAAAATTGGATTTAAGATCATTTTCTTGTGCTTCATTTATGATGGAACAGCCAGAGTATTCTACAGTAAGGCATCTGTGGCTAAGTGCTGTCAGGTTTCCCAAATTGTTGTAGAGTGTGTTCTTAGATTTTCCTCTAGCTACTTGAATTTTGAGATTATTATAGGTTTATATATTGATTTCTACATATGTAATTGTCAGATACATGGATTTTTGTTTTGTTTTGTTGATGTTTTTATTCCCTTGGTCTCTGTTTCCTCCAGGTTTTCTGGTCTTAATGCCTTGGGGTTTTAGTGACCAGGAAGTCTTCAGATCCAGGAGGGTGTATTTGCTGAGAGTTTTGTGACTCCTCTGTCTTCTGAGGTTTTGGGTGTCAACATTTTGGGTTCCATAGGTAGGGCCTCCAAAATAAAAAAAAAAAAAAAGAAGCAGAGATATTAAGCTCAAGCTGTGAGAAGGAATATGGAGTCAGGTCATGGGTTGCAATTTATAGTTGTTCAAAATACTTGAAGGGGAGTTGGTGAGCCTAGAGCCTAGAATGGAATGTTAGCTGAGGTGCCTGAAGTTGGTCTAGACTTTTTATTTATAATTTCAGCAAACATCAATATTAATCAAAGGGTGTGTAGAAATTATTGTGTGTAAAAAAAGGCCACAGAACTTGAAAAGTACACGATGAGAACTTATAAATTTGTCTTGTTACTTTATGAGTCTTCCAGTCTTATTTCTATTGCTACAATAAAATGCTCTAAACAAACCATCTTAGGGAGAAAGGCTTAATTTGGCTTGTAATTAGAATTTACAATTTGCCACCTTTCATCTAATGAAAGTTGCCTAGGCAGATGGTCACATGTCTGCATTCAGAAGGATTGAGAAATGAGTATATCCTTGTATGTTCTTGTGACTTAGCTACTTTTTTCATTCACAGAAGTGTCCACAGCCCCCCAAAAAATAAAAAAAAATTGTGTCAACTATATTCAGGGTGGGTGTTCCTACATCAACTAATAATAAAACAAACGTATATCAGTCTTTTTTGTTTGTTTCTTTGTTTTTGTTTTTGTTTTTGTTTTTGTTTTTGTTTTTGTTTTTGTTTTTCAAGCCAGGGTTTCTCTGTATAGCCCTGGCTGTCCTGGACTTCCTTTAGTAGACCAGGCAGACCTCGAACTCAGAAATCTGCCTGCCTCTGCCTTCCAAGTTATGGGATTAAATGTGTGCACCACCATGCCTAGCCATTATGTCAGTTTTATCCACACAATTTTGATTTCATTATCTAGTGATTCTAGTGTGTGTCAAGATGACAATTAAAAGTAAACACCACAACAGACAATAAAGAAGCACATTAACAGATGGTCTGAAAAACAAATTAAGTATGGTTTGGGGGCTTCTTTGGATGGGAATGATCTCATTTGGCTCAAATATTTGAGTACTTGATCCCATGTTAGTGTAAATTTTTAGGAATAATTAGTTGATATAACCTTGTTGAAGAAGTTGTGTAACTGTGGATGGGATTTGAGATGTAAAAGCTTTTACCATTCCTGGTTAGATTACTCTGTCTGCCTTCAAATTTTTATCCCAATGCTATGTGGGTCTACTTGCTGCTATGCTTTCCATTATGATGACCATGGATTCCAAGCCGCTGAAACCAAGAATAAACCCCTAATAAACTCTATTTGTAAGCTGTTTTTGCCACAGTGTCTTATTGTGACAACAGAAAAGTAATTAAAACACTATAATTCACCTATTTTGTACTTTATGAAATATGTCTTCTATAGTACAATGAGTTTCATGGACCAATAGGGTAAATTGTACTACAAGTTTATTAACTTTTCAATGGCAGTGATTCTTGGTTGTTTTTTTTTATTAATATTCATTTGAGAGCATGCAGAATACATAGGCAGAGTTCTGTAATATTTGTAAAATTTGTATTACCTTTCTTTTATTAAGGTGTATGTCACAAATATGTCTTATACATGTTTTTTATGTATAAATAATAATAAACTGATTAAAACTATTGAAATATCATCTATTACTTGATACAGTTATGGTATTTTATAATGACTTTAAAGAATATTGACAATTAACTCACTGTGTATGTATATGATAATATTAAGTATAACAAGAACAAAATTCATTAGCTCTCCAGAACTTATTTTTTATTTTATTCAGTGTAACAATATTGTTATGTGTAAATCATAATGGCATTTTTCTGTTTACTACCCCAATGATTTGCACTCCCTTATGAAAATAACTCACAGAATTTTTATATTTTGTTATGCTTTAAACAGTGTAACAGTTGGGCCACTTTCTAGCCTCTATGTGGTTAATCAACCTCCCACTGACAATCCTGGTTATTACCTACTAACTTCTTTATGTTACTTTTGTTGCCCTGGAACCAGAGAACTGCCAAACTGGGTCACACTCTTCCAGCACCTTATTCATTTTATTTATTTATTTATTTATTTATTTATTTATTTATTTATTTATTTATTTATTTATAATTATTTAATTAATTATTCTTGAATCTAGACACGTTGCTCCAGGTGTTTATCATCTGTGCTCGAGGTGTTTATCATCTGGTAGCATTGTTGGAATTGTTTATCTATACTATCTTATAAATAACGATACTTTGATTTCTTCCTTTCTAATTTGTATCTCCTTGATCCTCTTCAGTTGTCTTATTCCTATAACTAGAATGTCAAATACTCTATTAAATAGATTTGCAGAGACTGAACAGCCTTTTCTTGTTCCTGATTTTTGCTGAATTGTTTTGAGTATTTCTCAATTTAATTTTTTTATTTTCTTCAATTGCATTTCCAATGCTATCCCAAAAGCCCCCCCCACTCCCCTACCCACCCATTCCCATTTTTTGGCCCTGGCATTCCCCTGTGCTGGGGCATATAACATTTGCCTGACCAATGGGCCTCTATTTCCAGTGATGGCCGACTAGGTCATCTTTTGATACATATGCAGCTACATTCAAGAGCTATGGGGTACTGGTTAGTTCATAATGTTGTTCCTCCGATAGGGTTGCAGATCTCTTTAGCTCCTTGGATACTTTCTCTAGCTCCTCCATTGGGGGCCCTGTGATCCATCCAATAGTTGACTGTGAGCATCCACTTCTGTGTTTCCCAGTCCCCGGCCTAGTCTCACAAGGGACAGCTATATCACCATCCTTGCATCAAAGGATTGCTAGTGTATGCAATGGTGTCATCGCTTGGAGGCTAATTATGGGATGGATCCCTGGATATGGCAGTCTCTAGATGGACCATTCTTTTGGCTCAGCTCCAAACTTTGTCTATGTAACTCCTTACATGGGTGATTGTTTCCAATTATAAGAATGAGCAAAGTGTCCACACTTTGGTTTTTGTTCTTCTTCAGTTTCATATGTTTTATGTATTGTACTTTATATCTCGCTATACTAAGTTTCTGGGTTAATATCCACTTATCAGTGAGTACATTTCATTTGAGTTCTTTTGTGATTGGGTTACCTCAATCAGGATGATGCCCTCCAGGTCCAACAATTTGCTTAGGACTTTTGTGAATTCATTCTTTTTAATAGCTGAGTAGTACTCCATTGTGTAAATGTACCAAATTTTTTTGTATCCATTCCTCTGTTGAGGGACATCTGGGTTCTTTCCAGCTTCTGGCTATTATAAATAAGGCTGCTATGAACATAGTGGAGCATGTGTCCTTCTTACCGGTTGGGACATCTTTGGATATATGCCCAGAAGAGGTATTGAAGGATCTTCCTGTAGTACTATGTCCAATTTTCGGAGGAACCGCCAGACTGATTTCAAGAGTGGTTGTACCAGCTTGCAATCCCAGAAACAATGGAGGAGTGTTCCTCTTTCTCCACATCCTCGCCATCATCTGCTGTCACCTGAATTTTTCATCTTAGCCATTCTGACTGGTGTGAGATGGAATCTCAGGGTTGTTTTGATTTGCATTTCAATGATTATTAAGGATGTTGAAAATTTTTCAAGTGTTTCTCAGCCTTTCGGTATTCCTCAGGTGAGAATTCTTTTTTCAGCTCTGAGCCCCATCTTTTATGGGGCTATTTGACTTTCTGGAGTCCACCCTCTTGAGTTCTTTTAATATATTGGATATTATTCCCCTATCTGATTTAAGATAGGTAAAGATTTTTTCCCAATCTGTTGGTGGTCTTTTTGAATTATTGAAGGTGTCTTTTGCCTTGCAGAAGCTTTGCAGTTTGATGAGGTCCCATTTGTCAATCCTTGATCTTAAAGCACAAGCCATTGCTCTTCTATTCAGGAATTTTTCCCCTGTGCCCACATCTTCAAGGCTTTCCCCCACTTTCTCCTCTATAAGTTTCAGTGTCTCTGGTTTTATATGACGTTCCTTGATCCACTTAGATTTGAGCATAGTACAAGGAGATAAGTATGGATCGATTCGCATTCTTCTACACGATAACAACCAGTTGTGCCAGCACCAATTGTTGAAAAGGCTGTCTTTCTTCCACTGGATGGTTTTAACTCCCTTGTCGAAGATCAAGTGACCATAGGTGTGTGGGTTCATTTCTGGGTCTTCAATTCTATTCCATTGGTCTACTTGTCTGTCTCTATACCAGTACCATGCAGTTTTTATCACAATTTTTCTGTAGTAAAACTTTAGGTCATTCATGGTGATTCCACCAGAGGTTCTTTTATCCTTGAGAAGAGTTTTTGCTATCTTAGTTTTTTTGTTATTCCAGATGAATTTGCAAATTGCTCCTTCTAATTCGTTGAAGAATTGAATTGTAATTTTGATGGGGATTGCATTGAATCTGTACATTGATTTTGGCAAGATAGCCATTTTTACAATGTTGATCCTGCCAATGCATGAGCATGGGAGATCTTTCCATCTTCTGAGATCTTCTTTAATCTCTTTCTTCAGAGACATGAAGTTCTTCTCATACAGATTTTTCATTTCGTTACTTAGAGTCACGCCTAGGTATTTTATATTATTTGTGGCTATTGAGAAGGGTGTTGTTTCCCTAATTTCTTTCTCAGCCTGTTTGTCCTTTGTGTAGAGAAAGGCCATTGACTTTTTTAAGTTAATTTTACTCCATCTACTTCACTCAAACTGTTTATCAGTCTTAGGAGTCCTCTGGTGGAATTTTTAGGGTCACTTATATATACTATCATATCATCTGCAAAAAGTGATATTTTGACTTCATCTTTTCCAATTTGTTTCCCCTTGATCTTTCTTTGTTGTCGAATTGTTCTTGCTAGGACTTCAATTACTACGTTGAAGAGGTAGGGAGAAACTGGGCAGCGTTTTCTAGTCCCTGATTTTAGTGGGATTGTTCCAGCTTCTCACCATTTACTTTGATGTTGACTACTGGTTTGCTGTAGATTGCTTTTATCATGTTTAGGTATGGGCCTTGAATTCCTGATCTTTCCAAGACTTTTAACATGAATGGGTGTTGGATCTTATCGAATGCTTTTTCCACGTCTAACGAGATGATCATGTGGTTTTTGTCTTTGAATTTGTTTACATAATGGATTACCTTGATGGATTTTCCTATATTAAACGATCCCTGCATCCCTGGGATGAAACCTACTTGGTCAGGATGGATGATTGCTTTAATGTGTTCTGGGGTTCGGTTAGCAAGAATTTTATTGAGGATTTTTGCATTGATATTCATAAGGGAAATTGGTCTGAATTTCTCTAACTTGTTGGATCTTTCTGTGGTTTAGGTATCAGAGTAATTGTGGCTTCATTGAATGAGTTGGGTAGAGTTCCCTCTACTTCTATTTTGTGGAATAGTTTGTGCAGAACTGGGATTAGATCTTCTTTGAAGGTCTGGTAAAACTCTGCACTAAATCCATTTGGTCCTGGGCTTTTTTTGGTTGGGAGACTATTAATGACTGCTTCTATTTCATTAGGGGATATGGGAATGTTTAGATCATTAACTTGATCCTGATTTATCTTTGGTACCTGGTGTCTGTCTAGAAATTTGTCCATTTCATTCAGGTTTTCCATTTTCGTTGAGAAAACCATTTGTAGAAGGATCTGATGGTGTTTTGGATTTCTTCAGGATCTGTTGCTATGTCTCCCTTTTCATTTCTGATTATGTTAATTGAGATATTGTCCCTGTGCCCTCTTGTGAGTCTAGCTAAGTGTTTATCTATCATGTTGATTTTCTCAAAGAACCAACTCCTCGTTTTTTAATTCTTTGAATAGTTCTTCTTGTTTACACTTGGTTGATTTCACCCCTGAGTTTGATTAATCCTGCCATCTACTCCACTTGGGTGAATATGTTTCCTTTTTTTCTAGGGCTTTTATATGTTTTGTCAATCTGCTAGTATGTGCTCTCTCCCGTTTCTTCTTGGAGGCACTCTGCGCTATGAGTTTCCTTCTTAGTAATGATTTCATTGTGTCCCATAGGTTTGGGTATGTTGTGGCTTCATTTTCATTAAACTCAAAAAAGTCTTTCATTTCTTTCTTTATTCCTTCCTTGACCAAGGAATCATTGAGAAAAATGTTGTTCAGTTTCCAAGTGAATGATCAGCCTTAGGCCATGGTGGTCTGATAGGATACATGGAACAACATCAATATTTTTGTATCTGTTGAGGCTTGTTTTGTGACAATTTTATGATCAATTTTGGGGAAGGTCCTGTGAGGTGCTGAGAAGAAGGTATATCCTTTTGTTTTAGGATAAAATGTTCTGTAGATAATCTGTTAAGTCCATTTGTTTCATCACTTCTGTTAGTTTCACTGTGTCCCTGTTTATTTTCTGTTTCACCGATCTGTCCATTGGTGAAAGTGGTGTGTTGAAGTCTCCCACTATTATTGTGTGAGGTGCAATGTGTGGTTTGAGCTTTAATAAAGTGTCTTTAATGAATGTGGCAGCCCTTGCATTTGGAGCATAGATATTCAGAATTGAGAGTTCCTCTTGGAGGATTTTACCTTTGAGGAGTACGAAGTGTCCCTCCTTGTCTTTTTTGATAACTTTGGGTTGGAAGTCAATTTTATCCGATATTAGAATGGCTACTCCAGCTTGTTTATTCAGACCATTTGCTTGGAAAATTGTTTTCCAGACTTTCACTCTGAGGTAGTGTCTGTCTTTTTCCCTGAGATGGGTTTCCTGTAAGCAGCAGAATGCTGCGTCCTGTTTGTGTAGCCAGTCTGTTAGTCTATGTCTTCTTACTGGGGAGTTGAGACTATTGATATTAAGACATATTAAGGAAAAGTAATTGTTAGTTCCTTTTATTTTTGTTGTTAGAGTTGGCATTCTGTTCTTTTGGCTGTCTTCTTTTTGGTTTGTTGATGGATTACTTTCTTGCTTGTTCTAGGGCATGATTTCTGTCCTTGTATTGCTTCTTTTCTGTTATTATCCTTTGAAGGGCTGGATTTGTGGAAAGATAATTTGTGAATTTGGTTTTGTCGTGGAATACTTTGGTTTCTCCATCTATGGTAATTGAGAGTTTGGCCGGGTATAGTAGCCTGGGCTGGAATTTGTGTTGTCTTAGTTTCTGTATAACATCTGTACAGGCTATTCTGGGTTTCATAGTCTCTGGTGAAAACTCTGGTGTAATTCTGATAGGACTGCCTTTATATGTTACTTGACCTTTCTCCCTTACTGCTTTTAATATTCTCTCTTTATTTAGTGCATTTATTGTTCAGATTATTATGTGTCAGGAGGAATTTCTTTTCTGGTCTAGTCTATTTGGAGTTCTGTAGGCTTCTTGTATGTTCATGGGCATCTCTTTCTTTAGATTTGGGAAGTTTTCTTCAATAATTTTGTTGAAAATGTTTGCTGGTCCTTTGAGTTGAAAATCTTCATTCTCATCCACTCCTATTATCCGTAGGTTTGGTCTTCTCATTGTGTCCTGGATTTTCCTGGATGTTTTGAGTTAGAATCTTTTTGCATTTTGCATTTTCTTTGATTGTTGTGCTGATGTTCTCTATGGAATCTTCTACACCTGACATTCTCTCTTCCATCTCTTGTATTCTGTTGCTGATGCTTGCATCTATTTTTCCAGATATCTTTCCTAGGTTTCTATCTCCAAAGTTGCCTCACTTTGGGTTTTCTTTATTGTGTCTACTTCCCTTTTTAGGTCTAGTATGGTTTTGTTCATTTCCATCACCTGTTTGCATGTGTTTTCCTGTTTTTCTATAAGGACTTGTAACTCTTTAGCAGTGTTCTCCTGTATTTCTATAAGTGAGTTATTAAAGTTCTTCTTGATGTCCTCTAAAATCATCATGAGATATGCTTTTAAATCTGGGTCTAGCTTCTTGGTTGTGTCGGGGTGCCCACGACTAGGTGGCATGGGAGTGCTGCGTTCTGATGATGGTGTGTGGTACTGATTTCTGTTAGTAGGATTCTTAAGTTTGCTTTTGCCATCTGGTATTCTCTGGAGCTGTGCAGGATACACTTGGCAGGGTCCCAGAACTAAGATGTCTGTTGCCAATACTCGGGCAAAGGGCTCCCATGCCAGGCAGATCCCAATCCTCAGAATTCTTAAGATGGCCTGGCTGGTGTTGTGTGTATCTGGCTGTAGTTAGCCGACTGTGCGCCATAGCTACCCCGGTGCTGCTCGGACCAAAAGGGGCTTGTGCCCCTACTCAGACCGGGTTTTTGCTTCTCTGACTAATGCCGTGTCAAGTCCCGCAAGATTGGATTGGAGCAGATGCTTAGTTCCACTCACCAGAGGGCTTAAGTTCGCTTGGCGGGTGTTGTGGGTAGCTAGTGGTAGTCAGAAGTCTGTGCGCCCTCTCCAGCACCTTCAAATTCTGGCTATGACTCCTGCCCTCCACTCTTCTCAGTTATGGCATTTCACCTCTTCTTCTCCCAGCCTGATGGATCTCCTTTGTACTACTTCCTCTCTCTTTTAAGCTCTGGAACCTTAAAAGTCCTACCTCTGTCTGCCCTGGCCAGCCATTACCTGGTTGAATCTTCATTTACCAATCAAAACCAACTCAGAGCAGAATCCCTCAGTGTTGTACATGCAGAAAATTATAATAAAAGCAGCATTAGGTCAAACCAACTACAATTCAGTTCATAATTTTTATAAAGTCCACTGACTTTATTAATCTAAAATTTGTTATAAATAGCGACTGATTTATTTTTTTGGCAAAAAAGGAACCAAATTAGTTACTTAATATCAAGTGACCAGCTGTGAATTCACATGAAAGAACAAAGGAATTTGAAAGATGAATGGAAAATAAACAACTGAGCCAAGAAGACAAAACTGAATCCAAATTTGATGGTGAGGAATGTCCAGAGCCAATCCAGCCAGTGTTGTAAAACTTTAAATATTCAGAAATTGGCCACAGCAAATACTTCTGGAAAAGAAACAGCAAAAATAAAAATGAATAAAAGAGATAGGTGGATTTTTTTTTCAGAAAGTAGAATCAAATTTCAAATATTTCATCTCACCAATGAAATGACAATTTATACTTCGAGAATTTTAGAATTCATTCTAATTGGAGAATACAGGGATAGTTGGTAATTTTTATTTCCTTTCTACATACAATATAGAAATATTATGTCTATATTAGGCTTAGAGTCAGGAAAACTTGGGAAACAATATAGATAATTAATATTCATCTCTAGAAGTCAGACAGGTAAAAAACAAAGTCAAAATAACACAAATGGCAAATCTAAGAAAAGCAACAGTGTAAATTCAGCATGTGCTCAGAAGTGCAAATATGATATTTAAAAAATTCCACCCTTTATTATGAACAATGAATATAAATACCAGAATTTCACCTTTAAGAAAAATCACATGGATAATACAAGGTAGAAGGAAACTGCACACCTCAAGCATAACAAAATTCATTATATATATTTATACACATACACACATAAACATGTAGTCTGAGCCAGAAATGCAATCTCTTACTGTTTGAATCAGTTACAAAGATATTTTCATCACATAGATTCTCTCTTAAAGAAGAGAAAAATCCATTACATCATTTACATTTCTCTGGATGCTCAACCTGAGTCCATCTTGAGATGTGTTTTTTTTTTTCTTCTTCTTTACAGATTGAGCTACAGTGCAGATTCAAAAATCATAGGAATTGTAATTCTGAGTCTCTGGAGTAACCTTATGCAGAAAGTTTGAGTAAAATAATCTATAACTTAGAGGAGTGAACATGTCACAAACTTTGTAGAAAATTTAAATGTGGACTATGGAAGACATGGTGGTTGGTAGTTCTATTCTCAGGGGTAGAAATGATACTACTAGATGGCAGTTTATTGCTAAGGACAGTACAGTACAGAAGTCAACAAAACCATATATAGTCCAACATATACCAAAGAAATTCAATGAAACATAAGATAATATTCTGAAATAATAATACAAAAAGTATAAAATCTTGAAGAAACTGAAAAAAAAATTATAGGAATATATTACCTACATATTTAAATTAAGGGGATAAAAGAAAACCAATATAAGAACTCATGTTCTTGAAATGTGGTAATGGTATCATGGCAGGGAAAGTACCATAAAAGTCCAGGACTAGATGGATTTAACAATGAGTTCTACCAGACTACAGAATTTCTTTTGTAAATATAACTACATTGTGTTTCTCTGTATATACTTTCATTTCTGTGGTTGCATACGTCACATCATGAACGTGCAGGTCATGGGACAACTTTCTGAAGCTGTTTCTCTCCTTCCAAAAGTGGTTTCCAGGTTTGCAAACTTAGTAGAAAAACGTTTCATACTGCATTAAAAAAATCACCATAATCAAATTGGATCTACATCAGAGATATGCCCTCATAATCATAATTTGCCACACATGAAATAATATAATAGAACACCTATGCATATCTAAGGGCAAAAATTATATGAACGTTTCAATATATTCAAATAGAACCATTTTACTTTGTACTTGAAAGGGTCTCTTCAGGTTCTATCACACTGCTGTTGGGCATTTCGTCTAATGTCATCCTCATTGGGTCCTGAGAGCCTCCCACAACCATGCTGTCTGTGATTTAGTAGTGGTTCTTCCCATTCCCCACATCACACTACTAGATATTTCTATTCATTCTCTTGGCCCTCAGGGCTTCTTTCCTGTCTCCCTCATACCAGATATTGCCTCCTTTTCTTCCCTCCACCTCCCCTGTTTCACACATGTCCCTCCATACCTCTGCCTCCAATGATTATGTTGTTCCATGTTCTAAGTGAGATTGGAGATTGAAGCATTCACATTTGGGCTTTCCCTCTTCTTAAGCTTCATATGGTCTGTGAATGCTTCATGGATATTCTGAACTTTTTGGGTAATATACACTTATCAGTGAGTACATACCATATATTCATACATATCTCCTTTGGTGTCTGGGTTACTTCACTCAGGATGATATTTTCTATTTCCATGCATTTTCCTGGAAAGAATAACAAAAACAAAACAAAAAACTGATATCCTTATTTTGAATAGCTGAGTGGTCTTTTTTTGTTTTGTTTTGTTTTTTTTGTTTTTTTGTTTTTTGTTTTTGTTTTTTCGGGATAGGATATCCCTGTATGGCCCTGGATGTCCTGGAAATCACTCTGTAGACCAGGCTGCCCTTGAACTCAGAAATCTGCCTGCCTCTTGAGTAGTCTTTCACTGGGTAAATGTATCACATTTTCTGTATATAATTTTCATTGAAGGGAATCTGGGTTATTTCCAGCATTCAGCTATTATAATTTTTTTCTTTGTTTAATGGTACAACCACTTGTTTTTATTTCTTAAAATTACAACCTGCTCCTTTGGTGAAATTTATGGTCAGTTCTTTTTTTTTTTTCATTTTTAATTAGGTATTCAGCTCATTTACATTTCCAATGCTATACCAAAAGTCCCCCATACGAAGCACCCCCCCTCACTCACTTACCCACCCACAGCCCCTTTTTGGCCCTGGCGTTCCCCTGTACTGGGGCATATAAAGTTTGCAAGTCCAATTGGCCTCTCTTTGCAGTGATGGCCGACTAGGTCATCTTTTAATACATGTGCAGCAAGAGACAAGAGCTCCGTGGTACTGCTTAGTTCCTATAGGGATGCAGTTCCCTTTAGTTCCTTGGGTGTTTTCTCTAGTTCCTCCATTGGGGGCCCTGTGGCCCGTTCAATATCTGACTGTGAGCATCCACTTCTGTGTTGGCTAGTCCCTGGCGTAGTCTCACAAGAGACAGCTATACCCATGTCCTTTAAGCACAATCTTGCTAATGTATGCAATGGTGTCAGCATATGGAAGCTGATCATGGGATGGATCTCTGGATATGGCAATCACTAGATGGTCCATCCTTTCGTCACACTTCCAAGTTTTGTCTCTGTAACTTCTTCAATGGGTGTTTCGTTTCCTATTCTAAGAAGGGGCAAAGCGTCCACACTTTGGTCTTCGTTCTCTTGAGTTTAATGTGTTTAGCAAATTGTATCTTATATCTTGAGTATCCTAAGTTTCTGGGCTAATATCCACTTATCAGTTAGTACATATTGTGAGAGTTTCTTTGTGATTGGGTTACCTCACTCAGGATGATGCCCTCCAGGTCCATCCATTTGGTTAGGAATTTCATGAATTCATTCTCTTTAATACCTGTGTAGTACTCCATTGTGTAAATGTACCAAATTTTTTGTATCCATTCCTCTGTTGAGGGGCATCTGGGTTCTTTCCAGCTTCTGGCTGTTATAAATAAGGCTGCTATGAACATAGTGGAGCATGTGTCCTTCTTACCGGTTGGGGCATATTCTGGATATATGCTCAGAAGAGGTATTGCGGGATCCTCTGGTAGTACTATGTCCAATTTTCTGAGGAACTGCCAGACTGATTTCCAGAGTGGTTGTACAAGCTTGCAATCCCACAAACAATGTAGGAGTGTTCCTTTCTCCACATCCTCACCAGCATCTGCTGTCACCTGAATTTTTCATCTTAGCCATTCTGACTGGTGTGAAGATGGAATCTCAGCGTTGTTTTGATTTGCATTTCCCTGAAGATTAAGGATGTTGAACATTTTTTCAGGTGCTTCTCTGCCTTTCGGTATTCCTCTGGTGAGGAATCTTTTTTTTTTTTTTAAGTTTTAACTATTTTTATTCAACATGAGACAGAACAACAGTTGTTCAGACAACAAAACAAAAACAGACACGAATTGACACATGGACAGACTGGTGCATCAAACACAGACAATACAGAGCGGGTAGAGAACTTGATGTAACCAGAATTATGGATGTCTCCTGTATTGGACAAAGAGAAAGCAGTACATCTCCAAATTTCCTTCTGTTCCTGGGAGAGCTCCAAAATCCTTTTTTCTTCTCTCTTGGTCTCTCTTTCTCATGTCATTTGTATATCTAGCATCTCCCAATCACCACCCCCTTTTGTATTTTACCCTTTTTATTTGATTTTATTATTTTAAGCTTTTAAAAGAATGTATTTTTTGTTTGAGTTGCCTTATTCTGTGCTCTAGTTCACATTCATGTCTGCCTTTGATTTTATTATTTCTTACTATAACTTTTGTTTTTATTTTATTTTTCAAGGACTTAAAGAGCAACCTTAGGTTATATATTTCAGAATTTTATGATATATATTTTTCTTTTTTTTCTTTTCCATTTTTTATTATGTATTTAGCTCATTTACATTTCCAATGCTATACCAAAAGTCCCCCATAGCCACCAAACCCAACTCCCTATCCACCCACTCCTCCTTTTTGGCCCTGGCGTTCCCTTGTACTGGGGCATATTCTTTGTTCAGTTCTGAACCCCATTTTTAGTGGGGTTATATGAATATATGGAGTCTATCTTCTTTAGTTCTTTATATGTATTGGATATTAGTCCCCTTACCGATTTGGGATAGGTAAACATCATTTCCCAATCTGTTTGTGGTCTATTTGTAATATTGAAGGCAACTTTTGCCTTGCAGAAGCTTTGCAATTTTATGAGGTCCCATTTATCGATTCTGGATCTTACAGCACAAGCCATTGCTGTTCTATTCCGGAATTTTTCCCCTGTACCCATATCTTCGAGGCTTTTCCTTACTTTCTCCTCTATTAGTATCAGTGTCTCTGGTTTTATGTGGAGTTCTTTAATCCAATTAGATTTGACCTTAGTACAAGGAGATAGGAATGTATCAATTCGCAATCTTCAACATGATAATAGCCAGTTGTGCCAGCACCAATTGTTGAAAATGCTGTCTTTTTTCCACTGGATGGTTTTAGATTCCTTGTCAAAGATCAAGTGACCATAGGTGTGTGGGTTTTTATTTGGTTCTTCAATTCTGTTCCATTGGTCTACTTGTCTGTCACTATACCAGTTCCATGCAGTTTTTATCACAATTGCTCTGTAGTACAGCTTTAGGTTTGGCATGGTGACTCCACTAGATGTTCTTTTATCCTTGAGAAGATTTTTTGTTATCCTAGGTTTTTTGTTATTCCAGATGAATCTGCTGATTGCTCTTTCTAATTTGTTGAGTTGGAATTTTGATGGGGATTGCATTGAATCTGTAGATTGTTTTTGCAAGATAGCCATTTTTACTATATTGATCCTGCCAATCCATGAGCATGGGAGATCTTTCCATCTTCTGAGATCTTCTTTAATTTCTTTCTTCAGAGGCATGAAGTTCTTGTCATACAGATCTTTTACTTCCTAAGAGTCATGCCTAGGTATTTTATATTATTTGTGGCTATTGAGAAAGGTGTTGTTTCTCTAATTTCTTCCTCAGCCTGTTTGTCCTTTGTGAAGAGAAAGGCCATTGACTTGTTTGAGTTAATTTTATATCCAGCTACATCACTGAAGCTGTTTATCAGGCTTAGGGGGTCTCTGGTAGAATTTTTAGGGTCACGTATACATATTATCATATCATCTGCAAAAAGTGCTATTTTGACTTCTTCCTTTCCAATTTGTATCACCTTGATCTCCTTTTGTTGTCTAATTGCTCTGGCTAGGATTTCAGGTACAATGTTGAATAGGTAGAGAGAGAGTGGACAGCCTTGTCTAGTCCCTAATTTTAGTGGGATTGCTTCAAGCCTTTCACCATTTACTTTGATGCTGGATACTGGTTTGCTGTAGATTGTTTTTATCATATTTAGGTATGGGCTTTGAATTCCTGATCTTTCCAAGACTTTTATCATGAATGGGTGTTGGATTTTGTCAAATGCGTTCGCAGCTTCTAACGAGATGATCATGTGGTTTTCGTTTTTAAGTTTGTTATATACTGGATTACATTGATGGATTTCCGTATATTGAACCATCCCTGCGTCCCTGGGATGAAACCTACTTGGTCAGGATGGATGATTGTTTTGATGTGTTCTTGGATTTGGTTAGCAAGAACTTTATTGAGGATTTTTGCATCAAAATTCATAAGTGATATTGGTCTGAAGTTCTCTATCTTTGTGGGGTCTTTTGTGGTTTAGGTATCAGAGTAATTGTGGCTTCATAGAATGAGTTGGGTAGAGTACCTTCTGTTTCTATTTTGTGGAATAGTTTGTGCAGAACTGGGAGTAGATCTTCTTTGAAGGTCTGATAGAACTCTGCACGAAACCCATCTCGTCCTGGGCTTTCTTTGGTTGGGAGACTATTAAGGACTGATTTTATTTCTTTGGGGGATATCGGGCTGTTTAGATCATTAACCTGATCTTGATTCAACTTTGGTACCTGGTATCAGTCTAGACACTTCTCCATTTCTTCCAGGTTCTCCAGTTTTTTTTGAGTATATCCTTTTGTAGAAGGAACTGATGGTTTTTTGGATTTCTTCAGGATCTGTTGTTATGTCTCCCTTTTCATTTCAGATTTTAATAATTAGAATGCTTTCCCTGTGCCCTCTAGTGAGTCTGGCTAAGGGTTTGTCTATCTTGTTGATTTTCTCAATTAACCAGCTCCTCAATTGGTTGATTCTCTGAGTAGTTATTCTTGTTTCTACTTGGTTGATTTTGCCCCTGAGTTTCAGTATTTCCTGCCGTGTACTCCTCTTGGGTGAATTTGCTTTCTTTTGTTCTAGAGATTTTAGGAGTGTTGTCAAGCTGCTAATGTATGCTCTCTCTAGTTTCCTTTTGGAGGCACTCAGAGCTATAAGTTTTCCTCTTACAAATGCTTTCATTGTGTCCCATAAGTTTGGGTATGAGGTGGCTTCATTTTCATTGAACTCTAAGAAGTCCTTAATTTCTTTCTTTATTCCTTCCTTGACCAAGATATCATTGAGAAGAGTGTTGTTCAGTTTCCACGTGAATGTTGGCTTTCTATTATTTATTTTGTTGTTGAAGATCAGCCTTAGTGCATGGTGATCTGATAGGATGCATGGGACAATTTCAATATGTTTGTATCTGTTAAGGCCTGTTTTGTGATCTATTATGTGGTCAATTTTGGAGAAGGTACCATGAGGTGCTGAGAAGAAGGTATATCCTTTTGTTTTAGGATAAAATGTTCTGTAGATATCTGTTAGATCCATTTGTTTCATAACTTCTGTTAGTTTCACTGTGTCCCTGTTTATTTTCTGTTTCCTTGATCTGTCCATTGGTGAAAGTAGTGTGCTGAAGTCTCCCACAATTATTGTGTGAGGTGCAATGTGTGCTTTGAGCTTTATTAAAGTTTCTTTAATGAATGTGGCTGCCCTTGTATTTGGAGCATAGATATTCAGAATTGATAGTTCCTCTTGGAGGATTTTACCTTTGATGAAAATGAAGTGACCCTCCTTGTATTTTTTGATGACTTTGGGTTGTAAGTCAATCTTATCAGATGTTAGGGTGGCTAGTCCAGGTTGTTTCTTCATACCATTTGCTTGGGAAATTGTTTTCCAGCCTTTCATTCTGAGGTAGTGTCTATCTTTTTCTCTGAGATGTGTTTCCTTTAATCAGCAAAATGCTGGGTCTTGTTTGTGTAGCCAGTTTGTTAGTCTATATCTTTTTATTGGGGAGTTGAGACCATTGAAATTAAGAGATATTAAGGAAAAGTAATTGTTGGTTCCTCTTATTTTTGTTGTTATAGTTGGCATTCTGTTTTTGTGGCTGTCTTCTTTTAGGTTTGTTGAGGGATTATCTTCTTGTTCTTTCTAGGGCAAGATTCCCTTCTTTGTATTTTTTTTTCTGTTATTATCCTTTGAAGGGCTGGATTTGTGGAAAGGTAATATGTGAATTTGTTTTTGTCATGGAATACTTTTGTTTCTCCATCTATGGTAATGGAGAGTTTGGCTGGGTATGGTAGCCGTGGCTGTAATTTGTGTTCTCTTAATGGCTGTATAACATCTGTCTAGGCTCTTCTGGCTTTCATAGTCTCTGGTGAAAAAATCTGGTGTAATTCTGTTTGACTTGCCTTTATAAGTTACTTGACCTTTTTCCCTTACTGCTTTTAGTATTCTATCTTTTTTAGTGCATTTGTTGTTCTGATTATTATGTGTAGGGAGGAATTTCTTTTCTGGTCTAGTCTATTTGGAGCTCTGTATGCGTCTTGTATGTTCATGGGCATCTCTTTCTTTAGATTTGGGAAGTTTTTTTCAATAATTTTGTTGAAGATATTTGCTGGTCCTTTGAGTTGAAAATCTTCATTCTGATCCACCCCTATTATCCATAGGTTTGGTCTTCTCATTGTGTCCTCGATTTCCTGGATATTTTGAGTTAGGATCTTTTTGCATTTTCCATTTTCTTTGATTGTTGTGCCAATGTTCTCTATGGGATCTTTTGCACCTGAGATTCTCTCTTCCATCTCTTGTATTCTGTTGCTGATGCTCAAATCTATGGTTCCTGTTTTCTTTCCTAGGGTTTCTATCTCCAGTGTTGCCTCACTTTGAGTTTTCTTTATTGTGTCTACTTCCCTTTTTAGGTCTAGTATGGTTTTGTTCATTTCCATCACCTGTTTGGATGTTTTCCTCTTTTTCTGTAAGGACTTCTACCTGTTTGATTGCGTTTTCCTGTTTTTCTTTAAGGACTTGTAACTCTTTAGCAGTGTTATCCTGTATTTCTTTAAGTGAGTTATTAAAGTCTTTCTTGATGTCCTCTACCATCATCATGAGATATGCTTTTAAATCTGCGTCTAGGTTTTCGGATGTGTTGGGGTGCCCTGGACTAGGCGAAGTGGGAGTGCTGGGTTCTGATGATGGTGAGTGGTCTTGGTTCCTGTTAGTAAGATTCCTACGTTTACCTTTCACCATTTGGTAATCTCTGGAGTTAGTTGTTATAGTTGACTCTGTTTAGAGATTGTTCTTCTGATGATTCTGTTACCGTCTATCAGCAGACCTGGGAGACAGACTCTCTCATCTGAGTTTCAGTGCTCAGAGCTCTCTCTGCTGGTAAGCTCTCCTCTTACAGGGAAGGTGCAAAGATTATCTTGTGTTTGGACCTCCTCCTGGCTGAAGAAGTGGGCCCAAAACAGGACCTTTTCCAGAAGCTGTGTTGCTTGACAGGTCCCAGAAGCTGTCAGCTTCTTTGGTGCACACTCTCACCTGTGCAGACTAAGTTGCTAAGTTCGGTGGCATCATAGAACCAAGGTGGCAACCGCTGCTCCTGAGGCTGAGGCCTTCCGAACCAGGCAGATACCTGTCCTTTGGTTGGGAGGGTGGCTGGCTTTCTATGGCCCGAAAAGGGTGCTGCCTCAGCGGTTCTGTGGCTGGCTTGTCCCAGAAGCTGTCCGGTTCTGTGGTGCACTCTCTTACCTGTTCAGATTAATTTCCTAAGTTCGGCATAGTCCCTGAACCCCCACTATTATAATTAAGGCTGCTGTAAACACTGAAGGTTTACTCATGATATGGTAGAGCATTTTTGGGTATATGCTCAGAAGTTGTATATATGAATATTCAGATAGACTTATTTCCAATTTTGTGAAGAAATGCCAGAATATTTTCCAGATTATAGAATCTGGAAAACACTTTGCAATCCCACTAGCAAAGATAAAGTGTTCTTTTTTATCTACATTTGCTCTAGCATCTATTTTCACCTGACATTTTGGTCTCAACCATTCTGATTGGTTTAGGATGGAATCTCAGCGTGGTTTTGATTTGTATTTCACTATAAATGAGGATGTTGAACATTTCTTTAGTTGCTTCTCAGGCTTTTGAGATTCCTAAATTGAGAATTTTGTTTAGCTCTAGAGCTCATTTTTTCATTAGAATGTGTTTTTTTTTTTTTTTGGTGTCTAGCTTCTTGAATTCTTTGTATATTTTGAATATTAGCCCTCGATCAGATGTAGGGTTAGTAAAGATCTTTTCTCCATTACTAGGTTGCCATTTTGTCCTATTGACAGTGTCCTTTGCCTTACAGAACCTTTTCAGTTTCAGAAGGTCCCATTTGTTAATTGACCAAGATATGCTTTCAGACAGGAACATGGCATGACTGTCCTAAAAGAGGCTATGCCATCAACTGACTGAGACAGATGCAGATATTTACAGCCAACCATTGGTCTAAACCCAGGAACCCTTATGGAAAAGTTTGATCAAAGACTGAAGGAACTGAAGGGAATTACAACCCTATAGGAAGAACAACACCATGAAAAAACTAGATTTCCAGAATTCTCAGGTACTAAGCAACCAACCAAAAAGCATACATGTACTAGTCCATAACCCCTACTATACATATGTAGCAGAGGATAGCATTGTCTGGCCTCAGTGCGATGAGGATGTGTGCTTGTCCTGTGGAAGCTTTATGTCCCCAGAAAAGGGGAATTCTAGAGATGTGGGTGGGAGAGTAACCTTTTAGAGAGAGGACGGAAGTGTGGTAGGGTCCTCATGGAGGGAGTATGCTGAAGGGGATCACATTTGAAATACAAATAAATAAAATAATTAGTAAAATGGATAGTATGACATAGTTTAGAATATCTTCAAAACAGGAGCATGAAAGTAATTGGATATAGGAAGATAAATTTAATTTTAAAGATTTTAGGTATGATAGTCAAAATTCTTTAAAGAAAAAACTGAAATAATTATTTGTGTGTGTGAGTGTGTGTGTGTGTGTGTGTGTGTGTGTGTGTGTGTGTGTGTGTGTGTGTGTTTGTAGAGGGACTTATACACTGTGGTCCAGCCCAGGTATTTAAAAATAGATGTCTATAGAAAGAAAGTCAAGGAATCCAATAGATCTTCTGTACACAAGACTGAATTTCCTAGATGTTCTTCAGTGTATGTTGGGCTCTCAAAGAAATATACTCTGAAACCTTCAAAAGAACAAGCATACCTGTGAGAATGAAGACAAGCAGGCAAAAACCAAATGGGTCTTCTACCTGCTTTACATAGGCTAGCACAAGAATATGTGTCCCAGAGTGAGGATAGGTTTTTAGACCTCAAATGAGGAAATGAACCAAAAATCACTTATATCCAGTGCTTTTCACTTTTAGTTAATTCAATATTCAGTAAAGTTAACAACTAAGACTAGCAATGACAAAGGTAGAAGTCATAGAAGTAATATGCCTGGCAACCTATCTCCTATATAACAACCAAATAGACAAGTAATAAAATTCAGACAAATAAGCTTTATTCAATAATAAAATATTGGGAAGACAAACAAGGGAATAGGTGTTGCAAAGTCTATCTTACAGTTTAAACACAGTGTACACGTTTAAACAGGAGGTGATATATTTATGCCCACAACTGACATGTTAACTCAGTGCCTGTTCTATGGTCAAAGTTGTCCATTTAGTGTGAAAATTTTACTCAGAAGCCATTTATGCCTCTAGCTGTCACCATAGCTTCAGTCTTATTATGATTTGAATATATAATATTTTGAGTAGTCTAATATATTTAAACAGTTGGTCTCCAGCTGGAGACAGTGTTTGGGAAGGTTATGGAACATTTAGGAATGTTTTTTACAAACATTTCACATATTGTTCTATAATGAATATTAGGAAAAAATCCAATATATCAAGAAAAGAAAGAAAAAGAAACACAAGTCTAAGTGGATCAAGGAACTCCATATAAAACCAGAGACACTGAAACATATAGAGAAGACAGTGGATTAAAGCCATTAAGATATGGGCACAGGGGGAAAATTCTTGAACAGAAGAGCAACGGCTTGTGCTGTAAGATCAAGTATCCACAAACCGGACCTCAGAAAATTGCAAAGCTTCTGTAAGGAAAAAGACACTGTCAATAACACAAAAGACCACCAATAGATTGGGAAAGGATCTTTATCTATCCTAGATCATATATGAGACTAATATCCAATATACATAAAGAACTCAGGAAGATGAATTCCAAAAAATCAAATAACCCTATTAAAAATGGGGTACAGTGCTAAACAAAAAATTCTCAACTGAGGAATACAGAATGTACGAGAAGCAAAAAGATGTTCAACATCCTTAATCATCAGAGAGATTCAAATCAAAACAACCTTGAGATTCCATCCACCTCACACCAGTCAGAATGGCTAAGATCAAAAATTCAGGTGACAGTAGATGCTGGTGGGGATGTGGAGAATGAGGAACACTCCTCCATTATTGGTGAGATTGCAATTTGATACAACCACTCTGAAAATCAGTGTTGTGGTTCCACAGAAAATTGGACATAGTAATACAGGAAGATCCAGGAATACCACTCCTGGGCATATACCCAGAAGATGTTCTGAAGAATAAAAAATTAATTACTGAACTCTTCCTCACCCCAGAGCCCGACCCCTCCCATCTAGAGAGTGTTCCCAGAACGCTCCTGAACTCCTCACCCCAGAATGCATTCCTGAACTCCTCACCCTAGAGTTCGAACCCTCCCAACTAAAAACTGTTCCAAGAACATTTTTGAGATAAGGGCCTCCTGGAACAACCTCAGAATGAACCAGATACATTGCCAAATAATAGGACATGACCCCTTAGTTACGTAGAATACCTTGGCAGAACCCCTTGTCCCTTGGCAGAACCCCTTAGTTACGTAAACTTGTACTTTCCCTGCCCCGCTCTCCCCCCTTGAGTTTGCCTATATAAGCCTGTGAAAAATTTGGCTGGTCGTCGATTCTCCTCTACACCACTAGGTGTATGAGTTTCGACCCCAGAGCTCTGGTCTATGTGCTGCTTTCATGCTGCTGCTCTATTAAATCTTGCCTTCAACATTTTGAGTTCGGTCTCAGTGTCTTCTTGGGTCCGCGGCTGTCCCGAGTCTTGAGTGAGGGTCTCCTTTTGGGGGTCTTTCATTTGGGGGCTCGTCCGGGATCAGCGCGACCACCCAGAGACCCTAGACCCACTTTAAGGTAAGATTTTTTGACCTGTCTTGGTCTGGTGTCTGTGTTCTGTTTCTAAGTTTGGTGCGATCGCAGTTTCGGTTTTGCGGACGCTCAGTGAGACCGCGCTCCGAGAGGGAACGCAGGGTGGATAAGGATAGACGTGTCCAGGTGTCCACCGTCCGTTTACCCTGGGAGACGTCCCAGGAGGAACAGGGGAGGACCAGGGACGCCTGGTGACCCCTTTGGAGCCCAAGAGACCATCTGGGGTTGCGAGATCGTGAGTTCGAGTCCCACCTCGTGCAGAGGGTCTCAATCGGCCGGCCTTAGAAAGGCCATCTGATTCTCTGAGTTGCTTGTGGTCAACGCGAAGTCGCCGCCGCTTTTGGTTTCTTTTTTGTCTTAGTCTCGTGTTCACTCTTGTTGTGTCTACTATTATTCTGGAAATGGGACAATCTGTGTCCACTCCCCTTTCTCTAACTCTGGAGCATTGGAAGGAGGTGCGGGTCAGAGCCCACAACCAGTCGGTGGAGGTCAGAAAGGGTCCGTGGCAGACCTTTTGCACCTCCGAGTGGCCGACATTTGGAGTGGGCTGGCCACCAGAATGTGCTTTTGACTTGTCACTAACTGCCGCCGTCAGGCGAATTGTTTTTCAGGAGGAAGGGGGTCACCCTGATCAGATCCCCGACATTGTGACCTGGCAGAATCTCGTCCAATTCCCACCTCCGTGGGTCAAGCCTTGGACCCCAAATTCTTCGAAAATGACGGTTGCGGTTGCTCAGTCTGATGCAGCCGGAAAGTCCAGCCCGTCAGCTCCCCCCAAGATTTATCCAGAGATTGACGACCTCCTCTGGATGGACTCCCAACCTCCCCCTTATCCCCTGCCCCAGCAGCCACCTGCAGCCGCCCCACCATAGGGACCAATAGCGAGAGGGGCACAGGGACCGGCGGGGGGGACTCGGAGCCGACGAGGCCGAAGCCCCTGGGAAGAAGGGGTCCGGATTCAACAGTTGCCTTACCACTTAGAGCACATGTGGGAGGGCCAGCGCCAGGACCCAATGATCTCATTCCTTTACAGTACTGGCCTTTTTCCTCTTCTGATTTATATAATTGGAAAACTAACCACCCTCCTTTCTCAGAGAACCCCTCTGGGCTTACTGGGCTCCTTGAGTCACTTATGTTCTCCCATCAACCCACTTGGGATGATTGTCAGCAGCTTTTGCAGGTTCTTTTTATCACAGAAGAAAGAGAAAGAATCCTGATGGAGGCGAGAAAAAATGTTCTGGGAGAGGACGGCACACCCACTGCCCTCCCTAACCTCGTGGACGAGGCTTTCCCCTTGAACCGCCCCAACTGGGACTACAACACCGCGGAAGGTAGGGGATGCCTCCTTGTCTATCGCCGGACTCTAGTGGCAGGTCTCAGAGGAGCCGCTAGACGGCCCACCAATTTGGCTAAGGTAAGAGAGGTCTTGCAGGGGCAGACTGAACCACCCTCAGTCTTCCTTGAGCGTCTAATGGAGGCATATAGGAGGTAGACCCCTTTTGACCCCTTGTCAGAGGGGCAGAGAGCCGCTGTAGCCATGGCCTTCATTGGTCAGTCCTCTCCCGACATTAAGAAAAAGCTGCAAAGGCTGGAGGGGCTCCAAGATCATACGCTCCAAGATTTAGTAAAAGAAGCAGAGAAAGTCTATCATAAGAGGGAAACAGAAGAGGAGAGGCAGGAGAGAGAGAAGAAAGAAATAGAGGAGAGGGAAAATAGATGGGATCGCCGTCAGGAGAGAAATTTGAGTAAAATTTTGGCCGCAGTTGTGAATGATAGACAGTCGGGAAAAGGTAAAACAGGGCTCCTGGGAAACAGGGCAGTGAAACCGCCAGGTGGCAGAAAGATACCACTGGAAAAAGACCAATGCGCCTATTGCAAAGAGAAAGGACACTGGGCTAGAGATTGCCCTAAAAAACGGGAGCGATCCAAGGTCCTGACCCTAGAAGAGGATTAGGGAAGTCGGGGCTCAGACCTCCTCCCTGAGCCTAGGGTAACTTTGTCCGTGGAGGGGACTCCCGTCAACTTCCTGATAGACACCGGAGCAGAGCATTCAGTACTCACTAGCCCCCTAGGCAAGCTAGGCTCTAAAAAGACCATGGTGATTGGAGCCACTGGTAGTAAATTTTACCCCTGGACGACCGAACGAGCCCTACAGATAAACAAGAACATAGTGACCCATTCCTTCCTGGTGATACCTGAGTGTCCTGCTCCCCTCTTGGGGTGCGATCTGCTAACCAAACTAAAGGCTCAAATCCAATTTACTTCAGAAGGCCCACAAGTAAGCTGGGGAAAAGCCCCCGTTGCCTGCCTTGTCCTCAACACAGAGGAAGAGTATCGGTTGCATGAAGAGCAACCCAAAAATGCAGTCTCTTCAGGCTGGCTAACTGCATTCCCCAATGTCTGGGCAGAACAAGCAGGAATGGGGTTGGCTAAACAAGTGCCTCCGGTTGTGGTAGAACTTAAAGCTGATGCCACCCCCATCTCGGTAAGACAATACCCCATGAGCAAGGAAGCTAGGGAGGGCATCCGGCCTCATATCCAGAGGTTGCTAGACCAAGGAGTTTTAGTGGCCTGTCAGTCCCCCTGGAATACACCACTTCTGCCTGTTCGAAAACCAGGGACTAATGACTATCGCCCGGTGCAAGACCTCCGGGAAGTTAACAAAAGGGTCCTGGACATTCACCCCACAGTCCCGAACCCGTACAATTTATTAAGCTCTCTCCCACCTGAGAGAACATGGTATACAGTCCTAGACTTAAAAGATGCCTTCTTTTGCCTGTGCTTGCACCCTAAGAGTCAGCTCCTGTTTGCCTTTGAATGGAGGGACCCAGAAGGCGGACAGACTGGTCAACTAACCTGGACTAGGCTACCACAGGGGTTCAAAAATTCCCCCACCCTGTTTGACGAGGCCCTCCATCGGGATCTCACGCCTTTTCGCACTTGAAACCCTCAGCTTACCCTACTACAATATGTGGATGATCTCTTGGTCGCGGCAGCCTCGAAGGAGCTGTGTCACCAGGGAACTGAGAGGCTCCTCGCAGAACTGAGTGACTTGGGGTATCGAGTTTCGGCTAAAAAGGCACAAATTTGTCAAACTGAGGTAACCTACCTGGGATATACCTTCCGAGGGGGTAAAAGATGGCTCACAGAGGCCCGGAAGAAGACTGTTATGATGATCCCATCGCCAACTACCCCACGGCAGGTACGTGAGTTTCTGGGGACTGCTGGCTTTTGTAGACTCTGGATTCCAGGCTTTGCAACCCTAGCGGCACCTCTATATCCTTTGACTAAGGAAGTGTTTCCTTTTGAGTGGAAAGAAGAGCACCAAAGAGCTTTTGAGGCTATCAAATCGTCTCTAATGACTGCCCCCGCGCTAACATTACCTGACTTGACTAAGCCTTTTGTCCTATATGTGGACGAGAGAGCGGGCTTAGCCAGGGGAGTGTTGACACAAGCACTGGGACCCTGGAAGAGACCTGTAGCCTATTTGTCAAAGAAATTAGATCCCGTTGCTAGTGGATGGCCCACATGCCTGAAAGCTATTGCGGCAGTGGCCCTGCTGATCAAAGATGCTGACAATTTGACAATGGGACAACAGGTGACTGTTGTAGCCCCTCATGCCTTGGAAAGTATTGTGCGGCAGCCACCTGACAGATGGATGACAAATGCCCGAATGACACGCTATCAGAGCCTGCTGCTAAATGAGCATGTAACCTTTGCGCCCCCTGCCATCCTCAACCCAGCTACCCTTCTCCCTCTAACAAATGATTCCGTCCCAGTACATCAATGTACAGACATCCTCGCTGAAGAAACTGGGACCAGAAGAGACCTGACTGACCAACCCTGGCCTGGAGCTCCCAGTTGGTATACGGACGGCAGCAGTTTCCTGATAGAGGGGAAGCGAAAGGCTGGAGCTGCGGTGGTGGACGGGAAAAAGGTAATTTGGGCAAGCGCTTTGCCTGAAGGAACGTCGGCACAAAAGGCTGAACTTATAGCGCTTATACAAGCCCTCCGAGAGGCTAAAGGTAAAATCGTTAACATCTACACTGCCAGCCGCTATGCTTTTGCTACCGCACACATCCATGGGGCCATCTACAGGCAGCGAGGGCTATTGACCTCGGCTGGTAAAGACATTAAAAACAAAGAAGAAATTCTGGCCCTGTTGGAAGCCATACATGCACCTAAGAAGGTAGCCATCATCCACTGCCCCGGCCACCAAAGAGGAGAAGACTTGGTGGCCAAGGGCAACCGAATGGCAGACTCAGTGGCAAAACAAGTTGCTCAAGGGGCCATGATCTTAACTGAAAAAGGTGATCCGCTCAAAAGCCCTGAGGATGAGAGGTATAACATAAAAGAGCTATTGTGGACCAGTGATCCCCTCCCATACTTTTTCGAAGGGAAAATAGAATTGACTCCTGAAGAAGGAATAAAATTTGTGAAAGGACTACACCAATTCACCCACCTGGGAGTTGAAAAAATGATGAGACTAATTAAAAATTCCCGATACCAAGTCTCCAACCTGAAGTCAGTGGCTCCAAAGATTATAGACTCCTGCAAACCATGTGCATTCACTAATGCGACTAGAGCCTACAAAGAACCTGGAAAGAGACAACGGGGAGACCGTACTGGAGTGTATTGGGAGGTAGATTTTACTGAAGTTAAACCTGGAATGTATGGTAACAAGTATCTGTTAGTATTTGTAGACACTTTTTAAGGATGGGTTGAGGCGTTTCCCACTAAAACTGAGACTGCCCAGATTGTGGCCAAGAAGATCCTTGAAGAAATCCTGCCAAGATTTGGAATCCCTAAGGTAATCGGGTCCGATAATGGACCAGCCTTTGTTGCCCAGGTAAGTCAGGGCTTGGCCACTCAGTTGGGCATCGATTGGAAATTACACTGTGCTTACCGCCCTCAAAGCTCAGGACAGGTAGAGAGGATGAATAGGACCTTAAAAGAGACCTTGACTAAATTAGCCATTGAGACCGGCGGGAAAGACTGGGTGACTCTCCTCCCTCTTGCGCTCTTCCGAGCCCGAAACACCCCTGGACGTTTCGGGCTCACTCCTTTTGAAGTTCTGTATGGAGGACCTCCCCCCTTAATGGAAGCTGGTGGAACATTGGTTTCCGACTCTGACCCTGTCTTACCCTCCTCTTTGCTTATTCATTTAAAGGCCCTAGAAGTGATTAGGACACAGATTTGGGACCAACTGAAGGCAGCCTATACCCCAGGGACCACCGCAGTACCCCACGGGTTCCGAGTTGGAGACAAAGTCTTGGTCACACGGCATCGAACAGGCAGCCTCGAGCCACGGTGGAAGGGACCCTATTTGGTGTTACTGACAACCCCTACTGCGGTAAAAGTTGACGGGATTGCCTCCTGGATCCACGCCTCCCACGTCAAGAGGGCCGCCAGTCAAGATGAAGAAAACCATGAAGACGATTGGACAGTGGCAGCCACTGACAATCCTCTTAAGCTTCGTTTGCGCCGCAGGCGCCACCCTGAGCCTAGGGAACCATAACCCTCATGCTCCAATTCAACAGTCTTGGGAAGTGCTTAATGAGGAGGGAAACATTGTGTGGGCAACCACTGCAGTCCATCCCCTCTGGACTTGGTGGCCTGATCTCACACCTGACATCTGTAAGTTAGTGGCAGGATCCCCCAAATGGGACCTCCCCGATCATACCGATCTTAGTAACCCACCCCCTGAAGAGCGGTGTGTCCCAAACGGGATAGGGAGCACATATGGGTGTTCGGGGCAGTTTTACCGAGGTAATCTTAGAGCTGCACAATTTTATGTTTACCCTGGTCAGGGTCAGAGCAAAAGGCTTCAACGAGAATGTGGAGGGGCATCAGATTACTTTTGTGGTAAATGGACATGTGAAACGACAGGGGAAGCTTACTGGAAGCCCTCCTCTGGCTGGGACCTAATCACGGTAAAACGAGGAAGTGACTATGATAAGTCAAACGAAGGAGAAAGAAACTCCTATAAATATCCAGAGAATGGGTGCGCGTTTGAAAAAAGCCCCCCAGGACCATGCAAAGGTAAATGCTGCAACCCCCTACTTATAAAGTTCACCGAGAAAGGGAAACAACACCGTCTAAGTTGGCTTAAAGGAAATAGGTGGGGTTGGCGAGTATACATTCCACCAAGAGATCCTGGGTTCATTTTCACGATCAGGCTGACAGTGAGAGACCCGGCGGTGACACCCGTTGGGCCTAACAAGGTCCTTATAGAACAGGGCCCCCCCGTCGTACCGGCTCCCCCAAAGGTCCCAGCCGTACCAGCTCCACAGCCCAACTTAGTGGTACCCTCCCTAGGGACTAATACTCCCCTCATAAAGCCTACCTTGGCTTCCCCACCACCCCTAGGTACAAAGGACTGTCTGGTCAGTCTAGTCCAGGGAGCTTTTTTAGCTTTAAATAGAACTAACCCTAATATGACTCAATCATGCTGGTTATGCTATACCTCTAGCCCCCCTTATTATGAAGGAATAGCTCAGATCAGAACTTATAATATCACTGCAGATCATTCTCAATGTCTTTGGGGAGAAAACAGAAAGTTGACTCTAGCAGCAGTTTCCGGAAGAGGGCTTTGTTTGGGCCAGGTACCTCAGGATAAAGGGCACCTCTGTAATCAGACCCAGAACATCCAGTCTAGCAAAAGTGGTCAGTATCTAGTGCCCCCCTTAGACACAGTATGGGCTTGCAATACCGGTCTCACTCCTTATGTGTCTATGTCTGTTTTTAATAGTTCCAAAGATTTCTGCATTTTGGTTCAGCTTATTCCTAGACTCCTGTATCATGATGATAGCTCCTTTTTAGACAAATTTGAGCATCGGGTCCGCTGGAGAAGAGAGCCCGTTACCTTAACTTTGGCAGTTCTATTAGGATTAGGAGTAGCGGCTGGAGTAGGTACAGGAACCGCTGCCTTAATTAAGACCCCCCAATACTATGAAGTACTACGTGCAGCTATGGATGTTGATCTTAGAACTATAGAACAGTCTATAACCAAATTAGAAGAATCTTTAACTTCCCTGTCCGAAGTGGTGCTACAGAATAGAAGGGGATTAGACTTATTATTCCTTAAAGAAGGAGGACTCTGTGCTGCCCTAAAAGAAGAATGTTGTTTTTATGTTGACCATTCAGGAGTAATCAAAGATTCTATGGCCAAACTTAGAGAACGCCTAGATATACGTAAAAGAGAAAGAAAAAGCCAACAAGGATGGTTCGAGAGCTGGTTTAATAAGTCCCCTTGGCTCACCACTCTATTCTCCACCATAGCAGGACCTTTGATTACTCTTATGCTTTTGCTTACTTTTGGCCCCTGCATCCTTAATAAGTTAGTAGCTTTTATTAGAGAAAGGATAAATGCAGTACAGGTTATGGTACTAAGGCAACAATATCGGGGCCTTCAGGAGGTTGAAAACTCGCTCTAAGATTAGAGCTATCTCCTAAAAGTAGTGGGGAATGAAGAATAAAAAATTAATTACTGAATTCTTCCTCACCCCAGAGCCCGACCCCTCCCATCTAGAGAGTGTTCCCAGAACGCTCCTGAACTCTTCACCCCAGAATGCATTCCTGAACTCCTCACCCTAGAGTTCGAACCCTCCCAACTAAAGACTGTTCCAAGAACATTTTTGAGATAAGGGCCTCCTGGAACAACCTCAGAATGAACCAGATTCATTGCCAAATAATAGGACATGACCCCTTAGTTACGTAGAATCCCTTGGCAGAACTCCTTGTCCCTTGGCAGAACCCCTTAGTTATGTAAACTTGTACTTTCCCTGCCCCGCTCTCCCCCCTTGAGTTTTCCTATATAAGCCTGTGAAAAATTTGGCTGGTCGTCGATTCTCCTCTACACCACTAGGTGTATGAGTTTCGACCCCAGAGCTCTGGTCTATGTGCTGCTTTCATACTGCTGCTTTATTAAATCTTACCTTCAGCATTTTGAGTTCGTTCTCAGTGTCTTCTTGGGTCCGCGGCTGTCCCGAGGCTTGAGTGAGGGTCTCCTTTCGGGGGTCTTTCAGTTCCAACTTGTAATAAGAACACATGCTCCACTATGTTCATAGCAGCCTAATTTATAATAGCCAGAAGCTGGAATCTCTCACCTCCCAGGTCTCTGGTGCATTATAGGGTATCCTTGAAACATCCTATTTCCCGAGTTTGCCTATTTCCCTTATTTCTGCTGGCCCTCAAGGCTTCAGTCTTTTTCCCTTATACAATACCAGATCAGAATCCATCCCCTACTCTACCTCTTTCCACTTTTTCTCCCACGTTCGTTCTTCGCTCCCAACTTGTGGTTGATTTCTTCTCCCTCCCAATTAGGACCGAGGCGTCTTCCCTTGGGTACTTCAGCTTGTTGAGCTCTTTGAGTTCTGTGGACTGTATCCTGTGTATTCTGTAGTTTTTGTTGTTGTTTGTTTGGTTTGGTTTTGTTTGGTTTTGGGTTTTTGGCTAATATCCATTTGTTAGTGAATACATACCATGAATGTTCTTTTGTGTCTGAGTTACCTCACTAAGCATGGTATTTTCAGGTTCCATCTGTTTGCCTATTAATCTCTGGATGTCCTCATTTGTTGTTGTTGTTGTTGTTGTTGTTTGTTGTTGTTGTTGTTGGTGGTGGTGGTGGTTTTGGATTTTTTTTTGATGTCCTCATTCTTAATAGCAAAGTATGTTATGCTCTGGGTCCACAGGAAACCCAGATGAGCCCAAGAATTGCAAACTCTACTGAAACTCACAAAAAAAGTCTTATTTTCAAGTTCAACCTTGGTTTGCCCAACTAGCATTCACTGCATGAATGTTGGCAAGTGACCCTGAATCCAAAAAACATTGGGTTTATATACAGTATTGGAATTGTGTAAATATTTATAGAAAAGGTGACTAGAAGGTGTAATCGTACTGAAGTGGGAGGGGGTATTCAGTGTCTGTTCAAGGACTAAGTTTATGGCCCGTTTTATCTGTCTGTGGGCTGACATCTGCTTACCTTTTACTTTTTCCATGGTGTCCCTTGAGCTTGCTTTTTCTCTAAGGTCTCAAGGATAGGTACTTGGAGTTCTTTCCAGCAGGAGTTTTGGTTTTTGCACACACAGAGGCAGAGAGATTGTGTCCTCATTATGGGCCCTGTCATTGTAACTCTAGGGGAGGAAGAGGCAGCCTAGTCTGCTGCAGGAGGATGCAGCACAGAAATCATCTGTTTGCTATCTGCATTGCCGCAGGGGAAGGAGGACAGGGGAAAGGAGGATGGGAGCCTCTGTCTGTACAACACTGAAGTCTCTCTAGTATTAGTAATCTGTGGGTTACAACATTCTCCCCTCTTTTTGGTGACGCTAGAGGCCAATCATGTGCTCTTTATAGGCCTAAATCATCTGTGCTAACTGGTTTGTACTGGGACCTCATCACCATCAGTTGAATAGTCCCTAATCTCTGCTTTATATACTGAATAAGCTTTTTAATTATGCATGGCCCAAATGTGAGCAGCAACAAAAAAATTACAAGGGACCCTGTAATTGTGGAAATGAGAGTAGTTAACCATGGGGAATTATCAAATAGGGAATGATGTCAGCTTTTGGAGTTTTCTTGTTCTCTTTGGCACCTCTCTATGCTTTCTCTAACCTTAGCTAGTGATTCTTTGATGCCAGAATGATTTACATAAAACCAACATTCTTTGAATACATCAACACACAAGCCTCCTTGATGCAAGAACACAAAGTCTAACCCTTGTCTGTTCTCTTCAACTACCTCAGCCAGGGAATCTACGTTTCACTCTAGGTGTGCAATGGATTTTTCTAAGCATTGGCTGTCTTGATCTGTATCTAATTTAAGGCTGTATAGTTATTCTCTTACAATGTTAGGGCTGCTATCCCAGTGCCTGCACCAGGTAGCCCTGCTCCCAAAATTATAGCCAACATTAGGGAAATAGTTTCTCTCTTCTGTCTTTTGAGGTCTCCCCCAACATGCCCTATTAGATTCTTCAGTACTATTTCCTCTGAATAATAGGTTATGCATGGCACCAATTGGACTAGAATAGAGAACTCCTTTGTGGTAGGGGAATTAAGAACCTCTCCATTCACACACAGAGTCAACTCTGTTGAAAAGGCCCACCATGCCTGTACGGGTGAAATAACATATTTGGAATGCACCATGGGCGTATTTTGGTTACAAATATGTTGATGTGACAAGGGAACTTTTCCCAGGAACATACCAGGCAGGTCCCCTGTCCTGATATGGTCTGTATGGTTAAGGTTCTGCCTTCTTGGGACCATATGCATGCAGTGTCTCTCTTGGACTCATTATATTTAGACATAAATCCAACACCTTCATAAGAAGGGTTTCTGGCATAATAACACAGCCAGCAGAAGATGGTTAGCTCTGGTTGGGAACTGGTCAAAATATGAAAGGTTTTTAGCATCCTTGACCAGAGCAGATCTACGGGGGGGCGGGGAGCCTGCTGGGGAAGGACTGGGAGGTCAACAAACACTGGTTTGGGAACAGACTTTGGCATAGGTTTTTCAGGGCAAGACCTCTTGGTATAGGTTTAGTGTTTGCCAGAATTCGGTTTGGTCCTACAGTCACATTCAGGTGGTTTACTATTGGTTTTATCAGGAGCCTAATTGTGAAAATGAGTTTGAGGATTTTTCCCCCCAATGATATAAAATCGGAGGCCCCAAGGTTTCCCAGTTTCCCAGCCCTTTTCCTGCTTTCCTAGGCTGGTAAACTTAAGTTGAACTTAAGATTCCCTCCCCTGTCAGGTGACTGTGATAAGATCTTCCTTTGATACCTTCCATCCCGATGTTTCACAACCCTATAAAGCATAATAGAATTGTTCTGGGTCCCCATATGCCACAGTTCTCTTTTCCCCAGACATATAAAAAAGTCTCCCTAAGTCTACTTAGTGTATGAATGTTGTAGAATTTGTTGGGTGTCAGGCCATGAGTTATGAGCCAGCCGGCACAGATCAAACTTTAAATATGGAAACCATGACATCCCAAGTGGCTTTTCTTTATTAGCCAGTTGGGCCCAGTAACCCATTTCATGATTCTCAATTGTCCTAATCAAGTCATAAGGCTGCTGCGGGTTTTTGATCTCTGAATGGAGACATGGACTGGGAACAGCAGCACATGCAGTCAGTAAACACAGCAATCTTAGGACCTAGTTAATTTTAACATGGAGGGATGAATAGGACTCCAGCTCTTTTAATAGTATGAAAAGTGATCATTGCAGAAAACAAGGATGAACCAGTTTTGTGATACCTCAGTTCTAAGATTGTCATAGACTTAATAAAAAATGAAAATTTAGCACCAAATATGTGGAAACTAATGAGGGCAGGGGAAGGAGGGGTAGGGAGGATAGCCCACATCTGGCCAGAGTTCCTCCTATGCTCTGGGCAGGTGGACTTGGGAGAGCCCCTAACCCTCACAGCTTCTCTACTGCCTTCCCTTACCTGAATGTGTTCATTTTTTCCTCCCCTTTCCATCTCCCACCTAGTTCTCACTCTCTCTCTGTCTCTCTGTCTCTCTGTCTCTCTGTCTCTCTGTCTCTCTCTCTCTCTGTCTCTCTCTCTCTCTGTCTCTCTCTCTCTCTGTCTCTCTCTCTCTCTCTGCCTTGTGTGATTTCCTTCTTCTCCCTTACAACTGTGATTGAAGCATTCTCACTTGGACCCTTCTTGTTTTTAAGTTTGTTGAGTTCTGTGGATTGTATCCTAGAAAATCTGTACTTCTTTGGTTAATATCCTCTATTACAGTTCATTTTTTTTTTGAGATTTTATTTGTATTCGGAACAAGAACAGTGTTACATTAATGATAAAAATGATAAAATGTTGAATAGATTCACAAAAAGAAATCTTAGTAATTTACTGTTTATTTACTATTACCTGGACGTTTTAATAATTATCATAGAGTATAAAATAAAATGTGAATGTGAAAAAGAAATTTAGAGAACGAATTGGAGGGTAAGGATGGAAGGTGTCGAAATTTGGATTTTGTTGTTATGAAGAGACACTATGACCACAGTAATTCCTATAAAGCAAAGAATGTTGCTGGGGCTGACTTACAGTTTCAGAGGTTAATTTAATTATTGTCTTGCCGAGAAGCATGGTAGTTTTCAGGAAGATCTTTTGTTAGAGCCGGAGATGAAGCCAAGAGCTATAAATCTTCATCCACAGGCAGCAAAAAGAGGCTGTCTACACACTGGCCAGACATGAGCATATATGATCTCAAAACCTTCCTCTAGTGACAGCCTTCCTTGATTGAGCAGCAGAGTAGAGCTGGCCCTAGATTTGGGCTTTCTGATCAGCTGCCTGGTGGGCATGGACATGGGTACCTGGTCCTGCCTCTTGTGTGTTGTGCAGTTGTTTGGACAAAGGAGAGACCCCTTCCCTTCCTTTTGCCCTCACCAACCTTGGCAGGAGAGCTGTCCCTGATGGGGTCATGAGCCCAATCACCTCTTGCAGCACTTGGGAGATTAGGCCATGCACCTCATCTGAGCAGCAGGGAGGGAGTTGGCCCTGGTTTGGGGGGTTACTGGTGAGCATGGTCAGAGGGAGTGAGAATTAGAGACCTGGCTCCATCCCTTACCTGCTGAAGCACTGTAGAGTATGACCCCTCTACCTTGTCTGGGCAGCACAGTAAAGCTGGCTTTGATGGCAGGGGCATAAATGCGAGAGCACTGAGGGTATGGTAGCATGAAAGTAGTTTCTGCCCGTTGTTGGCTGCAACTTTGGAAAGGGAAGCTTGGGAAGGGCAGGAAAGCTCTCCCAGATGGTGGTAGTGTGGCAGAGCTGGTGGTCTGATTAGCCAGATCCCTCTCAGGCCCAGATCCTGGGGTTTGAATTGCCCCACCACAACATTGACCCCCATTCGTGAACTGCTGAAGTATATTAAAATGGCCACCCTACAGATCCCATACTACAGGATCTCCATGACAAAGGGCAACAACAGGATATCTGAGAGGAGTTACAGTTATGCATTAGTACTGATAGTATAGTAGAAGGCAGAGACCTCTTAAGACTCATTAAAATGAACAACTTGGAAACAAAGAAGTGTAGATAAAAGGACACACTGAGGGATATACACTGTGACATTACAAATTCCACAATGAGATTCTTATTCTGTTGGGGTGGTTGCAATGGTGGAAGCAGGATACAAGGTGATGAGGAGATAAGTGGGACTGGGTGCATGATTTAAAACTCAGGAAGATCAAACAAAAAGTTTGAAAAAGAGTACCAACTTTTCAAACCATTATTCATTTCTATGTTAAAGGGAAAAAGTCAAACATACTCAAGGGTATATAACTATCTTCATAATATAAAAAAAAATAGTAACTTTTCTGACATCTAGGTTTCTACCCTAAAAATTGAACTAATATCCTGTAAACATGACATTTTGTGAGTTAACTGATATTTTATTTTGAAGAGTTATAGTAAGCTATATGTTTAGAAATAAGTTAGGTACGTGCACACGTGTGTGCATGTGCATGTGTGTGCGGACACACACACACAAATACACACAAGCTTATACACATAATCCTGGATATATGGTATATATAAGTCATGATTTTTTTTTCTTTTCAGGAAATGAGCAACAAAACTGAATATTTTAAACATATTCTAATTTATTAATAGTTTATTCTTCTTTCTCTTACAAATTCTACGGTGCAGATACCTATATCCCAGCTAATATTTTTCTTGTAAATATCTAAAACAAATCTTGCTGGTGTGGTAGTTAATACTCATAGCTACAGCCATACTTGGAAGACTAAGACATGAGGCCTTTGAGTGAAAAAAACAGCCTAAGGTAATTGTTGAGATTCTGTTTCAAGACAGTAAAATATGCACAAATACTTCATTACTCAATATTTTAAATATTAGCAAGATAAATATTTATGTTACTATTTTAATTTGTTTACATATGTGTGGTTCATAATAAAAATGTCAGTGTTCAAATACAATTTTCTTTACTGATTTTTATTTTGGGCGTTTCAGTTTGCATAAACATTTTCAGAGTAGCAGAAGCCTTATGAAACAAAACCTTGAAACATCTGTTATTTCTCCTAAATTATACGTCTCTACTGAATATTCGTAAAAGGACGGAATATCTCAAGCTTAATTATTTAATCTTCAATTTTTGTTTTAGATTAATTTTATATATGCAGAAACATTGTCAGGATAGAGTTATCATATACCATTTATCTATTTTTTTCTTTAATAGTAATATTTTAAATAACCATAGTACATTTCTGAAAGTAACATCACTACTATACTACTTGCTAAAGTATAAAGTATAAAGAAATATGAAGAATGTCTTTATGCCACGATACACCAAGAAAGTAAATCCATAGTCAGCTGAACTATACATAGACTAAACAAAACTAGATATAGACCTTTATGTTATGGGCAGTAGAGACGGTTCAACTGGTGAAGTGTTTCCTGCCAACCCTGACAGCCTGAGTTTGACTCTTATGTCCTATATTGTAGAGAAATAAAAGTGACTTCTGATGTCATCTGACCTATACATGCACACAATGTCATTTCTTCACAGGCATGTGTGTGTTCACATGCACACACACACAAACACACACACACACACACACACACACACACACACACACACCATCTCCACCACCACCACCACCACCATACCACACCACACAACCGAGGGGGAGGGATGGAGAGAGAGATGAAAGAAAGGAGAGGGAGAGACAGAGAGAGAGATAGAGACAGAGACAGAGACAGAGACAGACAGACAGAAACAGAGAAAGAGGAAGGGAGAGAATACTTTATTATCTCTCTTTAAAAAATATATTTAGTCTCGACAGGTTTTCCCGTTCCCTTTGTGGGAGTATTTTAGCTAATGCCATCCTTCTGGAGTCCTGGGAAGCTCTTGCTTTCTTGGCATCTGGGACTTTCTGTTTTTTACCACCAGTTCCTCATCCCCCAGTTGCTATACACCCCTGTTCAATGTCCTGACCCTCTGAACAACTCTCCTGTCTTCTCCCATACCTGATACTTCCCCTCTATTTCTGCTCCCCCTTTTCTCTTCTTCACAATTCCCTCCCATCATCTACGTCCCTTGATTATTTTGTTCCCCGTTTTAATTAGGATGGAAGCATCCACTCTTTGGTCTTACTTCCTCCTGAAGTTCATGTAGTTCCTGAGTTGTATTGTGGTTATTCCACACTCTATGCCTAATGCCAGTGGTGAGGCAGGAGTGGGTAGGTGGTTGGGGGATCACCCTCATAGAATCAGGGTAAAGGGAGATGGGATATAGGGGTTCTAGTTGGAAAAAATGGAATGGAGATGACATTTGAAATGCAAATAAGTAAAGTGTCCAATTAAAAAAAAAGTATTTAGAAACAGTGTGAATAAGAATGGCCCCCATAAGGTTCATATATTTGAATAAGTACTGAGTAACATTATTGAAAGAGTAAGCAGGTATGGCCTTGTTGGAATAAGTATGACCTTGTTGAAATGGGTATAACATTTTTGGAAGTATTGACACTGGATATTATTTTGATATTTCAAAATGTCCATTACAAGACCAGAGTTTCTCTCTTCTTTCTACCTGAAGATTTTCTCGCTACTGCTCAATTAACATGTCTGTCTACATGCTACTGCACTCCCACCACAGTAAGAATGAACTAAATCTCTGAAACTGTAAGCAAGTCATGATTAAATGGTTTCATTTTACAATATTTTCCTGGTGATGGTATCTTGTATTAATAGAACACTTATTAAGCCATATGCTCTCACTAAATAGCTCAAATTTCCTTGGAAAGTATGATTTTTCTGCATTAGCCTACTGAATACTGCAAATAAAAATTATGTCTTACCAATACCAGTTATTTTCCCCTATTGGAACAGACTAGCCTAAAGATCTCGTGTAGAAAATTATTTTCTCCACAAAAATTTCATTTTTTTAACAACTTCACTAACCATTACTATCTCTCATTTTAAATTCCATCTTAAAAATAATTTTGTAAAATAATTAGTAATGTCAAAACTATCTTCCATTCACTTTCCTATTCTGTTTATTTTCTTATTCTGTGTAATGCTTAAGACAAATATTCATGTACATTCTGATATGGTATAATTCAACATGTGAGGCATTAACCAAAGGGGAAAATGGTCCATGATCAAGCACTTACCTTTGCTAAACCTCTAATCATTAATAGATCCTTATGATATCTTGTTGAAATTCATAGCTATCATAAAGCTCTAAAACTAGAAGAATTTTTTTATTTGTCTGTGTTCACAAAAGAGTATTTAAAGAGATGTCTTAGTAGTTAACTGAAATTTTTAATGAATCACAAGGGCAGAGTTTGAATTTACAGCATCCATATTGTTCATACAGCAACAATTTGGGCAATGGGTGTAGAGATATGATTCAAATTTAGAAGGGGATATTAGCAAGACTATTGTTAGAGTTTGCTGGCTTCAAATATAGCCAAATCCTGGGATGTATAACTCCAGAGGAGACACCCCACCCCAACCTTCCTGGACTGCTTGGTTCATAACGCTTTCTCTTTGCACCCTCACAAAGTTCAAATACACTCACAGAAAGACACACACATACAATGCATACATACATATATACCATCATACATACACATAATACACCCTATTTCGGATAAAAAAAGACACAAGTTAAGGGCTTCTCAATGATCTCTCTGTTAAAATATAGTTCACTGCTAAAACATTTTATCACATAAGATATCTTATGGTTATCTTCATTGTGGGAATAATCATATGTTATATTTTGCATCAATTTTAAATGCATCAATTCACACAATAAAATCAGACTTCTTTTTTAATTTTTTTAATTTTTATTCATTTATTTATTTATTTATTTATTTATTTATTTATTTATTTATTTATTTATTTATTTATTTTGGTTTTGTGAGACAGAGTTTCACTCTATAGTCCTGGCTGTCCTGGAACTCACTTTGTAGACTAGGCTGGCCTCGAACTCAGAAATCCACCTGTCTCTGCCTCCCATATGTTATGAATAAAGGCGTGCACAACCATGCCCAGCATAACATTAGACTATTTATTTAGTCTTCAATGACATGCATGAAAAATGAAATGAAAAATAGTTATTAATGTTGTTTTATGACAGTTAACATTTTAAATTAAGCTAGTATTTAAGGTACAGATGGGAAACATATTCTCAGACAATTAATAACATGTTACAAAAGATTTTATCTATAAATTCCAATATAAGAACTTCTAGAAAAGACATCTTGTCTTAAAGAAATACTATTCTTGAATTGGAGAGATTGCTCAGTGATTAGGAGTGATAGCCAGTACTCTTCCAGAGAAAACATTTATTTCTCTACACATTCTTTGTTAGTTGAAATCATCCATGATTCCAGTTTCAGGGGGTCTGATCCATGTACCAGACATGTAATCTGGTGGTGGGTAGTTCTTAGGAACTCTAGAAAGTCCCAGAGAGCTGGGATGTGAGAGGCTCCCGGAACTAGGTGGTGATCTTAGCCGAACTGCCCAACAGTGCGGAGATGGAACCTGGAAAGACCACCTCCAGTTAATAGGCAGGGCCCCTAGTGTCTCTAACAGCAACTGACTGAGACACATGCAGATAATTACAGTTAATCATTGGACGCATACAGAAGAGTTAGAGAAAAGTTTGAAAGAACTGAAGAAGATGAGAACCCCATAGGATTACCAATAGTGTCAATTAACCCAAACTCCCAGGAAGATCTGAGAGAGTAAGTCACCAGCCAAAGAGCATACTTGGGCTAGTCTATGGCATCTGGCACATATGTAGCAGAGTACTGCTTTTTCCAGGCCAGTGGGAAACGATAGACTGAATCCTGGAGAGACTTGATGCATCATGGATGCTGGTGTGGGATATGTTGAGGTGAGATGGGGTGGATGGCTTTTGCAACACCCTCTCAGAGGAAATGGGGAAGAAGAATGGGTTGAAGAACTGTAGGAAGTGGGATCAGGAGGTGGGATATTTGGAATGTAAATAAATTAAAATAAAATACAAACTTACTGCAACATCAATAGCTAGTCAAGTCATTGCTTTCTTCATACTTGTCAGCAGTGTTGATGTTATGAAAATTTTAGAGAGAATATGATTTCATCAAATGCATCCGTGTCTCAAAGGAAGACATTCCAATTTTGGCATACTATTTATAACTCCAAAGATAAGCTAACATTTTAGTGTGGGCTTTAGACTGCTCATTGTCACATGATTTCAAATAATATTTTATAAATAAATATTTCACTAAGTTGTGAAATTACACTTTTATTTATCAAATGCTGTCTATTTTAATGTTTTGTGTGACTCTGAATTTTATGTTGACTTCTATCCCATTGTCACTATTTTTTCTACAGTCTCATGCAACACTAAACAAATGAGAAATTAAAATTTTCACATCCCTACTTTTAAAAAGGTTTTTGTTTCATAGCTTCATTGACCTTAATGTTGTTGAAACTTTGATGGTTTTCTCTATATTATTTTCTGGTTTTGCCAATAAAGCATATTAATTAGGTTTATTTACCCAATAGTTAACTTAATTTTAATTTGTCTTTTTGTATTTATCTTCTAGCCATTCTAATCCAAAAGTTGTTAATCCAATCAAGACATGTTCATGCTTGCATCTCATGCAAACAAATATTATTTTTAATTTCTAGGTGCAGTATTTATAGTCAAGTGTTTGGACTGACTGTGGGTGAAGTTAACTGCCTTGACAGCCAGAAGTCCTTACTAACAAAGTTTTGGCCTTAGTGGAAAAGTCCTATCTTAGTTGAGATTTCTGTGGGAAAAGTTGAGGCCTCTGTAGGAAAGTACTAGTCCCAGTTAAGAACAAATAGCTATAGATATTGTGGACAGGTACTTAGCAACCCACTCTGTTCTGTTCCTCCTGCTGAACTTTTTTTACCTAGTCAATATCCTGCTTTGGGGAACAGGTGCATTCCCCCAGAAACAAAGTGATTTCGCATCATTTTCACTCCACATTTCCTGTTTCTATGGGTATAAAACCTGCCTGGGAAAAACAAAATTTGTCAGCTTGATCAGGTTTTTTTTTTTGTTGTTATATTTTACTTTTTTTGTCTTGCTGTCCATTCTTTGTATTTCTTGTTCCCCATTCTCTCCTTAGGTGGTTTTTCAAATCCTGTTCAATTGTTTCATGGGTCAGGACAGTCGAGATTCAAGAATGCTCATGGTAAAAAGAAATTCTAAATGTTACTGAAGGACTCACTCATCTCTAAGCTAAAAGAAAAAAAAATTACCCTAATTCCTTCCAGGGCTGTGTCTAATGAACATTAAGATATTTTTCTACCAGATGCAGAATATAAAAATTCCTTCAACATATTAAAAACATTGTAGTTATTTGGTGAGTATATTGATGATTTTAGTATTCTTACACATCATTGTCATTCACAAATAACAATTTAACAAAGTAAGCTTCTGTTGAATAATGCCTTGCTATGTAGTGTAAGAGGTAGCATAAGATTTTAAAATTTGAAAAAAAGTGATTCCAAAAGCTTTAGTGTAGTAACCAATGGATTTAAATATTAGTATTATAAAAACACTCAGTATAAAAATCAAATCCAGTTTCCTTCCAGTCATCTACCATCTCTAATTATTATTTCAGGCTCTGAAATTCAGCATGTGATCTAATCCCAGAGGCATAAAATAAAGACTATAATATCTTAAAATAGTATTGATGTATATGAGATACAGAATCTATATTAAGTAAAATTGTTACTTCACTTATGCTTAATTTTATTAAGGCAATATTTTCTGATAGCAATCATACTTATTTTTATAATTTAGTAATTTTAATAAACAGTTATTTAATTTTCATATTGGTAATGTCAGTTTTGAATTGATTTACCAAATCAGTTGAATTTAACTATTTACCAATATTGGAAGATAACTAAATGTTTACATTATTATATTAGTTATTTCATAGTTGGAATGAACACATATCTGTAATGAGATGGTCTCTTAGAAAAAAGAGATGTTATAACTCTAACAACAAATTTGTTCTTATTCTTAAGTGGAGAAAACTTATTTATTAAGTTTCATAAAAATATGGTTTCCTCTTCATTCTCTTCCAGACAAAATGGTGTTGAACATAAGAATTCACTAGACTGTGGTAGCACAAGTTCAAGATAGATGAGATCCCAACAATTTGATGGGAAAATGGACATAGACTCTGTTCTAAATTGAGACCCTCAGGCATATGGAAGAACATTTTTTTTTCTGATGGAATATTGCTGTGCATATCAACCACATTCCATAGTTGACTAATACCTACAGAGAGTTGACCAACACATGTTTTTTTGGTGGACTTCTTTGATGTTGTTTGTTTTGGCTTTCTCTCTCTCTCTCTCTCTCTCTCTCTCTCTGTGTGTGTGTTTTGTGTGTGTGTGTGTGTGTGTGTGTGTGTGTGTGTATGTGTGATTTTCTGAGTACTTTTGATTTCATGATTTTTTTGTTGATTCAGGATTTTTTGCTTTTTTCATTTAGAGAGAAAAAGAAAAAGAGAGAGAAAGAAAGAGAAAGAACATTAAATTGGGTGGGTATGATGGTTGGAAAAAATCTGGGAGGTATTCAGGGATGGGACACATGTTCAAAATATATTGTATGAAAAATTGTTAATAATAATAATCCAAATTACTTTATCCTAATCTCTCTCTCTCACACACACAATACACATGTAGTTATGTATACCTTTTTAAATTCCCACAAATCATCATTGCAAAAAACCTCTTAAGTTCTTAGAGCAGCAACAGGCAGTTCATCTCATTTTTTGACTCACCATGTTATCCCTCCAAAAGTACAGTAAATTCTGTTATTTAAACTCTTTGTTCAAATTAATGAGCTTAATTTTCTGTCAGACATAATTATCTCTATAATCTGGGCTTAGACAAAAATAGCATAATATATGTAACAGGATAGGGTGTTGTCTTAGTCAGGGTTTTTATTCCTGGACAGAACATCATGACCACGAAGCAATTTGGGGAGGAAAGAGGCATTTATTGGCTTACATGACCAAGGAGGTCAGGTCTGGAACTCAAACAGGTCAGGAAGCAGGAGCTGATGCAGAGGCCATGGAGGGATGTTCTTTACTGTCTTGCTTCCCCTGAATTGCTCAGCCTGCTCTCTTATAGAACCAAAGACTACCAGCCCAGAGATGGTCCCACCCACAAAGGGCCTTTCCACCTTGTTCATTAATTGAGAACATGCCTTAGAGTTGGATCTCATGGAGGCATTTCCTCAACTGAAGCTACTTTCTCTGTGATGACCCCAGCTGTGTCAAGTTGACATAAAACTAGCCAGTACAGGTGTATATACTATAAAATCTGCAAGATAATATGTTTTTTCAAGGGTTGGAGATTTTTAAAGATATTTTGGTTACTTTGGATTTGTAAGAACTTGACTGAATATTATAAAATTATTTACCAGAACATCTTATCTTCTCAGGGTATACTTAAGATGTGAGTCAAGCTCTATAAAGTAGAGAGCATATCAAATACTCGAAATAGTTTAAAGCACAGCATGATCAACTTGAGTTTTCCAGCAAACAGAAATGAATTCTTTTAAACTGAATTTGCTTTTATTTTATTTTATTTTATATTATTGAATTTGGAAAAAAAATATTTTTAGAAAGAAGGTGTTTATCATTAATCCCCTTGAGTTAAGGCAACATTAAATGGAGAATGGAGGCTAGAAAATGTAAGACATATTGAGAGAATGTGGATGTCTGTGGACAAAACATTTCATTGTGCATACATTTTATGTTTTTTAACATCTTATGTTCATATTTATAATCACAAAGTCACAAGTCCTTGAAATTGAACTTTGTACAATGAAGTTCATATCAAAAATATATATGTTGAATTTGTTTAAAACTAAAATTAACATACCTTAAAATTGGGAATCATTAAAAACTTTGGGAACTCTGTATGTTTTATAATCGCCAATGATACTAGTGTTGATGAAACATGGTCAAACGTTTCAGATACATTAACTGTAGATATGATGTTAAAGCTATTGTCCAGTGAAACTAGGTTACCTCTTGGGCCAGTCATGAAATTTAGTGGCAATGTCTACATTTTTCTAAATTTAATATATGAAAGATGCAATACTAAGAGAGTCTTTAAGAACAGCTGAGGCCAAGAGCTGTGTGACAGAGTTTGAATCCTGGCAAAAAAGCCCCAAGAGGCTGTTGCATGAAGTTATGAAGGTTAAGTTTAATCTACTGTAGAGATTCCAGAGTATTAGAAAGGCCAGGATGATGGGACATGATCTAATGTCTGGACAAGGACATCTGGATGTGAGAAATGGAATCAGTTTAAATGCTGAGAAAATCTGTGTGTGCTGAAGATAGCATATGTAGAGGAATTGGGACACCAAAGCTGATTTCTCCATAGAAAGCCCCAGAAATGGAGGATTTCCTTTCTCTGCTTGATTTTGGCTTTTTGTATAATCATCACTTATTTTTATTTTGTGATAAGAATTTTTACATTATTCTATTATGCATAACAATAAAATAATTTTCTACAAGATATAACAATACATTTTTTGATGTGGTAAAGTTTTTAAAGACTATGAGGACTTTTAAATTTGAACTGTATTTTGCATTACTAAACACACCGAGAACTTTGGAAATAAGGGTTGGTAGGTTATGTCTAAAACATAATGTGATGTGTCTATGTGACAGGTTAAAAATGAATGAAGCTGTGATGGTTAATGTTATATACTTAACACAATATAGAATTGCCTGGAAGGGAAACCTGAATGAAGGATTGTCTATACAACTTAGTCTGTGAGCATGGTTGTGGGCCTGCATCTTGATTACTTTTAATTTCTACGAGAAGAACTTCCCTTGTTGTGGCACCATTATGTACGATGGGGATTCTGGAGTGTATGAGAATAAAGAAAGCAAATTAAGCTCTAGTAACCATACAAACATCAATTCCTTGATCTCTACTCTTGACTTGTGTCAAGTTTCTGCTACTTCCTGTTGCACTGATGCCCCAACAGTGATGGATTATAGTCTGAATTTGTGTGTAAAATAAACTTTCATTTACCTTGTTTTGGCCAGGATACCTACAGAAAGTTATAAGGTGCTAACCTTCTTAATGCAGTTCATGCTTGCCTCAATCTTTCAATACTACTCCATTTTCTCTTCCTCAGTGCTAGTTTTTTTTATAAGCCTAATATAATATGACTGAATAAATTTTCTTTTCATTTTTAAAACACATTTATTATTATTATTATTATTATTATTATTATTATTATTATTATTATTGCTACTACTACTTCTACTACTACTGCTACTATTATTATTATTATTATTATTATTATTATTATTATTATTATTATTATTATTATTATTATTACTACTACTACTATTATTACTATGTGGTAGCATATCTGATTTAGAGCACATGTGGAAGTCAGAGCATCACTTTGCTGAATGCAGTTCCCTCTTTACATTCATGTATGTTCTGAGAATGGAATGAAGGCCATCACAATTGCTTAGCAAGTGCTTTATTTGTTTAGCAACTCATTAATCTCCCGTTTTGTGTTTCTTTGTTTTTGATATTGTTTTTGTTTTTGTTTTGTTTTGTTTTGGACTCAGAACCTCCCTATGTAGCTCAGCATTGCATTGAACTTACACTCATCCTCCTGTCTTCCACATACATAGATAGTAGGTATGCATTATCATGACCAGTGAAGTTCATTATTTCTATGCTCTATCTGGCCCACCGTGAATATTCAGTACTTGGTATTCCATATGAGGTACATTGGCATACTAACTTGCCTTAGTTAGGGATTGTATTTAGGTGATAAGACATCATGAACAACATCAACTGGGAGAGAAAATGGTTTGGTTCATAATTCAGTTTGTAATTCATCATACATGAAATTCACACCAGAAACCTTAGACTGGAATTTGGAACAGGTAAGACCTGAAGTAGAGGATATGTAGGAAAATTCCATACTGGTATATTCCCCATGTTTTGATCAGCCTACTTTTTTTTTATAGCATCCAGTACCATCAGTCCAGAGCTGATACTGCCAACTGGGATATCCTTCCATAGTGATCATTAATAAAATTCAACAAAGCCTTTTCCAGGCAAAAGTTTGGTGGGGTTATTTTCTCAATTGAAATTCAATATTCTCAAATGGCTCTGGCTTATGTGAAGTTGATATTGAATTAGACAGCGAAGGACTTTAATGAATACAACCATAGGCATGATGTATTAAGTGTGAGAAATGTTGTCTTGGACTTATCCTTAACAGGAAGGCTTGCAGCTGCCGAAGTAGATTTGGTAGAGTACTTTATTCTCATGCATGAAGCCTTGGGTTTTATCTCTAAAACTGCATCAAGTAGGGCATGCTGGTACATCTCTTTAATCCTAGCTGTTCTGGAAAATGAAAGCAGGAGGATCAGTGGTTCATAGTCATATTGAGCTATTAAGTGAGATAAAGGGCAGTCTGAACTATATGAAATATGTATCGAAAGCAAGTAAGGATTATAATAATATATAATACCAACACACAAACAAAAGCCAGCTTATATCACATGACACTGTGACTCTCTCAGTTTTATTTAAGCCTCCACTTACATAATCCAATAGCTCTACCATCGAATTCTATCCACAGTTATCCAGTGGACCTCATGGCAGTACATGTCTAGGGTGTAATTTATTTTTTTTCCATTTATTAGGTATTAAGCTCATTTACATTTCTAATGTTATACCAAAGTCCCCCATACACACCCATCCCCACTCCTTTACCCAACAACCCCCTTTTTGGCCCTGGCGTTCCCCTGGATTGGGGCATGTAAAGTTTCAAATCCAATGGGCCTCTCTTTGCAGTGATGACCGACTAGGCCATCTTTTGATACATATGCAGCTTGAGACAAGAATTCCGGGGTACTGCTTAGTTCATATTGTTGTTACAATTATAGGGTTGCAGTTCCCTTAGTTCCTGGGTTGATTTCTCTAGTTCCTCCATTGGGGGCCCTGTGGTCCATTCAACAGCTGACTGGGAGCATCTACTTCTGTGTTTGCTAGGCCCTGGCATATTCTCACAAGAGACAGCTATATCTGGGTCCTTTCAGCAAAATCTTGCTAGTGTATGCAATGGTGTCAGCATTTGGAAGCTGATCATGGGATGGATCTCTGGATATGGCAATCACTAGATGGTCCATCCTTTCTTCACACTTCCAAATTTTGTCTCTGTAACTCCTTCCATGGGTGTTTTCGTTTCCTATTCTAAGAAGGGGCAAAGCGTCCACACTTTGGTCTTCGTTCTCTTGAGTTTAATGTTTTTAGCAAATTATATCTTATATCGGGTATCCTAAGGTTCTGGGATAATATCCACTTATCACTGAGTACATACCGTGAGAGATCCTTTGTGATTGGGTTACCTCACTCAGGATGATGCGCTTAAGGTCCATCCATTTGGCTAGGAATTTCATAAATTCATTCTTTTTAATAGCTGAGTAGTACTCCATTGTGTAAATGTACCACATTTTCTGTATCCATTCCTCTGTTGAGGGGCATCTGGGTTCTTTCCAGCTTCTGGCTATTATAAATAAGGCTGCTATGAACATAGTGGAGCATGTGTCCTTCTTACCTGTTGGGGCATCTTCTGGATATATGTCCAGAAGAGGTATTGCTGGATCTTCTGGTAGTACTATGTCCAATTTTCTGAGGAACAGCCAGACTGATTTCCAGAGTGGTTGTATAAGCCTGCAATCCCACCAATAAAGGAGGAGTGCTCCTCTTTCTCCACATCAGCGCCAGCATCTGCTGTCACCTGAATTTTTCATCTTAACCATTCTGACGTGTGTGAGGTAGAATCTCAGGGTTGTTTTGATATGCATTTCCCTGATGATTAAGGATGTTAAACATTTTTTCAGGTGCTTCTCTGCCATTTGGTATTCCTCAGGTGAGAATTCTTTGTTCAGTTTTGAGCCCCATTTTTTAATGGGGTTATTTGATTTTATAGGGTGTAATTCATTTGGCTAGTGGCTCTGAGTCACCTAATTTGTGGAAGACTAGCAGAATTCATACTTTGGTTATGAGGCACCTCTTTTAAGTACATTCAACTCAAACTTCCTATAAACTGATAGATAAAGCAAAGTATTTTTCCCTATTATTTAAGTTTGTGTGTGTGTGTGTGTGTGTGTGTGTGTGTGTGTGTGTGTGTGTGTGTGTGTGTGTGTGTTGGTACGTATATTTGTATGTAAGTCAATGCACATGTCCACATGTGCCAAAGGCCTCCTGAAGCTCAAGCTAAAAGTGACTGTGAGCTACCCAACGTGAGTCCTGTGCAAGAGCAATACTCACTCCTCATTACTGACCACTCTAAACTCAAAGTGCTTTTATTTCCTTGCAACCTAATCTAGCCCCTAAGTATAACTCTTAAATTATTTTTGTTTGGAGAAATTCTTTTTATACTTTCTGGTTCTGATAGTCCTTGTACTTCTGATATTGCTCATGATTCAGTCTCCATAGTACAGGATTCATAAAGATAAACTACTGTTTCCAGTAATTTCCTATTTTCAGACAGGTTGTCATATAGCCTAGGCTGGCCCCAACTTAGTATGTAACCAAGGATAGCTTGGAATGTCCAATCCTTCCAATACTAACTTGTTCCATGCAAACCATTCTATTTTTTTAAAGCAACCATAGAATAAATACTATTTTTTGACAAATTTCTCTTTATAAAAGTTCAATTCAACTAAAGACTATGTCATGTATATTCGACCTCGTTTGTAATCATGTAAAGAATTCTTTGACAAACTATATAAATCTGTTCCTGTGACAGTTATGACCTCTATTCTATATCATGAAAGAAATATCTGTGCAGAGGGGTTTTACTTCACCAAAGTGGACAAATATAAATTTTATTAACTATCTTTTCAGAGTTATTTATTATCAGCTATCTTTGTCTGGGCATCTCTAAGGGCTAAAGTTTGATGTCTTGCTTTATCTATATATTATTCAGTATTATGTTAGGGATATTATATACTTATTATAACTGACATACATTGTTCTGATAGATTTTCAAAATTAAAGTTTACAGATAGATAGATAGATAGATAGATAGATAGATAGAAAGATAGATAGATAGATAGATAGATAGATAGATAGATAGATAGATAGATAGATAGATAGATAGATAGATAATCTTGTTTAGAAAATTAATTGTATTTCAAAGTAGGGTTTTATTCTGTTCTACCAAATAGAAGGTCTAATTATTTTTTTATATTGACTCAGTTAAGACTTATTGTAAATCATAATTCAATTAAAATATACAAATTGCCTGCATATGTAACTGATTCTTTTCCATACTGTTTTTTTTTTCCATTTTTTATTAGGTATTTCGCTCATTTACATTTGCAATGCTATACCAAAAGTCCCCCATAGCCACCCACCCCCTCTCCCCTACCCACCCACTCCCCTTTTATGGCCCTGGCGTTCCCCTGTACTGGGGCATATAAAGTTTGCGTGTCCAATGGGCCTCTCTTTCCAGTGATGGCCGACTAGGCCATCTTTTGATGCATATGCAGCTAGAGTCAAGAGCTCCGGGGTACTGGTTAGTTCATAATGTTGTTCCAACCTATAGGGTTGCAGATCCCTTTAGCTTCTTTGGTACTTTCTCTAGCTCCTTCATTGGGGGCCATGTGATCCATCCAATAGCCGACTGTGAGCATCCACTTCTATGTTTGCTAGGCCCAGGCATACTCTGACAAGAGACAGCTCTATCAGGGTCCTTTCAGCATAATCTTGCTAGTGTATGCAATGGTGTCAGCATTTGGAAGCTGATTATGGGATGGATCCCCGGATATGGTAGTGTCTACATGGTCCATCCTTTTATCTCAACTCCAAACTTTGTCTCTGTAACTCCTTCCAAGGGTGTTTTGCTCCCACTTCTAAGGAGGGGCATAGTGTTCACACTTCAGTCTTCATTTTTCTTGAGTTTCATGTGTTTAGGAAATTGTATCTTATATCTTGGGTATCTTAGGTTTTGGGCTAATATCCACTTATCAGTGAGTACATATTGTGTGAGTTTCTTTGTGAATGTGTTACCTCACTCAGGATGATGCCCTCCAGGTCCATCCATTTGGCCAGGAATTTCATAAATTCATTCTTTTTAATAGCTGAGTAGTACTCCATTGTGTAGATGTACCACATCTTCTGTATCCATTCCTCTGTTGAGGGGCATCTGGGTTCCTTCCAGCTTCTGGCTATTATAAATAAGGCTGCTATGAACATAGTGGAGCATGTGTCCTTCTTACCAGTTGGGGCATCTTCTGGATATATGCCCAGGAGAGGTATTGCTGGATCCTCCGGTAGTACTATATCCAGTTTTCTGAGGAACCACCAGACTGATCTCCAGAGTGGTTGTACAAGCCTGCAATCCCACCAACAATGGAGGAGTGTTCCTCTTTCTCCACATCCACGCCAGCATCTGCTGTCACCTGAATTTTTGATCTTAGCCATTCTGACTGGTGTGAGGTGGAATCTCAGGGTTGTTTTGATTTGCATTTCCCTGATGATTAAGGATGTTGAGCATTTTTTCAGGTGCTTCTCTGCCATTCGGTATTCCTCAGGTGAGAATTCTTTGTTCAGTTCTGAGCCCCATTTTTTAATGGGGTTATTTGATTTTCTGAAGTCCACCTTCTTGAGTTCTTTATACATGTTGGATATTAGTCCCCTATCTGATTTACTTGAGTCTGGCGCCTTAGACCACTCGGCCATCCTGACACACCTTTTCTATACTGTTAAACATAATAAACCATAAAGTACATTTCTAAAACTCTGTTCAAAACTTCTAAATTTCCACAACAAGTGTAAATCAAATTTTAAAATCTCATTAACATTTACTTAAAGTAGAAAATACCTTTCTGTTACTCGCACCAAGCAAGTGAAACATCTGTGTGACAAGAACTTCAAGTCTCTGAAGAAAGAAATTGAAAATCTCAGAAGATGGAAAGACCTCCAATGCACATAGGTTGGCACGATTAATTCAGTTAAAATGGTCATCTTGCCAAAAGCAATCTATAGATTCAGTGAAATCACAATCAAAATTAAAACTCAATTATTCATAAAGATAGAAAGAACAATTTACCAAATCATCTGGAATTAAAAAAAAATCCAGGATACGGAAAAACTATTCTCAACAATAAAAGAACTTCAGGGGGAATCATCCTTGACCTCAAGCTGTAGAATAGAGCAATAGAGATAAAATTATATGCTAATGATACAAAGACAATGACTTCATTAAATACACAGGCAAATGGAAGGATATAATATATATCATCCTGTGTGAGGTAACACAATCCCAAAATTACAAACATGGTACACACTCACTGATAAATGGATATTATTCTAAAAATTCAGAATATCGAAAATGTAATTCACAGACCACATGAAGTCAAGCAGAAGGAATATGAGAGTGTGGGTGTTTCAATCCCTCTTAGAGTGGGGAACAAAATACTCCTTGGAAAAAATATGGTGACAAAATGCAGAGCCGAGACTGAAGGAATAACTATCCATTGTCTACCCAACCTGTTGATCCATCCCATATACAGACACCAAACCCAGTCACTATTGTGGATACCAACACGTGCTTGCTCTCCTGAGAAGCTCAGCCATTTCTTGGCAAGAAAAGAGGTTGATGCTCACAGACAACTATCAGACTGATCATGGGGTCCCCAGTAGATGAGTTATAGGAAGAACTGAAGGAGCTGAATGGGTTTGCAACCTTATAGGAAGAACAACAATATGAACCAACCAGACTGTCCAGAGCACCCAGGGACTAAGCACCAACCCATGGTTCCAGGTGCATATATAGCAGAGTATGACCTTGTCAGACATCAGTGGGAGGAGAGGTTCTTGGTCCTGTGAAGGCTTGATTCCCCAGTGTAGGCATGTACCAGGGTGGGGAGGGTAAAATGGGTGGATGGAGGAAGACCCTCATAGAAACACAGAGAGGGAAAATGGAATAGGGATTATCTGTGGCGAAACAAAGAAAGGACTAATATTTGAAATGTAAAGAAAGATTATATCTACTAAAAATAAACAAATAAATAAATAAATAGATACATAAATAAATATAAAAATAGTTACAAAATACTACGTATAAAAAGAATAATTCACTATGATGTCATACAGTATATTAACTATTATTTCCTAATATAGAAATTATGCTAATACTATATAGTTTAAAAAAATTATATATCCAAATGGACCTTCAAATTTTCCCAGAAGATTTTGTACTGGAAATCTATAAAGAAATTAAAGTTTTAAAAAGTAAGAATGCAGATGTTAGAGTTTGATGGCTCAGCTTTTGACCTACAGGCATGTCAATGAGAGTTTGACCCACACCACTATACCCTCCAAGAAATCCATTAAAATTAAAGATTAATCATACAGAATTATTGTTTGGAATATACATCATATGCAAAATATTAATGCAGATTACTTGCTATACAATCAATTATACTTTCATTGAAATACTTACACTAAGAAGGAAATAATAAGTTTGAACATATTACAGTGTATCTCCAATTACTTCTTCAGAATTTGCATTCTAATTATCATTAGTTACTGGAGATTCTGTTCTTGGTTGGTAATACAACAAGATATATAAACAATTTTTTTTTTGCAATTATTAATGAAATACTTTTCGCCTGACTGGACTTATATATTAATGCTACACAAAGAAGCTCTGGATTCAGTCTTCAACAATAAATTATAAATAAATAAAAAATAAAATTTAAGTATAAAAAATATAGAAGACATGTTTTCCTTAGGCCCCAGTAAATTTGTCAGGCTGAGTACTTCATTTTCAAGGCCAGTCCAAACTGCACATATGCTTTGAGATAATACTGAGATATAGAGTTAGAGCTTACCTTCCTATATCAAAACAACACGTACATAAACACAGCCTTCCCTGAATTATGTCTGAAGTACCAGCTCTTTGGAGGTTGAGAGGAGCCCCTGGATTTGGAATCAATTTGGGGCCTTTATATGCAAATTTTGAAAATCTGGCCTTTCAAAACCAGGTAAAAGAAAATGAGGACTGGTCTTCAGTTTGTTTTTAATGAATTCCTGGCTGGCAGCAGCAGTACAGAAAAGGATCTATTCTGTTTCCCCCACTAACTGACCCCCAGTTTACTCATAACTCACATACCCAGGCCCCAAGAATACTTGTAGGGTCTACAATTCCCTAGCCTTCCTGCTTTCTGCTAGGTGATAATCTGTTCAATCTCCTGCCCATAGCAGAAAAAGTTCTCTGTTTTTTTTGGGTAAAGTGTATTGTGAACACAAAGCATTAACCACAGGAGTCCAATGAGGGTCACATGCTCTCCTTTCTCCTTAGTGACACCTCCATCCCTCCACCATCATCCCACTGGGACCCCCAGCTGAACCAGGATTAACCATCTTTCAACAGTTCACTGACTCCCTCCACAGAGACTTCTCCCTACCATGCTTCCTCAAGAACTTTACTTCCTCAGGAACTCAGCTTCCTGGCCACCACAAAGCATACTGAGTAACAGGGTTTGGACAGCAGGAAAACAATCTTAGCCAAGCCCATTGCAGATGCAGATTGGCCCTGTTTACACATTCCTACAAAGGGTGAGAGTGGATTTATCAGTCATCTGTCATCACAGTAGCAAAAAGGAGGTAGTATTATAGCTTCCACTACTACTAAGAGTTTTTTCCATTTCTCAAGTTTGCAGTGCTAACTTGAAAGTAAGAAAAAAAAACAAAACAAAACAAACAAACAAAAAAAAAAACACCAAAGAAGTCTCTCCTACTTTGTTTTAGTTGAAGGGACTGTCATGTGTAATTCTAAATTGTTTTATTTATTACCAAACATGTTTTTGCACGTTTGTATTTTTGCATGTCTGGTGTTTATACAACATGCATGTCTGGTGCTCTTAGAAACTAGAATAGGATGGCAAAATCCCCTGGATCTTGAATTAAACATTCTTGTGAGCCATTATGTGGGTCCTAGGAACTAAACCTTGGTTCTGTCCAAGAGCAACAAGTGCTCTTAATGTCTAAGTCATCTTTCATTCCCTGCCCTGTGTGTGTTTTAAAGTATGTTGGATCATTTCTCTCAATAGATGTTTAATTTTACTATACAGTGGAGATAATAAAAATATGACACTTTCTTAATATTTTCTATTTCTAGAAAAGAAATAAAAACACCATAATTTGAATACATTGTGTAAATCGTAAAAAGAGTTTCAGCAAAAAAACGATGTGTATACATTTCAGTATATGTGTGCATAAGGAGGTTAGAAATAGACAACTGTTTTATCCTTAATTAAATTCCAACTATTTTTTTTTTATGAGACAGGTTTTCTCTGTATAGATCTGTTTGTCCTGGAACTCACCCTATATACCAGGGTGGCCACAAACTCAGAAATTTCCCTGCTTTTTCCTCAAAATTGCAGGTATTAAGGCATGTGCCACCACTGTCTGAAACAACTTAAAAGTTGAGACAGGATATCTATGAATCTGCAGCTCAAACGCCACTAGCCTGGCTAGCCAGTCATATGTATCCACCTACTCAGCACTGGCCTAGAGAATGTACTTTTAACGTGGATTCTAGACCCCCATCTTAATTCCATATAATTTCAAGGAAAGCAATTTATCAAAATAACCATCTCTGTAGACCCCTTGTGAGATTTGTTCTACTGTAGTCACTACCATTATAATTTTATTTTTCTATTGCTCTAATCATGCCTAAGTTTAGGCTCCTAAATTGTTTAATGCTGTTTTTGCTTATTTCCTTACAATAGAAAATTGGTTTTCTTGCTCAGTTTACATTATACAGTTAATTGGGTAAACAAACTTGTCAGATTCATATTTAACTCATATTTCATTTGTGAGACTTGTTGCTGTGTTTAGTTTGATTGTTAGGGTTTTTTTTTTTTAATTTGGTTGGTTGTTTGAATTTTTTTGTTTGCTTGATTATTTGGTTGCTTTTTTTAATTTTTTTTTTGTTTTATTATTTGTTTTGTTTTGTTTTGATTTTTCCACAACTGAAGATGAAACTCATAACTTTTACTTGGTGATTTACCACTGAGCTACATCTCCAGGTAAACATTACTTCTAAATGATGGGTGAAAAGTCATCTGTATGTGTTTTAAGGAAAACTATGATTTCTGTGAAACCTAAAATTATTCCCCTATGCTATAGGGTCTATAGAGATGTAATGCCCTCTTCTGGCCTCTTCAAAAATCAGGCAAATATCTCCAAAAACACATACTTCCAGATATATCCAACATACTGTCTAATTCATCTTTTAGAAGAAAGAACAATAAAAGACTAAAGCATGAAATATAGTGGAAAGCTAGTGTAAGTCACCCCAAAGCTGGGCCTATGCTCAAGTCCCAGGATGAGCTGGCCAGCACCCCAGAGACTCGAGAGGAAAACCACACCTGATGCAAACTGCAAGAGGTTTTATTGTCAGCAAGCTGAGGATGAAGTCCTTCACCATGCAGGTCAGGGGAGATTGACCCTGAGCAGTGACAGTAGAGGGCTTTTAACAGCTAGCTGAGGAATTGGGAGGAGTTGGGAGGAGATTTGGGAGAAGTTGGGAAGAGTTGGGAGGTGTTAGGAAGAGAGTTCTTTTCTTCTGGGTGTCCTTGCTGAAATTTACAAGGCAGGAGTAGGGAGTGAAATCTTTCTGAATTTTTATCTTATTGTCCTTGGCACAGGAAGGGAGCTATCTCTGGTTGTAAAGTATAGAAAGAAAAAGCCTTTTTGTTGGCTATAGAGAAAAAGAGGTTCTTTCTAGCTGTATTTTCAGAGATCAGGGAAAACAAGATTGGGGAACATCTAGAGGCTTTACCTTCCTGGGAGAAACACTTTAAGTTGGGGTCACACATTCCCCACTCCTTCTACTATAGAGTTCTTATCTTAGAACTGGGAAAATTAAACCTCTGGCCCAGTTGTCAAATAAGGCCAACATGAGTTTGCATCTTTAGGATTTGTAACATTGAGAGCCTCCGAAGCCCCTCAAATGAGACTAGAGAGTCTCTAGTCAGTGGTAGCAGGAAGGGAGGAGGTTCCTCTGCAGTGTCTTCAGAGTGTGAGCAGGGCCAGGCTAGTGGACCTCTGTATGGTCAGGATGGGTAACCAGGCACATGCTGGAGGAGCAGGTGGACTTGTATCTGGGATCAAGGTTCCTGGAACAATAGTGCCAGACCAGGACAGGATCCCCTACTTGACTTTTATGTGGCACTGTGGTCAGTTCCTGGTTCGTTCCTTTTTTTTTTCCCAGCAATTTCCAGGTGTCCTTTTCAAACCAGTTCTAAGGCCTTCAGGTTAGCTAGAAGGGGTTGGGAAAAAAGAAACATCAGGGTCACACATTCTCCCTGCTTCTGTTAAGGGGGGCAGTCTCCCATGGTGAATTTCAAAGGGTGTAAGCTTAAATTTTCCTGGGGTGTTCTGTACTTGGAACAAAGTGAAGGGAAGGAGAGTTGTCCAGTCTTTTCTTCAGTCTCTAAAGCCAATTTATTCAAGGTTTCTTTTAATGTTCTATTCATCTGCTCTTCCTGTCCTGAACTCTGGGGTCTATAAACACAATGTAACTTCTGATTGATCCACAATTGTCTGGCTAACTCTTGACTTACTTTGGTAACAAAGGAGGGGCCATTGTCTGAGGAAAGTACCTCAGGGATGCTGTATCTTGGAAAAATTTCCTCTAATATCTTCTTTGCCATGATATTGGAGGTCTCTTTCTTAGTGGGGAAGGCTTTACTCAACCTGAAAAAGTGTCTATAAAAACTGATAGATATTTATTACTGTACTTGGCTTATTTTACTTCAGTAAAATCTAATTTTCAGTATGCTTCTGGACAATTACAGCTTAGCCACCTTCCAGGGGTGTTCTTATTGTGTCTGGTATTGATGCGGACACAGGATTGGCATTTATTTGCACTATCTTGAGCAATGTCAAACATTTTTATAACATAGTAGTTTGAGCTCTTAACAGTTTCTTTGAGCTTCTCATTTCCCAAATGTGTGAGCCTGTGCAGACTGTCTACATATTGTTGCCCTTTTCTGGTGGGCAAGTAATAGCAACCATCCTGGGTCTTATCTACTTCCTGAGGAGAGTACCCACATATCTCAGGTACTTTGCCAATTAGTTACTGATCTTCTGATTTCATTTAAAGCCTGTGTCTTTGAGTTTATAATGGTCTTTAAGTTCTTTATTTTTCTCGTAGAGCCACCTGTTTTTCAGCCAGGTAAGCCATCTGATTTCCTTTCCCTCTGGCATCAAGTCCTTTCTGGTGACCAGGACAATGTATGGTGGCTAGTTTTTTTTTCGTTTTTGTTGTTGTTGTTTTGTTTTGTTTGTTGTGTATTTGTTTTTGTTGTTGTTTTGTTTTGTTTTATTTTGTTTTTTGTTTTGTTTTGTTTGTTTTGTGGTTTTTTTTATTTATTTTCAAGTTTTTGCTTCTAATAAGCTCAAAAAAATTTTTAATTATTAATATCTTTTCCAGCAGAAGTGAGTAGTGCCCGTTGCCTATAGATTGTCCCACATATGTGAGTGGTGGTGAAAACTTACCTGCTGTCTGTGTAGATATTGTTGTATTTCTCTTTTGCCAGCTGCAAAGCTTGTGTGAGTGCAATTAGCTCTGCTCTCTGGATTATTGTCCCTTTAGGCAAGGTGCTGGTGGGGATGGTTTGTTTTCCATTGCCCAGTGCTGCCCCTGCCTTTTACTTACCTTTAACCAAAAATCTGCTATCATCCTTGCACCAGTTGGGGCAGTCTGGCCATGGCTGATCAGTGAGTTCTTTCTTAGTTCCTGTTTCTTCTGCAAGGATGCCCATACACTGGTGCTCTGGTAGGGATTTGTAAGCTTCTGACAGCAAGGTGGCAGAATTCAGGATAGCAGTGGGTACAAACTGCACTCTCAGTCAGTAAGAGGATCTGATAATGGGTCATGTGAGATTTAGTCATCCAGTGATCAGGCGGTGGTCTACTGATGCTTTCTAAGGCACGGATCTACCACTATCATTCCTTGACCTAGAGTCAGTTTATCAGCTTCTTTGAGAAGTACGGCCAAAGCATCGATAACTTTTAAGCAAAATGGCCATCCAGTGGATACTGGGTCTAGTTTTTTATTTGTTTGTTTTTTTGTTTTTTTGTTTTTTTTTGTTTTTTTTTGACCAGTATTCCACAGGTTGTTTTTATGGCCCCAGAGCTTAGATCAGAACCCGACTTTCTTTTCCTGCTCATTCCTCTATATAGAGTGACAGGCTTAGTCAGGTCTTGCAGGGTTCGGGCTGGTACACTAAGCAAGGCCTTTTTTAATCTCTTTAGAGGCCTACTGGTGTATCGGGGTCCAAGAGAATGTCCCAGTCTCTTTAGTAAAGGGGTAGAGTGTGGCTGCCAGAGTGACAAAGCTTGGAATCTAGAGTCTACAAAACCCAGCCATTCCCAAAAATTCTCTCACCTGCTTTAAGGTTGTTGGGATGGGGATTTTAGTTACAGTCTTTTTCCAAGCTTCTGTCAGCCACCATTTCCTTTTTCTGAGACCATAACCCAAATAGGTTACTTCTGTCTGGCAATTCTGTGCTTTCTTAGCAGATGCCTGGTATCCCAACTCGCTCAAATCTGCCAGTAATTTTCAGTTCCCAATCTCCACCATTTTTCGGTGGTGGCAGCAAGAAGCAGGTCATAAACATAATGAAGAAGAAAAACTTGGGGGATTTCTGACCTGAACAGTGCCAAGTCCGAGTGGAAGGCTTCAAAAAAGAGAGTAGGAGAGTTCTTGAATTTTTGAGGTAAATGTCTCAAAGTTAGTTTGTCCAGCCTATCCCTAAAATGGGTCTCTCCACTTGAAAGCAAAGATTACCTGACTCATGGGATGTAGTTTTAGGCAGAAAAATGTGTCCTTCAGGTGCAGGACTATATAACAATGTCTGTCAGGGTGGAGAGAACTAAGTAGATTGTAGGAGTTAGGGACAGTAGGATGAATATCTCATACTCTTTCGTTTACTTTTATTAAGTCTTGTACTGGAGATAAACATTAGTGCCTGAATTTTTAACTGGTAGTAATGGAGTATTCCATGGAGATTGACAAGGGACCAAAACACCTAGTTCTATGAGCCTTTGAATGTGAGGTCTGATGCCCTCTTGGGCCTCTCTGCTCATGGGGTATTGTTGTACCCCAATAGATGTCACACCAGTTTTCAGCTTCACAATGATGTGGGGGACAATGTTGCCTCTCCCATACCTTCCAACTCTGCCCAGGCTTGAAGATAATCTCTCTAACAAGGTCATTCTAGAACTTTTCTCGATGTGGCTTGAGGCTCATATAATCTATTTACTTCTTCTAATTTTGAAACTAAAATTATATAGAGAGGGGCTTATCAAGAGACTGAATTTGCTTCCAAAGAGAAGCTTATTTGGGCTTTTAATGTGATAGTAAGTCTCTACCCAACAATGGCGTTGACATCCAAGAATGTTGAGGAAGGAATGAGTTACTTAACTTCTTCTTAAATTAACTTTCTTATCAGTGGTCCAAGTGTATGGTTTCTGATCAGTAGCCACAATTACTACGTTTTTTGTTTTGTTTTGTTCTTTTTTTGTTTTTTTGGTTTTTTTTTTGGTGGTGTTTTGTTGTTGTCTTTGTTGTTTTTGTTGTTGTCCTTCAATTTCTCCAGTGGCTCTTTCAGGACTGAAATCTCTGCTCTAGTATCAATAATGAAATCTGTGGGTGTCCCCTCCACATTTAGGATTGCCCCAGGCTTGGGGAGGGGTCTGAGCCCTGACTCTCCTAGTCATCATCTTTTAGGGGAAAAACCTTGAGCTGTCTGGTATTTGTTTCTTTTTGGGGGCAGTCTCTTGCCCAGTGTTCCTTTTCTTTATAGTATGTTCATCGGTCCTTATCTAGAGGTTGTGGAGATCCTCTGGAGTTCTTAGGTCTTCTCAGCCCTGTGTTACCCAGGTACTCTTTCTGCCTACTTTGTCTCCCTTTTCTATAAACTTCTTTGTCACCTGTGAATACAACCACAAACCTACTTACATTTTTTCAAGGCTTCTATCTTGTCTATTTTCTCTTTACTCAGCCACTCTCTTTTTTCTTTGTCTTTTTTATTCTTCAGTCTCAATCTATTTTTAATGTAGTTTATTAGGTATTTTCCTCATTTACATTTCTAACACAATCCCAAAAGTCCCCCATACCCTCCCCCTCCCCCACACCCCTACCCACTCATTACCACTTTTTGACCCTGGCAATCCCCTGTACTGGGGCATAATTAGTGTGCATGCCCAATCGGGCTCTTTCCAGTGATGGCCTACTAGACAATCTTTTGATACATATGCAGCTACAGTCAAGAGGTATGGGGTACTGGTTAGTTCATAATGTTGTTCCACCAATAGCATTGCAGATCCCTTTAGCTGCTTGGACATTTTCTCTAGCTTCTCCATTGGGGGATCTATGATCCATCCAATAGTTTACTGTGAGCATCGACTTCTTTGTTTGCTAGGCACTGGCATATTCTCATAAGAGACAGCTATATCAGCGTCAATTCAGCAAAACCTAGCAAGTGTATGGAGTGGTGTCAGTGTTTGGAGACTGATTAGGGGATGGATCCCTGCATATAGCAATCTCTAGATGGTCCATCCTTTTGTCTAAGCTCCAAACTTTGTCTCTGTAACTCCTTCCATTTGTGTTTTGTTTCCAATTCTAAGAAGGGGCAAAGTGTCCGCACTTTGGTCTTCGTTCTTCTTGACTTTCGTGTGTTTGGCAAATTATACCTTATATCTTGGAGGTATTCTAGGTTTCATGGCTAATATCCACTTATTAATGAGTACATATCATTAGCATTCTTTTGTGATTGAGTTACCTCACTCAGGATGATGCTCTCCAGGTCCAACCATTTGCCTATAAATTTCATAAACTTATTCTTTTTAATAGCTGTACTATTAGTAGTAGAACTCCATTGTGTAAATGGACCACAATTTTGTAATTATTTTCTATGGAGGGCATATGGGTTCTTTCCAGCTTCTGGCTACTATAAATAAGGCTGCTATGAACATAGTGGAGAATGTGTCTTACTAGTTGGAACAGCTTCTGGATATATGCCCAGAATTGTATTGTGGGATCCCCTGGTAGTACAATGTCCAATTTTCTGAAGAATCGCCAGACTGATTTACAGAGTTGATTTAAAAGCTTTCAATTCCATCAACAATGGAGGAGTTTTCTGCTTTCTCCACATCCTTGCCAGCATCTGCTGTCATCTGAATATTTGATCTTAGTCATTCTTACTGGTGTGAGATGGAATTTCTGGGTTGTTATGATTTATATTTCACTGCTGATTAATGATGGTGAACATTGTCAGGTGCTTCTTAGCCATTTGGTATTCCTCAGGTGAGAATTCTTTCTTTAGCTCTGAGCCCCGTTTTTTTTTTTTTTTTCCATTTTTTATTAGGTATTTAACTCATTTACATTTCCAATGCTATACCAAAAGTCCCCCATATCCACCCACCCCCACTCCCCTGCCCACCCACTCCCCCTTTTTGGCCCTGGTGTTCCCCTGTACTGGGGCATATAAAGTTTGCAAGTCCAATGGGCCTCTCTTTCCAGTGATGGCCGACTAGGCCATCTTTTGATATATATGCAGCTAGAGTCAAGAGCTCCGGGGTACTGGTTAGCTCATAATGTTGTTCCACCTATAGGGTTGCAGATCCCTTTAGCTCCTTGGCTACTTTCTCTAGCTCCTCCATTGGGAGCCCTATGATCCATCCATTAGCTGACTGTGAGCATCCACTTCTGTGTTTGCTGGGCCCCGGCATAGTCTCACAAGAGACAGCTACATCTGCGTCCTTTCAATAAAATCTTGCTAGTGTATGCAATGGTGTCAGCGTTTGGATGCTGATTATGGGGTGGATCCCTGGATATGGCAGTCTCTACATGGTCCATCCTTTCATCTCAGCTCCAAACTCCGTCTCTGTAACTCCTTCCATGGGTGTTTTGTTCCCAAATCTAAGGAGGGGCATAGTGTCCACACTTCAGTCTTCATTCTTCTTGAGTTTCATGTGTTTAGCAAATTATATCTTATATCTTGGGTATCCTAGGTTTGGGGCTAATATCCACTTATCAGTGAATACATATTTTGTGAGTTTCTTTGTGAATGTGTTACCTCACTCAGGATGATGCCCTCCAGGTCCATCCATTTGGCTAGGAATTTCATAAATTCATTCTTTTTAATAGCTGAGTAGTACTCCATTGTGTAGATGTACCACATTTTCTGTATCCATTCCTCTGTTGAGGGGCATCTAGGTTCTTTCCAGCTTCTGGCTATTATAAATAAGGCTGCTATGAACATAGTGGAGCATGTGTCCTTCTTACCTGTTGGGGCATCTTCTGGATATATGCCCAGGAGAGGTATTGCTGGATCCTCCGGTAGTACTATGTCCAGTTTTCTGAGGAACCGCCAAACTGATTTCCAGAGTGGTTGTACAAGCCTGCACTCCCACCAACAAAGGAGGAGTGTTCCTCTTTCTCCACATCCTCGCCAGCATCTGCTGTCACCTGAATTTTTGATCTTAGCCATTCTGACTGGTGTGAGGTGGAATCTCAGGGTTGTTTTGATTTGCATTTCCCTGATGATTAAGGATGTTGAACATTTTTTCAAGTGCTTCTCTGCCATTTGGTATTCCTCAGGTGAGAATTCTTTGTTCAGTTCTGAGCCCCATTTTTTAATGGGGTTATTTGATTTTCTGAAGTCCACCTTCTTGAGTTCTTTATATATGTTGGATATTAGTCCCCTATCTGATTTAGGATAGGTAAAGATCCTTTCCCAATCTGTTGGTGGTCTTTTTGTCTTATTGACGGTGTCTTTTGCCTTGCAGAAACTTTGGAGTTTCATTAGGTCCCATTTGTCAATTCTCGATCTTACAGCACAAGCCATTGCTGTTCTGTTCAGGAATTTTTCCCCTGTGCCCATATCTTCAAGGCTTTTCCCCACTTTCTCCTCTATAAGTTTCAGTGTCTCTGGTTTTATGTGAAGTTCCTTGATCCACTTAGATTTGACCTTAGTACAAGGAGATAAGTATGGATCGATTCGCATTCTTCTACATGATAACAACCAGTTGTGCCAGCACCAATTGTTGAAAATGCTGTCTTTCTTCCACTGGATGGTTTTAGCTCCCTTGTCGAAGATCAAGTGACCATAGGTGTGTGGGTTCATTTCTGGGTCTTCAATTCTATTCCATTGGTCTACTTGTCTGTCTCTATACCAGTACCATGCAGTTTTTATCACAATTGCTCTGTAGTAAAGCTTTAGGTCTGGCATGGTGATTCCGCCAGAAGTTCTTTTATCCTTGAGAAGACTTTTTGCTATCCTAGGTTTTTTGTTATTCCAGACAAATTTGCAAATTGCTCCTTCCAATTCGTTGAAGAATTGAGTTGGAATTTTGATGGGGATTGCATTGAATCTGTAGATTGCTTTTGGCAAGATAGCCATTTTTACAATGTTGATCCTGCCAATCCATGAGCATGGGAGATCTTTGCATCTTCTGAGATCTTCCTTAATTTCTTTCTTCAGAGATTTGAAGTTTTTATCATACAGATCTTTCACTTCCTTAGTTAGAGTCACGCCAAGATATTTTATATTATTTGTGACTATTGAGAAGGGTGTTGTTTCCCTAATTTCTTTCTCAGCCTGTTTATTCTTTGTATAGAGAAAGGCCATTGACTTGTTTGAGTTTATTTTATATCCAGCTACTTCACCGAAGCTGTTTATCAGGTTTAGGAGTTCTCTGGTAGAATTTTAGGGTCACTTATATATACTATCATATCATCTGCAAAAAGTGATATTTTGACTTCCTCTTTTCCAATTTGTATCCTCTTGATCTCCTTTTGTTGTCGAATTGCTCTGGCTAATACTTCAAGTACTGTGTTGAAAAGGTAGGGAGAAAGTGGGCAGCCTTGTCTAGTCCCTGATTTTAGTGGGATTGCTTCCAGCTTCTCTCCATTTACTTTGATGTTGGCTACTGGTTTGCTGTAGATTGCTTTTATCATGTTTAGGTATGGGCCTTGAATTCCTGATCTTTCCAAAACTTTTATCATGAATGGGTGTTGGATCTTGTCAAATGCTTTTTCTGCATCTAACGAGATGATCATGTGCTTTTTGTCTTTGAGTTTGTTTATATAATGGATTACATTGATGGATTTTCGTATATTAAACCATCCCTGCATCCCTGGAATAAAACCTACTTGGTCAGGATGGATGATTGCTTTAATGTGTTCTTGGATTCGGTTAGCGAGAATTTTATTGAGGATTTTTGCATCGATATTCATAAGAGAAATTGGTCTGAAGTTCTCTATCTTTGTTGGGTCTTTCTGTGGTTTAGGTATCAGAGTAATAGTGGCTTCATAAAATGAGTTGGGTAGAGTACCTTCTACTTCTATTTTGTGAAATAGTTTGTGCAGAATTGGAATTAGATCTTCTTTGAAGGTCTGGTAGAACTCTGCACTAAACCCATCTGGTCCTGGGCTTTTTTTGGTTGGGAGACTATTAATAACTGCTTCTATTTCTTTAGGTGATATGGGACTGTTTAGATGGTCAACTTGATCCTGATTCAACTTTGGTACCTGGTATCTGTCCAGAAATTTGTCCATTTCGTCCAGGTTTTCCAGTTTTGTTGAGTATAGCCTTTTGTAGAAGGATCTGATTGTGTTTTGGATTTCTTCAGGATCTGTTGTTATGTCTCCCTTTTCATTTCTGATTTTGTTAATTAGGATTTTGTCCCTGTGCCCTTTAGTGAGTCTAGCTAAGGGTTTATCTATCTTGTTGATTTTCTCAAAGAACCAACTCCTCGTTTGGTTAATTCTTTGAATAGTTCTTCTTGTTTCCACTTGGTTGATTTCACCCCTGAGTTTGATTATTTCCTGCTGTCTACTCCTCTTGGGTGAATTTGCTTCCTTTTTTTCTAGGGCTTTTAGATGTGTTGTCAAGCTGCTAGTATGTGCTGTCTCCCGTTTCTTCTTAGAGGCACTCAGCGCTATGAGTTTCCCTCTTAGAAATGCTTTCATTGTGTCCCATAGGTTTGGGTACGTTGTGGCTTCATTTTCATTAAACTCTAAAAAGTCTTTAATTTCTTTCTTTATTCCTTCCTTGACCAAGGTATCATTGAGAAGAGTGTTATTCAGTTTCCACGTGAATGTTGGCTTTCCATTATTTATGTTGTTATTGAAGATCAGTCTTAGGCCATGGTGGTCTGATAGGATACATGGGACAATTTCAATATTTTTGTATCTATTAAGGCCTGTTTTGTGACCAATTATATGGTCAATTTTGGAGAAGGTCCCGTGAGGTGCTGAGAAGAAGGTATATCCTTTTGTTTTAGGATAAAATGTTCTGTAGATATCTGTCAGGTCCATTTGTTTCATAACTTCTGTTAGTTTCCCTGTGTCCCTGTTTAGTTTCTGTTTCCACGATCTGTCCTTTGAAGAAAGTGGTGTGTTGAAGTCTCCCACTACTATTGTGTGAGGTGCAATGTATGCTTTGAGCTTTACTAAAGTGTCTCTAATGAATGTGGCTGCCCTTGCATTTGGTGCGTAGATATTCAGAATTGAGAGTTCCTCTTGGAGGATTTTACCTTTGATGAGTATGAAGTGTCCCTCCTTGTCTTTTTTGATAACTTTGGGTTGGAAGTCGATTTTATCCGATATTAAAATGGCTACTCCAGCTTGTTTCTTCAGTCCATTTGCTTGGAAAATTGTTTTCCAGCCTTTCACTCTGAGGTAGTGTCTGTCTTTTTCCCTGAGATGGGTTTCCTGTAAGCAGCAGAATGTTGGGTCCTGTTTGTGTAGCCAGTCTGTTAGTCTATGTCTTTTTATTGGGGAATTGAGTCCATTGATATTAAGAGATATTAAGGAAAAGTAATTGTTGCTCCCTTTTATTTTTGTTGTTAGAGTTGGCATTCTGTTCTTGTGGCTGTCTTCTTTTTGGTTTGTTGAATGATTACTTTCTTGGTTGTTCTAGGGCGTGATTTCCGTCCTTGTATTGCTTCTTTTCTGTTATTATCCTTTGAAGGGCTGGATTCGTGGAAAGATATTGTGTGAACTTGGTTTTGTCGTGGAATACTTTGGTTTCTCCATCTATGGTAATTGAGAGTTTGGCCGGGTATAGTAGCCTGGGCTGGCATTTGTGTTCTCTTAGTGTCTGTATAACATCTGTCCAGGCTCTTCTGGCTTTCATAGTCTCTGGTGAAAAGTCTGGTGTAATTCTGATAGGCCTTCCTTTATATGTTACTTGACCTTTCTCCCTTACTGCTTTTAATATTCTATCTTTATTTAGTGCATTTGTTGTTCTGATTATTATGTGTCGGGAGGAATTTCTTTTCTGGTCCAGTCTATTTGGAGTTCTGTATGCTTCTTGTATGATCATGGGCATCTCTTTTTTTATGTTTGGGAAGTTTTCTTCTATTATTTTGTTGAAGATATTAGCTGGCCCTTTAAGTTGAAAATCTTCATTCTCATCAATTCCTATTATCCGTAGGTTTGGTCTTCTCATTGTGTCCTGGATTACCTGGATGTTTTGAGTTAGGATCCTTTTGCATTTTGTATTTTCTTTGACTGTTGTGTCGATGTTCTCTATGGAATCTTCTGCACCTGAGATTCTCTCTTCCATTTCTTGTATTCTGTTGCTGATGCTCACATCTATGGTTCCAGATCTCTTTCCTAGGGTTTCTATCTCCAGCGTTGCCTCGCTTTGGGTTTTCTTTATTGTGTCTACTTCCCCTTTTAGTTCTAGTATGGTTTTGTTCATTTCCATCACCTGTTTGGCTGTGTTTTCCTGCTTTTCTTTAAGAGCCTGTAACTCTTTAGCAGTGCTCTCCTGTAAATCTTTAAGTGACTTATGAAAGTCCTTCTTGATGTCCTCTATCATCATCATGAGAAATGTTTTTAAATCTGGGTCTAGATTTTCGGTTGTGTTGGGGTGCCCAGGACTAGGTGGGGTGGGAGTGCTGCGTTCTGATGATGGTTAGTGGTCTTGATTTCTGTTAGTAGGATTCTTACGTTTGCCTTTCGCCATCTGGTAATCTCTGAAGCTAGCTGTTTTAGTTGTCACTGTTAAGAGCTTGTTCTTCAGGTGACTCTGTTAGCCTCTATGAGCAGACCTGGAGGGTAGCACTCTCCTTAGTTTCAGTGGGCAGAGTATTCTCTGCAGGCAAGCTCTCTTCTTGCAAGGCAGGTACCCAGATATCTGGTGTTCGAACCAGACTCCTGGCAGAAGTTGTGTTCCACTCACTAGAGGTCTTAGGATCACCTGTGGAATCCTGTGTGGGCCCTTGCGGGTGTCAGGCGACTCAGCTGGCAAGGTAGCCCGGGGCTCGAGTGGAGTGGAAGGGGTTTGTGCCCCAGATCAAGCCCGGGTAGCCTGCTTCCCTATGTACTGCAGTCTCAAGTTCCGCGCGATTGGATTGGGGCAGGCACTGTGATCCACTCACCAGAGGTCTTAGCGTCCCGTGGGGAGTCCTGTGTGGACCCTTGCGGGTGTTGGGCAAGACTCTGCTGGCAAGGTAGCCCGGGGCTCGAGTCTCGAGTCGAGCGGAAGGGACTTGTGCAACAGATCAGGCCTGGGTAGCCTGCTTCCCTATGTACCGCAGTCTCAAGTTCCACGCGATTGGATTGGGGCAGGCACTGTGGTCCACTCACTAGAGGTCTTAGGGTCCCGTGGGGAGTCCCGTGTGGGCCCTTGCGGGTGTTGGGCAAGACTCTGCTGGCAAGGTAGCCCGGGGCTCGAGTCTCGAGTCGAGCAGAAGGGACCTGTGCCCCAGATCAGGCCTGGGTAGCCTGCTTTCCTATGTACCGCAGTCTCAAGTTCCGCGTGATTGGATTGGGGCAGGCACTGTGGTCCACTCACCAGAGGTCTTAGGGTCCCGTGGGGAGTCCCGTGTGGGCCCTTGCGGGTGTTGGGCAAGACTCTGCTGGCAAGGTAGCCCGGGGCTCGAGTCTCGAGTCGAGCGGAAGGGACTTGTGCCCCAGATCAGGCCCGGGTAGCCTGCTTCCCTATGTACCGCAGTCTCAAGTTCCGCGTGATTGGATTGGGGCAGGCACTGTGGTCCACTCACCAGAGGTCTTAGGGTCCCGTGGGGAGTCCCGTGTGGGCCCTTGCGGGTGTTGGTCAAGACTCTGCTGGCAAGGTAGCCCGGGGCTCAAGTCTCGAGTCGAGCGGAAGGGACTTGTGAGCCCCGTTTTTTAATGGGGTTATTTGATTTTCTGGAGTCCTCCTTCTTGAGTTCTTTATATATATTTGATATTAGTCCCCTATCTGATTTAGGATAGTGAAAGATCCTTTCACAATCTGTTAGTGGCCTTTTTGTCTTATTGAAGGTGTCTTTGCCTTACAAAAGATTTGCAGCTTTTTGAGGTTCCATTTGTCAATTATAAATCTTCCAATACAAGCCATTTGTCTTCTATTCAGGAACTTTCCCCTGTTCTCATATCTTTGAGGCTTTTCCCCATTTGCTCCTCTACAAGTTTCAGTGTCTCTGATTTTATGTGGAGCTCCTTGATCCACTTACATTTGACCTTAGTACAAGGAGATAGGAATGGATTGATTCACAGTCTTCTACATGATAACCACCAATTGTGCCAGCACCATTTGTTGAAAATGCCGTCTTTTTTTCCACTGGATGCTTTTAGCTCCCTTGTAGAAGATTAATGGACAATAGCTGTGTTGGTTCATTTCTGGGTCTTCAATTCTATTTCATTGGTGTACTTCTGTGTCACTATATCAGTACCATGCAGTTTTTATCACAATTGCTCTGTAGTACAGCTTTGGGTCAGGCATGGTGATTGCACCAGAGGTTCTTTTATCCATAAGAAGAGTTTTTCTGTCCTAGGTTTTGTTTATTGCCAATGTATTTGCAGATTGCCCTTACTAATTCATTGAAGAATTGAGTTGGAATTTTAATGGGGATTTTATTGAATTTATAGATTTCTTTTGGCAAGATGGCCATTTTTACAATGTTGATACTGCCAATCCATGATAATGGACTTTCTTTCCATCTTCTGAGATCTTCTTTAATTTCTTTCTTCAGAGACTTGAAATTCTTATCATACAGACCTTTCACTTCCTTAGTTAGAGTCATGCCAAATTATTTTATATTATTTGTGACTATTGAGAAGGGTGATGTTTCTCTAATTTCATTCTCAGCCTGTTTATTCTTTGTGAAGGGAAAGGCCATTGACATGTTTGGTTAATTTTATACCCAGCTAAATCACGGACGTTGTTTTTCAAGTTTAGGTTTTCTCTGGTTGAATTTTTAGGTTCACTTATATATGCTATCATATCATCTGCAAAAAGTGATATTTTGAATTCTTCTTTTCCAATTTGTATCCCCTTGGTCTCCATTTGTTGTCAAATTGCTCTATTTAGGACTTAAAGAACAATGTTGAATAGGTAGGGAGAAAGTGGGCAGCCTTGTCTAGTCACTGATTTTAGTGAGATTGCTTCCAGCTTCATACCATTTCATTTGATGTTGGGTACTGGTTTACTGTAAACTACTTTTATCCTGTTTATGTATGGGCCTTGAATTCGTGATCCTTCCAAGACTTTTATCAAGAATAGGTTTTGGATATACTTAAATGATTTCTTTGCATATAATGAGAAGATCATGTTTTTTGTCTTTGAGGTTGTTTATATAATGGATTATGTTGATGGATTGCCATATATTAAACCATCCCTGTATACCTGGTATAAAACCGACTTGGTAATGATGAATGAAATTTTTAATGTGTTCTTGGATATGATTAGTGATAATTTTACTGAGTATTTTTGTTTCTTTATTCATAAGGGCCATGTTCTGAAGTTCTTTATCTTTGTTGGATCTTTCAGTGGTTTAGGTATCAGAGTAATTGTGGCTTCATAGAATGAGTTGGGTAGAGTACCTTCTACTGCTATTTTGTGGAATTGTTTGTGCAGACCTGGAATTAGATATTCTTTGAAGGTCTGATAGAACTCTACATTAAACCTATTTGTTCCTTTTTTTTTTTTTCGGTTGGGAGACTATTAATGCCTGCTTCTATTTCTTTAGGGCACATGAGACTGTTTAGATCATTAACTTGATCCTGTTTTAACTTTAGTACCTGATATCTGTCTAGAAATTAGTCCATTTTGTCCAGGTTATCTGGTTCTGTTGAGTATAGCCTGTTGTAGAAGGATCTGATGGTGTTTTGGTTTTCTTCAGGATCCGTTTTTATGTCTCCCTTTTCAATTCTGATTTTGTTAATTAGAATGCTGTCTCTGTGACTTAAGGGATGCTAGCTAAGTGTTTTTATATCTTTTTGATTTTCCCAAAGAACCAAATCCTCTTTGGTTGATTATTTAAGGAGTTCTTCTTGTTTCCACTTGGTTAATTTCACCCCTGACATTGATTATTTCCTTCCATCTACTCCTCTTGAGTGAATTTGCTTTCTTTATTCTGGAGATTTTTCGTGTGTTTTCAAGATGCTTGTATGTGCTCTCTCTGGTTTCTTTTTGGAGGCACTCAAATCTATGAGTTTCCCTCTTAGTAATGATTTCATTGACTCTTATAAGTTAGGGTATATTGTGGCTTTATTTTCATTAAACTCTAAAATGTCTTTAATTTCTTTCTTTATTCCTTCCTTGACCAAGTTATCACTGAAAAGACTTTTGTTCATTTTCAACGTGAATGTTGGCTTTCCATTATTTATGTTGTTATTGAAGATCAATCGTCCTAAGTCCTTGGTGGTCTGATAGGATGCTTTGGACAATTGCAATATTTTTTATCAGTTGAGGCCTGTTTTATGACCAATTATATGGCCAATTTTGTAGAAGGTACCATGATGTGCTGAGAAATAGTTATATCATTTTGTTTCAGGATAAAACATTCTGTAGATATCTATTAAGTCCATTTGTTTAATAACTTCTGTTAGTTTCACTGTGTCCCTGTTTAGTAACTGTTTCCACGATATGCCCATTGATAAAAGTGGTTTGTTGAAGCCTTCCACTATTATTGTGTGAGCTGCAATGTGTGCTTTGAGCGTTCTTTAATGAATTGGATTGCCCTTGCATTTGGAGCATAGATATTCAGAATTTAGAGTTCCTCTTGGAAGATTTTAACGTTGATGAGTATGAAGTGTCCTTCTTTGTCTTTTTTGAAAACTTTAGGTTAAAAATCAATTTTAATCGATATTTAAATGGTTACTCCAGCTGATTTCTTCAGACCATTTGCTTGGAAAATTATTTTCCAGCCTTTCACTCTGAGATAGTGTCTGTCTTTTTCCCTGATATGGGTTTCCTGTAAGCAGTAGACTATTGGGTCCTGTTTCTGTAGCCAGTCTGTCAGTCTATGTCTTTTTATTGGCGAACTGAATCCATTGATATTAAGAGATATTAAGGAAAAGTAATTGTTGCTTCCTATTATTTTTGTTGTTAGAGTTTGCATTCTGTTCTTGTGGCTGTCTTCTTTTTGGTTTGTTGAGGGATTACTTTCTTGCTTTTTCTAGGGCGTGGTTTCTGTCCTTGTATTGTTATTTTTTTTCTGTTATTGTTCTTTGAAAGACTGGATTCATGGAAAGTTAATGTGTGAATTTATTTTTTTCATGAAATAATTTGATTTCTCCATCTATGGTAATTGAGAGTTTGGCTGTGTATAATAGCCTGGGCTGGCATTTGTGTTCTCTTAGTGTCTGTATAACATCTGTCCAGGATCTTCTGTCTTTCATAGTCTCTGGTGAAAAGTATGGTTTAATTCTGATAGCCCTGCCTTTATATGTTACCTGACCTTTTTCCCTTACTACTTTTAACAGTATATCTCTATTTAGTTCATTTCTTCTTCTGATTATTATGTGTCAGGAGGAATTTATTTTCTGGTGCAGTCTATATGGAATTCTGTAGGCTTCTTTTATGTTCATGGGCATGTCTTTCTTTAGGTTTAACAAGTTTTCTTCTATAATTTTTTGAAGATATTTGCTGGCCCTTTAAGTTGAAAATCTTCATTCTCATCTACTCTGATTACCCGTAGGTTTGGACTTCACATTGTGTCCTGGATTTCCTGGATGTTTGAGATAGGATCTTTTGCAATTTGTATTTTATTTGATTGCTGTTCCAATGTTCTCTATGGAATCTTCTGCACCGGACATTCTCTCTTCCATCTCTTGTATTCTGGTGCTGATGCTCACATCTACAGTTCCAGATTTCTTGCCTAGGTATTCTATCTCCAGTGTTGCCTTACTTTGGGGTTTCTTTATTGTGTCTACTTCACTTTTTAGGTTTTGTATGGTTTTATTCAATTCCATCACCTCTTTGGTCATGTTTTCCTTCAATTCTTTAAGGGTTTTTTTGTGCTTCCTCTTAAGGTCTTCCACCTATTTAGCAGTGTTCTCCTGTATTTCTTTAAGTGAGTTATTAAAGTCATTCTTGATGTCCTCTACCATCAACCTGAGATATGCTTTTAAATATGGGACTACCTTTTCAAGTGTTTTGGCGTTTCCAGGCCTGGGTGAGGTGGGAGTGCTGTAATTCTGATGACGGTGAGTGGTCTTGGTTTCTGTTAGTAAGATTCTTATGTTTGCCTTCCATCATCTGGTAATCTCTGGAGTTAGTTGTTATAATTGTCTCTGGTTATATCTTGTTCCTCAGTGATTATGTTAGCCTTTATCAGCAGACCTGGGAGACTTGTTTTCTCCTGAGTTTCAGTGTTCAGAGTACTCTCTGCAGGCATGATCTCCTCTTGAAGAGAAGGTGCCCAGATATCTGGTGTTCGAACTTTCCTCCAGGCAGATGTTGTGATCCACTCACTAGAGATACTAAGATCCCATGGAGAGTCCTGTGGGGACCTTTGGGTTGTCCACCAACTCTGCCCCCAAGGTGCCCAGTGCTCTCCTGGACTGGAAGGGACTTGTGACCCTGGTCAGACCTCTTTCTCTGCTTCCCTAATTAATGCAGTCTCAGGTACTGCATGATAGGATTGGAGCAGAAGTTGATTTCCACTCACCTAAGGTCTTAAGATCTCGTGGATGATTCTGTGAAGACCTTGGGGCTGTCCTCAGACTCTGCGCAAAATGTTGCCCAGGTGCTGGTACAGACCAGAGGGACTTGTGACCATTGTCAGGCCAGATTTTCTGCTTCCCTAAATAATGCAGTCTCAGATCCTGTGAGATTGGATTGGAGCAGAGGTTGTGTTACATTCATGAGAAGTCTTATAATCCTATTGAGGGTCTTTTGGGGACCTTAGGGGTATCTGCAGACTCCCGAGCCCAATGTGCCCTGGTGCTGGCTTGTCAGTCCCTCTCTTATGGTACACTTTCTCTGCCTCCTTAAACAGATGTTGTAACGATAATGTTTTCAGACTCTCTAGACGCTGTAACCTTTTCCTAATGTCAGAAGAAGACTGCCCTATAGAAGCCATGACACCTGTCACCTGCTGGCACACTGAAGAAGGGTCAAAGGTAGTGTAACACTTCTATACCTTTAAGAGGTACTCTATAAACACTGCGGAGGGCTCCTTTTTCACTTGTACGATCTCTCTTACCTTGGCCAAATTGGTGGGGCACCTGCCAGCTCCTTTCAGTCCTATTATCAGAGCCCAGCAGAAAATTGTCAATTGCTCCATAAGGTCAGTCCTGTCAGGACATGTCAGAGGGAAGGCTGCATCTATTTTATTCAGAAGTTTTATTGGTAGTCATATGGCCCCCAGCATGCTCTTTCTTTCCTCTCAGAATCCTCTCCTTCTCCTCTGTGGTGAAAGAACCTGTAAAAATTGATGACAGTCATCCCAAGTAGGCTGAAGAGAGAATATGAGAGATTCCATTAGATTAGCAAGGCTAGAGGGGTTTTCACAAAGGAGTGTGTAATTTGCTTTCCAGTTATTTAGATCAGAGGAGGTAAAAGGCCATTACTGAAGGGGCTGCAGTTGTCTGCGGTCCCGCTGGATGAGAGTCATAAGTACAAAAATGCAGTGCGATAGTTGAATCTGGTCCCTCTGGGCTTTGAGCTCGCTGGTCTTGGGCTTTAGCAACTGGTCCCTCCTCAAATATCTAGTGGCACCCTGTTGAGAGTTCTTGGGGGGACCACTTGGGAATATGCTTTGCCAATTCTGTGTCTGCTTGGATGCTGCCATGTCCCACCTTGGTGATAATGGACTGAACATCTGAACCTGTAAGCTAGCTCCAATTAAATGTTGTCCTTTATAAGGCTTGCCTTGGTCTTAGTGCCTGTTCACTGCAGTAAAACCCTAAGACAGCATCTTTAGAGCCTCTGTGTCTAAGAAAGTTAACTTTGGGTATTTTGTTTGTTTGCTTTCCTATCATACAGGTTCTTTGTGTATATTATGTTTTCTGGTTTGGGGTTTTGATTAGATAGAGTATGTGAATGTGTGTTTCTGTATCAATATATGTTTTTTGTTTGTTTGTTTGTTTGTTTGTTTTGTTTTGTGTGTGTGTGTGTGTGTGTGTGTTTGTGTGCATTTGTTTATTTTCTTTGGTTTTTTTGTCCTATTCAGTTAGTTTGGTTTATTTCATTAGTATTTAGATAACTATTTGTTTCCTTAAAAGTGACAGACAGTAGAAATCTGGATTACAGGAGAAGTGGGAAGTAACCTTAAGGAATAACTGTTAGGGGAAACTGTAATAAGAAAATTCATCTCAAATATAGCTTCCCCTCCCTCTTCTTCTTGAAGTCCTTCCCAGGAGCTCACCTTCCCCAATGCATTCCTCCTCTCTTTCTCTTCAGAAAAGGAGAGACCTACCATGGATATAAAACTGCCTTGTCATATCAAATTACACACTAGGAACATCCTCTCCTATTAAAGCTAGAAGGAGCATCTCAATCAGCTGAAAATGTCTCAAAGGCAGGCAACAGAGACAGGGAGAGACTGTTCTCACATTGTTAAGGGTTCCACATGAATCCCAATCTACATAAATTTTACATATGTGCCAAGGGCCAAGGTCATTCTCATGAATGCTACCTTGTCTCAGTGTCTGTGTGGCCCCATGAACTCAGGTAAGTTGATTCTGTGAATTTTCTTGTGGTTTCCTTGACCTCCTTGACTCCAGTAAACCTTCTTCCTTTTTCACAGATTCCCTAAAGTCAAATGAAACTTTGGCTGTGGTTCTTGCATATGCCTCCATCAATTGCTAGTTGAACTCTTTCTCATGACAGTTATGCTAGACTCCTATTTGCCAGTATAGCAGAACATTGTTAACAATATCAAGGATGTGCTCTATTTCTTATCATATGTCTCAAGCTGATCCAGTCATTGGTTGGCCATTCCCTCAATATTTGTTCTAACTTGACCCCTGCACATCTTGTAGGCAGGAGAAATTGGAGGATGAAGTTTTTATAGTAGGACTGGTGTCCCATTCCCTCCATTGAAAATCTTGCCTGGCTACAGGAGATGGACATTTCAGGCTTCATATTACCCATTGCAAGGAGGGTTAATTACTGTTACCCTCAATTCACTGTCTTAGATTCTGAAGAATTTCTATTTCTGTAGGTTTCTAGCTCATTCCAGAGATGAATTCCCCCAATCCAGTTTTCTCTTCAAGTACTCCCTCCCTCAATTCTTTCCCCTCATGATCCTTCTGGTTTGCATCCAAACACCAACTCTTGTCCAGTGCTAGTCCCATGTCCAATGAAAATGCCTAGACTATATTCCAATCTTAGTGAGATATCATTTTTGGCATCTTTGGATTACAACATGGTTATCCTTTATAATCAGTACCAACTTATATGTGAATATGTACAATGTTTGCCTATGTGGGTCTAGGTTACCTCACTCATGGTGATATTTTTTTGTGCCATCTATTTTTTTGTACAAATTTCAAATTGTCTTTGTTTTTAATAGCTGTGAAGTATTCCTCTGTGTAAGTGTACCACATTTTCTTTATTCTTTTTTTGATTGAGGGATGTCTAGGTTGTTTCCAGTTTCTGGCTATTATGAATAATGTCTCTATGAACATAATTGAGTAAGTACTCTTATGGTGGTAGGATGGAGTTTCCTTTTGGTATATACCTAGGAGTGTTATAGCTGGTTTTTTTTTGTTTGTTTGTTTTTTTGTTTTTTGTTTTTTTGATACAATTACTCCCAATTTTCTGAGACGACACCAAATTTATTTCCAAAGTTGTTGTACAAGTTTACATTTGTACCAGCAATGAAGGAGTCTTCCATTACTTCCACAACCTCAACATAATGTGCTGTCCTTCCTTGACTTTTTTGATAACTTTGTTTTGGAAGTCGATTTTGTTTGATATTAGAATGGCTACTCCAGGTTTTTTCTTCAGACCATTTGCTTGGAAAATTGTTTTCTAGCCTTTTACTCTGATGTGTTGTCTGTCTTTGTCCCTGAGGCAGAAAGTGATGTCATTTAAGTCTTACATATTAGCCATTCTGATGTTTGTAAGATAAAATCTCAGAGTCATATCATTTTGCATTTACTATATGACTAAGGATAATGAACATTTCTTTAAGTGCTTCTCAGCCATTAGATTCCTCTATCAAGAATTCTTTGATTAGCACTGTTCCCCATTTTTAATGTATTATTTGCTTTGTTGATGTTTAATTTGTTGAGTTCTTTATATATTTTGGATATCAACATTCTGTCAGATATAGGGTTGGTTAAGCCATTCTGTAAGCTGACATATTGTTCTATTGGCAGTGCCCCATGCCTTACAAAATATTTTCAGTTTAATGAGATTTCATTTATCAATTGTTGATCTTAGTGGCTGAACTACTAGAGTTCTGTTTAGGAAGTCATCTTCTGTGCCAAAGATTTCAAGGTTATTCTGCACTTCCTCTTTTATCAGATTTAGTATATCAGTGTTTCTTGATCAGATCGTTGATCCATTTGGACTTGACTTTTGTGCAGGGTAATAGACATGGATCTACTTGTAGTATTCTACAAGCAGATATCCATTACTACCAGCATCATTTGTTGAAAATGTTTCATCTATTCCACTGTAGAGTTTTGGCGTCTTGTTAAAATCAAGTGTTCATAGATACGGATTCACTTTTGTGTCTTCACATCAATTTATTGATCAACCTATCTGTATTTATGCCAATACCATGCAGTCTTTATCGCTTTTTCTCTTTAGTACAGCTTGAAACCGGGGGTAGGGAACTGGGGGAAGCCAACAGAAAGTTCTATATTCCAGGAAACAAGAGGATCACATGACCCTACGGGGATGACATTAGGTGAAATCCCCAACAAAGGGGAGAGAGTACCTGTAGAAACCATATCCAGAGGTTAGGAATTGGGTCTGGTTGAAAGATGGGTCCCCTACCATTTTCAAAAATTTTGACCCAGAATTGTTCATGTTGAAAGGAAATACAGGGACAAAGAGTAGAGCATAGTCTGAAGGAAAAGCCATTCAGAGCCTGCCCCAAATGGGGATATATCCCATATGCAGCCACCAAGCCCAGGTACTATTGCTGATGCCAACAAATGCGTGCTGAGAGGAGCCTGATATAGATGTTTCCTGAGAGGCTTTGCCAAATCCTTACTGATACAGATGTGGATGCTTGCAGTCCACCATCAGAATGAGCTTTGGGACCCCAAAAAGAAGTTAGGGGAAGGACTGAAGGAGCTGAAGAGGTTTGTAATATCATAGGAAAAACAACAATATCAACCAACCAGACTCCTCAGAGCTCTCAGGAACTGAAGCTCCAACCAAATAAAACACATGGAGGGACCCATGGCTCCAGGTGCACATGTAGCAGAGGATGGCCTTATCTGGCATCAATAGGAAGAGAGATTGTTTATAGGAAGTATACTGTTTATTTTCTGTTAATTTTGCATCATGTCACTTATGTATACTACTGTATCTGAATAGCAATAGTTTGACTTTTTTCTTTTCAATTTGTATAGCTTGATCTTCTTCCTTTCCTTATTGTTGTTGCTAAAACTTCAGGTGCTATACAGAATAGATACAGAGAATATATACTTTTATCATATTATTGCTTTTTAGGGAATATTTTTTTCTCTCCATTTAATTTGATATTGGGTGTCAGCTTTCAATGTATTGGCTTTATTATATTCAAGCATGTGACATGTATCCCTCATCTCTTTAAGAATTTATCATCAAGGAGTGTTGGATTTTGTTGGAGTCTTCTTCAACATTGACTATGATAATCTTGTGGTATTTTTTCCTTTTAGTTTGCTTACATGGTAGATTACAGTGAAAGAGTTTGGTATGTTGATCCATCCCTGCATACGTAAAATGAACTCTACTTCATCATAGGGGTGATATTTTTCATATATCTTTGAATTCTGTTTACACGTATTTTATTGAGTATTTTTAAATCGATGTCTATAAGGGCAATTGGTCCGAAATTCTCTTTCTTTTTTGAGTCTTTGTGTGACTTAAGTCTCACATTGACTGTATTCCCATAAAGTAAATTTTGTCAATTTTCATTCTGTTTTTATCTAGTGAAATAATTTGTGTATCAGTATTAGCCCTTTTTTGAAAGTATGGTATAATCCTGCTCTAAAACCATCTGACCTTATCTGGTTTTGTTTGGGAGATATTAAATGATAGGTTATATTTCCTTTGGCTATAGAACTATTCAAGTTGATCTTGATTCAGCTTTACCAAATTGTATCTATTGAGAAAATTGTCCTTTTTATTTTTTATATTTTGGTTTTCCATGTTTCTGGAGTACAGGGTTTGAAGTGAAACCCAATGATCTCGGTGTTTGTTGTTATGTCTTCCTCTTCATTTCTAATTTTGTTAATTTGTATGCTTTCGCTCTCTTTCTTTTAGTTGGTTTTGAAAAAAGTTTTGTCCATCCTGATGATTTCCTCAAAGAACCAAATATTTGTTGCCTGTTTCTTTGTCTTGTTCTCTTTGATTTTTTTATTGATTTTAGTTTTGAGTTTGATAATTTCCTGCTGTCTATTTATCTTTGGTGGCTGTGCTTCTATTTGAACCAGAGCTTTCTGACATGCTGTTAATTGGTGAGTATGAGATCTCGACAATTTCTTATGAAGACATTCATAACTATGAAATTTCATCTTAGGTCTGTTTTCATTGTACCCCATTTACTTGGAATTTTGTGCAATTCATTGAATTCCAGAAAATCTTTAATTCCTCTTTCCTTTTTAAATTTTCTTCTTATTGCCCTGATGGTTGAGAGCTGATGGCTTCTGGAAGCTTAAAACTTTCTGGCTTATTTTGTGGTTAAATTTGCCCACCTTTGATGATTAATACCTGTGGTTTAATAGTGGAGTATTGATTTAGAACACAATCCCTTCCCTGCTCAGTGCTAAAAGTTCTTTAACCTTGTGTAGCCAGAGAAATTCACATTCACAAGAAAAAGTACTCGCTTCAAAAGAAGGCTTTAGACTTTATTTCTAGGAAAGAGACAAAAGGGGTACCTATTTTCTATTGTATTCAATTCTCACACTTTCTCAGAATACATGATCATATGGTATTCCAGGCTTCTATTTTATAAAAGGTACTATCAAGTTCACAACAATACTACAAGTCAATAAATCAAATAAGGAATGTCAGGAAGAATGTTTACTTGCAAGTCCATTGTGATTGGTTATTAATTGTATATTCATTAGCTGCTAGTAACTCCACAAGTTCATACAAGTTTTAACTAAATTTTATGTCAAGGGTGTCAATCATATGCCTAGTGTCTCATTCATTTTGAAGTTTTATACAGATAAATCTAGTCAATATTTTATCTTTTGTCTTTGAACGTCCTAGAAATTGTTCATTCTCAGTTTGTGAAAATACTTATCAGATAATGCATTCACATCTATCATAGAAGGATTAGTTTCTCTGATTATAAATTTGTTTTAAGCCTGCATTTTATCCTAATGCAATTAGTCTTTGACACAAGAAGTCTTACAGTACTTCAACTGCAGCTTTTCAATAAAGAGCTCAAAATTACTTATGTACATTTGGTAATTCTATAAAATTATATAAAGTCTTAAGAAATCATTAATTTACTTACATAGCATTACTACAAGAGAGTATATGTGTGTTGATCTGCATCCAATAGGATGGGCTATATGCCAGGGAAAATTATACTCTAGAATACTTAGAGGTAAGATCGATTCCTCAAATGAAATGTATGAAGGCCTTGCAATTCAGAGATCCATCACATCTGTCCAAAATGTTGGACAATCTTCAGAAAGTCACTCATTACATTTTCTATCTCCTAGCGAATTTTTTCATTCCTTATTGTTTCTATTTCCACTTTCTTGTCTTAAATAGTTTATTCAATTACTTCACCTGTTTCATTGTGCATGCCTCTATTTCTTTAGGGGATTTATGTAGTTCTTCTGTAAAGACATCTACCATCTCCATAAAATTGGATTTAAGATCATTTTCTTGTGCTTCATTTATGATGGAACAGCCAGAGTGTTCTACAGTAAGGCATCTGTGGCTAAGTGCTGTCAGGTTTCCCAAATTGTTGTAGAGTGTGTTCTTAGATTGTTCTCTAGCTACGTGAATTTTGAGATTATTATAGGTTTATGTATTGATTTCTACATATGTAATTGTCAGATACATGGATTTTTGTTTTGATTTGTTGATGTTTTTATTCCCTTGGTCTCTGTTTCCTCCAGGTTTTCTGGTCTTAATGCCTTGGGGTTCTAGTGACCAGGAAGTCTTCAGGTCCAGGAGGGTGTCTTTGCTGAGAGTTTTGTGACTCCTCTGTCTTCTGAGGTTTTGGGTGTCAACATTACCTCTGGGTTCCATAGGTAGGGCCTCCAAAATAAAAAAAAAAAAAAGCAGAGATCTTCAGCTCAAGTTGTGAGAAGGAATATGGAGTCAGGTCATGGGTTGCACTTTATAGTTGTTCAAAATACTTGAAGGGGAGTTGGTGAGCCTAGAGCCTAGAGTGGAATGTTACCTGGGGTGCCTGAAGTTGGTCTAGACTTTTTATTTATAATTTCAGCAAACATCCATGTTAATCAAAGGGTGTGTAGAAATTATTGTGTGTAAAAAAAATGCCACAGAACTTGAAAAGTACACGATGAGAACTTATAAATTTGTCTTGTTACTTTATGAATCTTCCAGTCTTATTTCTATTACTACAATAAAATGCTCTAAACAAACCATCTTAGGGAGAAAGGCTTAATTTGGCTTGTAATTAGAATTTACAATTTGCCACTTTTCATCTAATGAAAGTTGCCTAGGCAGATGGTCACATGTCTGCATTCAGAAGGATTGAGAAATGAGTATATCCTTGTATGTTCTTGTGACTTAGCTACATTTTCATTCACAGAAGTGTCCACAGCCCAAATAAAAAATAAAAAATTGTGTCAACTATATTCAGGGTGAGTGTTCCTACATCAACTAATAATTAAAACAAACGTATGTCAGTCTTTTTTGTTTTTGTTTTTGTTTTTGTTTTTGTTTTTGTTTTTCAAGCCAGGGTTTCTCTGTATAGCCCTGGCTGTCCTGGACTTCCTTTTGTAGACCAGGCTGGCCTCGAACTCAGAAATCTGCCTGCCTCTGCCTTCCAAGTTATGGGATTAAATGTGTGCACCACCATGCCTGGCCCATATGTCAGTCTTATCCACACAATTTTGATTGCTTTATCAACTGATTCTAGTGTGTGTCAAGATGACAATTAAAAGTAAACACCACAACAGACAATAAAGAAACACATTAACAGATGATCTGAAAAACAAAATAAGTATGGTTTGGGGGCTTTTTTGGATGGGAATGATCTCATTTGGCTCAAATATTTGAGTACTTGATCCTATGTTAGTGTAAATTTTTAGGAATAATTAGTTAATATAACCTTGTTGAAGAAGTTGTGTCACTGTGGGTGGGATTTGCGATGTAAAAGCTTTTACCATTCCTGGTTAGATTACTCTGTCTGCCTTCAAATTGTTATCCCAATGCCATGTGGGTCTACTTGCTGCTATGCTTTCCATTATGATGACCATGGATTCCAAGCCGCTGAAACCAAGAATAAACCCCTAATAAACTCTATTTGTAAGCTGTTTTTGCCACAGTGTCTTATTGTGACAACAGAAAAGTAATTAAAACACTCTAATTCACCTATTTTGTACTTTATGAAATATGTCTTCTATAGTACAATGAGTTTCATGGATCAATAGGGTAAATTGTACTACAACTTTATTAACTTTTCAATGGCAGTGATTCTTGGTTGTTTTTTTTTTATTAATATTCATTTGAGAGCATCCAGAATACATAGGCAGAGTTCTGTAATATTTGTAAAATTTGTATTACCTTTCTTTTATTAAGGTGTATGTCACAAATATGTCTTATACATGTTTTTTATGTATAAATAATAATGAACTGATTAAAACTATTGAAATATCATCTATTACTTGATACAGTTATGGTATTTTATAATGACTTTAAAAAATATTGTCAATTAACTCACTGTGTATGTATATGATAATATTAAGTATAACAAGTACAAAATTCATTAGTTCTCTGGAACTTATTTTTTATTTTATTCAGTGTAACAATATTGTTATGTATAAATCATAATGGCATTTTTCTGTTTACTGCCCCAATGATTTGCACTCCCTTATGAAAATAACTCACAGAATTTTTATATTTTGTTATGCTTTAAACAGTGTAACAGTTGGGCCACTTTCTAGCCTCTATGTGGTTAATCAACCTCCCACTGACAATCCTGGTTATTACCTACTAACTTCTTTGTGTTACTTTTGTTGCCCTGGAACCAGAGAACTGCCAAACTGGGTCACACTCTTCCAGCACATTCTTCATTTTATTTATTTATTTATTTATTTATTTATTTATTTATTTATTTATTTATAATTAATTAGTTAATTAATTAATCTTGAATCTAGACACGTTGCTCCAGGTGTTTATCATTTGTGCTCGAGGTGTTTATCATCTGGTAGAATTGTTGGAATTGTTTATCTATACTATCTTATAAATAATGATACTTTGATTTCTTCCTTTCTAATTTGTATCTTCTTGATCCTCTTCAGTTGTCTTATTCCTCTAACTAGAATGTCAAGTACTCTATTAAATATATTTGCAGAGACTGAACAGCCTTTTCTTGTTCCTGATTTTTGCTGAATTATTTTGAGTATTTATCAATTTAATTTTTTTATTACGTATTTTCTTCAATTGCATTTCCAATGCTATTCCAAAAGCCCCCTCCCCCCACTCCCCTACGCACCCATTCCCATTTTTTGGCCCTGGCATTCCCCTGTGCTGGGGCATATAACGTTTGCCTGACCAATGGGCCTCTCTTTCCAGTGATGGCCTACTAGGTCATCTTTTGATACATATGCAGCTAGATTCAAGAGCTCTGGGGTACTGGTTAGTTCATAATGTTGTTCCTCTGATAGGGTTGCAGATCTCTTTAGCTCCTTGGATACTTTCTCTAGCTCCTCCATTGGGGGCCCTGTGATCCATCCAATAGTTGACTGTGAGCATCCACTTCTGTGTTTCCTAGGCCCCGGCCTAGTCTCACAAGGGACAGCTATATCACCATCCTTGCATCAAAGGCTTGCTAGTGTATGCAATGGTGTCATCGCTTGGAGGCTAATTATGGGATGGATCCCTGGATATGGCAGTCTCTAGATGGACCATCCTTTTGTCTCAGCTCCAAACTTTGTCTATGTAACTCCTTACATGGGTGATTGTTTCCAATTATAAGAATGAGCAAAGTGTCCACACTTTGGTTTTTGTTCTTCTTCAGTTTCATATGTTTTACATATTGTACCTTATATCTCGCTATGCTAAGTTTCTGGGTTAATATCCACTTATCAGTGAGTACATTTCATTTGAGTTCTTTTGTGATTGGGTTACCTCACTCAGGATGATGCCCTCCAGATCCAACAATTTGCCTAGGATTTTTGTGAATTCATTCTTTTTAATAGCTGAGTAGTACTCCATTGTGTAAATGTACCAAATATTTTGTATCCATTCCTCTGTTGAGGGACATCTGGGTTATTTCCAGCTTCTGTCTATTATAAATAAGGCTGCTATGAACATAGTGGAGCATGTGTCCTTCTTACCGGTTGGGACATCTTTGGATATATGCCCAGAAGAGGTATTGCAAGATCTTCCAGTAGTACTATGTCCAATTTTCGGATGAACCGCCAGACTGATTTCAAGAGTGGTTGTACCAGCTTGCAATCCCACCAACAATGGAGGAGTGTTCCTCTTTCTCCACATCCTCGCCATCATCTGCTGTCACCTGAATTTTTCATCTTAGCCATTCTGACTGGTGTGAGATGGAATCTCAGGGTTGTTTTGATTTGCATTTCCCTGATGATTAAGGATGTTGAACATTTTTTCACGTGTTTCTCAGCCTTTCAGTATTCCTCAGGTGAGAATTCTTTTTTCAGCTCTGAGCACCATCTTTTATGGGGCTATTTGACTTTCTGGAGTCCACCCTCTTGAGTTCTTTTTATATATTTGATATTAGTCCCCTATCTGATTTAGGATAGGTAAAGATCCTTTCCCAATCTGTTGGTGGTCTTTTTGTCTTATTGAAGGTGTCTTTTGCCTTGCATAATCTTTGCAGTTTCATGAGGTCCCATTTGTCAATCCTAGATCTTAAAGCACAAGCCATTGCTGTTCTGTTCAGGAATTTTTCCCCTGTGCCCATATCTTCAAGGCTTTCCCCCACTTTCTCCTCTATAAGTTTCAGTGTCTCTGGTTTTATGTGAAGTTCCTTGATCCACTTAGATTTGACCATAGTACAAGGAGATAAGTATGGATCGATTCACATTCTTCTACATGATAACAACCAGTTGTGCCAGCACCAATTGTTGAAAATGCTGTCTTTCTTCCACTGGATGGGTTTAGCTCCCTTGTCGAAGATCAAGTGACCATAGGTGTGTGGGTTCATTTTTGGGTCTTCAATTCTATTCCATTTGTCTACTTGTCTGTCTCTATACCAGTACCATGCATTTTTATCACAATTTCTTTGTAGCAAAACTTTAGGTCAGGCATGGTGATTCCACCAGAGGTTCTTTTATCCTTGAGAAGAGTTTTTGCTATCCTAGGTTTTTTGTTATTCCAGATGAATTTGCAAATTGCTCCTTCTAATTCGTTGAAGAATTGAGTTGGAATTTTGATGGGGATTGCATTGAATCTGTAGATTGCTTTTGGCAAGATAGCCATTTTTACAATGTTGATCCTGCCAATCCATGAGCATGGGAGATCTTTCCATCTTCTGAGATCTTCTTTAATTTCTTTCTTCAGAGACATGAAGTTCTTGTCATACAGAATTTTCATTTCTTTAGTTAGAGTCACGCCTAGGTATTTTATATTACTTGTGGCTATTGAGAAGGGTGTTGTTTCCCTAATTTCTTTCTCAGCCTGTTTGTCCTTTGTGTAGAGAAAGGCCATTGACTTTTTTAAGTTAATTTTATGTCCAGCTACTTCACTGAAGCTGTTTATCAGGCTTAGGAGTTCTCTGGTGGAATTTTTAGGGTCACTTATATATACTATCATATCATCTGCAAAAAGTGATATTTTGACTTCATCTTTTTCAATTTGTATCCACTTGATCTCCTTTTGTTGTCGAATTGCTCTGGCTAGGACTTTAAGTACTATGTTGAAGAGGTAGGGAGAAACTGGGCAGCGTTGTCTAGTCCCTGATTTTAGTGGGATAGTTCCAGCTTCTCACCATTTACTTTGATGTTGACTACTGGTTTGCTGTAGATTGCTTTTATCATTTTTATGTATGGGCCTTGAATTCCTGATCTTTTTAAGACTTTATCATGAATGGGTGTTGGATCTTGTCGAATGCTTTTTCCGCATCTAACGAGATGATCATGTGGTTTTTGTCTTTGAATTTGTTTACATAATGGATTATATTGATGGATTTTCCTATATTAAACCATCCCTGCATCCCTGGGATGAAACCTACTTGGTCAGGATGGATGATTGCTTTAATGTGTTCTTGGATTCGGTTAGCAAGAATTTTATTGAGGATTTTTGCATCGATATTCATAAGGGAAATTGGTCTGAATTTCTCTAACTTGTTGGATCTTTCTGTGGTTTAGGTATCAGAGTAATTGTGGCTTCAGAGAATGAGTTGGGTAGAGTTCCCTCTACTACTATTTTGTGGAATAGTTTGTGAAGAACTGGGATTAGATCTTCTTTGAATGTCTGGTAGAACTCTGCTCTAAACCCATTTGATTCTGGGCTTTTTTTGGTTGGGAGACTATTAATGACTGCTTCAATTTCCTTAGGGGATATGGGAATGTTTAGATCATTAACTTGATCCTGATTTATCTTTGGTACCTGGTGTCTGTCTAGAAATTTGTCCATTTCATTCAGGTTTTCCATTTTTGTTGAGTATAGCCTTTTGTAGAAGGATCTGATGGTGTTTTGGATTTCTTCAGGATCTGTTGCTATGTCTCCCTTTTAATTTCTGATTATGTTAATTATGATATTGTCTCTGTGCCCTCTAGTGAGTCTAGCTAAGTTTTTATCTATCTTGTTGATTTTCTCAAAGAACCAACTCCTCGTTTTTTTAATTCTTTGATTAGTTCTTCTTGTTTCCACTTGTTTGATTTCACCCCTGAGTTTGATTAATCCTGCCCTCTACTCCTCTTGGGATAATTTGCTTCCTTTTTTTATAGAGCTTTTATATGTTTTGTCAAGCTGCTAGTATGTGCTCTCTCCCGTTTCTTCTTGGAGGCACTCTGCGCTATGAGTTTCCCTCTTAGACGTGCGTTCATTGTGTCCCATAGGTTTGGGTATGTTGTGGATTCATTTTCATTAAACTCTAAAAAGTCTTTCATTTCTTTCTTTATTCCTTCCTTGACCAAGGAATCATTGAGAAAAGTGTTGTTCAGTTTCCAAGTGAATGATCAGCCTTAGGCCATGGTAGTCTGAGAGGATACATGGAATACCATCAATATTTTTGTATCTGTTGAGGCCTGTTTTGTGACAATTATATGGTCAATTTTGGAGAAGGTCCTGCAAGGTGCTGAGAAGAAGGTATATCCTTTTGTTTTAGGATAAAATGTTCTGTAGATATCTGTCAGGTCCATTTGTTTCATCACTTCTGTAAGTTTCACTGTGTCCCTGCTTAGTTTCTGTTTCCCAGATCTGTCCATTGATGAAAGTGGTGTGTTGAAGTCTCCCACTATTATTGTGTGAGGTGCAATGTGTGGTTTGAGCTTTACTAAAGTGTCTTTAATGAATGTGGCTGCCCTTGCATTTGGAGCATAGATATTCAGAATTGAGAGTTCCTCTTGGAGGATTTTACCTTTGATGACTATGAAGTGTCCCTCCTTTTCTTTTTTGATAACTTTGGGTTGGAAATCGATTTTATCCGATATTAGAATGGCTACTCCAGCTTGTTTATTCAGATCATTTGCTTGGAAAATTGTTTTCCAGACTTTCACTCTGAGGTAGTGTCTGTCTTTTTCCCTGAGATGGGTTTCCTGTAGGCAGCAGAATGCTGGGTCCTGTTTGTGTAGCCAGTCTGTTAGTCTATGTCTTGATACTGGGGAGTTGAGACCATTGATATTAATAGATATTAAGGAAAAGAAATTGTTGGTTCCTTTTATTTTTGTTGTTAGGGTTGGCATTCTGTTCTTGTGGCTGTCCTCTTTTTGGTTTGTTGAGGGATTACTTTCTTGCTTGTTCTAGGGCATGATTTCCGTCCTTGTATTGCTTCTTTTCTGTTATTATCCTTTGAAAGGCTGGATTTGTGGAAAGATAATTTGTGAATTTGGTTTTGTCGTGGAATACTTTGGTTTCTCCATCTATGGTAATTGAGAGTTTGGCCGGGTATAGTAGCCTGGGCTGGAATTTGTGTTGTCTTAGTTTCTGTATAACATCTGTCCAGGCTATTCTGAGTTTCATAGTCTCTGGTGAAAAACCTGGTGTAATTCTGTTACGAATACCTTTATTTCTTACTTGACCTTTCTTTCTTACTGCTTTTAATATTCTATCTTTATTTAGTGCATTTGTTGTTCTGATTATTATGTGTCAGGAAGAATTTCTTTTCTGGTCCAGTCTATTTGGAGTTCTGTAGGCTTCTTGTATGTTCATGGGCATCTCTTTCTTTAGATTTGGGAAGTTTTCTTCAATAATTTTGTTGAAGATGTTTGCTGGTCCTTTGAGTTGAAAATCTTCATTCTCATCCACTCCTATTATCTGTAGGTTTGGTCTTCTCATTGTGTTCTGGATTTTCCTGGATGTTTTGAGTTAGGATCCTTTTGCATTTTGCATTTTCTTTGATTGTTGTGCTGATGTTCTCTATGGAATCTTCTACACCTTACATTCTCTCTTCCATCTCTTGTATTCTGTTGCTGATGCTTGCATCTATGGTTCCAGATATCTTTCCTAGGTTTTCTATCTCCAGAGTTGCCTCACTTTGGGTTTTCTTTATTTTGTCTACTTCCCTTTTTTATGTCTAGTATGGTTTTGTTCATTTCCATCACCTGTTTGCATGTGTTTTCCTGTTTTTCTATAAGGACTTGTAACTCTTTAGCAGTGTTCTCCTGTATTTCTATAAGTGAGTTATTAAAGTTCTTCTTGATGTCCTCTAACATCATCATGAGATATGCTTTTAAATCTGGGTCTAGCTTCTCGGTTGTGTCGGGGTGCCCAGGACTAGGTGGCAAGGGAGTGCTGCGTTCTGATGATGGTGTGTGGTGCTGATTTCTGTTAGTAGGATTCTTAAGTTTGCTTTTGCCATCTGGTATTCTCTGGAGCTGTGCAGGATACACTTGGCAGGGTCCCAGAACTAAGATGTCTGTTGCCAATACTCGGGCAAAGGGCTCCCGTGCCAGGCAGATCCCAATCCTCAGAATTCTTAAGATGGCCTGGCTGGTGTTGTGTGTATCTGGCTATAGTTAGCCGACTGTGTGCCCTAGCTACCCTGGTGCTGCTCGGACCAAAAGGGGCTTGTGCCCCTACTCAGACCGGGTTTTTGCTTTCCTGACTAACGCCGTGTCAAGTCCGGCGAGATTGGATTGGAGAAGATGCTTATTTCCACTCACCAGAGGTCTTAAGATCGCTTGGCGGGTGTTGTGGGTAGCTAGTGGTAGTCAGACGTCTGTGCGCCCTCTCCAGCACCTTCAAATGCTGGCTATGACTCCTGCCCTCCACTATTCTCAGGTATGGCCTTTCACCTCTTCTTCTCCCAGCCTGATGGATCTCCTTTGTACTACTTCCTCTCTGTTTTAAGCACTGGAACCTTAAAAGTCCTACCTCTGTCTGCCCTGGCCAGCCATTACCTGGTTGAATATTCATTTACCAATCAAAACCAACTCAGAGCAGAATCCCTCAGTGTTGTACATGCAGAAAATTATAATAAAAGCAGCATTAGGTCAAACCCACTACAATTCAGTTCATAATTTTTATAAAGGCCACTGACTTTATTAATCTAAAATTTGTTATAAATAGCGACTGATTTATTTTTTTGGCAAAAAAGGAACCAAATTAGTTACTTAATATCAAGTGACCAGCTGTGAATTCACATGAAAGAACAAAGGAATTTGAAAGATGAATGGAAAATAAACAACTGAGCCAAGAAGACAAACCTGAATCCAAATTTGATGGTGAGGAATGTCCAGAGCCAATTCAGCCAGTGTTGCAAAACTTTAAATATTCAGAAATTGGCCACAGCAGATACTTCTGGAAAAGAAACAGCAAAATAAAAATGAATAAAAGAGATAGGTAGATTTTTTTTTCAGAAAGTAGAATCTAAATTCAAATATTTCATCTCACCAATGAAATGACAATTAATACTTCGAGAATTTTAGAATTCATTCTAATTGGAGAATACAGGGGTAGTTGGTAATTTTTATTTCCTTTCTACATACAATATAGAAATATTATATCTATATTAGGCTTAGAGTCAGAAAAACTTGGGAAACAATATAGATAATTAATATTCATCTCTAGAAGTCAGACAGGTAAAAAACAAAGTCAAAATAACACAAATGGCAAATCTAAGAAAAGCAACAGTGTAAATTCAGCATGTGCTCAGAAATGCAAATATGATATTTAAAAAATTCCACTCTTTATTATGAACAATGAATATAAATACCAGAATTTCACCTTTAAGAAAAATCACATGGATAATACAAGTTAAAGGAAACTGCACACCTCAAGCATAACAAAATTCATTATATATATTTATACACACACACACACATAAATATGTAGTCTGAGCCAGAAATGCAATCTCTTACTGTTTGAATCAGTTACAAAGATATTTTCATCACATAGATTCTCTCTTAAAGAAGAGAAAAATCCATTACATCATTTACATTTCTCTGGATGCTCAACCTGAGTCCATCTTGAGATGTGTTTTTTTTTTTTCTTCTTCTTTACAGATTGAGCTACAGTGCAGATTCAAAAATCATAGGAATTGTAATTCTGAGTCACTGGAGAAATCTTATGCAGGAAGTTTGAGTAAAATAATCTATAACTTAGAGGATTGAACATGTCACAAACTGTAGAAAATTTAAATGTGTTCTATGGAAGACATGGTGGTTGGGTGTTCTATTCTCAGGGGTAGAAATGATACTACTAGATGGCAGTTTATTGCTAAGGACAGTACAGTACAGAAGTCAAAAAAACCATGTATAGTCCAACATATACCAAAGAAATTCAATGAAACATAAGATAATATTCTGAAATAATAATACAAAAAGTATAATATCTTGAAGTAACTGAAAAAAATTATAGGAATATATTACCTACATATTTAAATGAAGGGAATAAAAGAAAACCAATATAAGAACTCTTGTTCTTGAAATGTGGTAATGGTATCATGGCAGGGAAAGTACCATAAAAGTCCAGGACTAGATGGATTTAACAATGAGTTCTACCAGACTACAGAATTTCTTTTGTAAATGTAACTACATTGTGTTTCTCTGTATATACTTTCATTTCTGTGGTTGCATACGTCACATCATGAACGTGCAGGTCATGGGACAACTTTCAGAAGCTGTTTCTCTCCTTCCAAAAGTGGTTTCCAGGTTTGCAAACTTAGTAGAAAAAACTTTCATACTGCATTAAAAAAAATCACTATAATCAAATTGGATCTACATCAGAGATATGCCCTCATAATCATAATTTACCACACATGAAACAATAAAATAGAATACCTATGCTATCTATCACACTGCTGTTGGGCATTTCGTCTAATGTCATCCTCATTTGGTCCTGAGAGCCTCCCACAACCATGCTCTCTGGGATTTAGTAGTGGTTCTTTCCATTTCCCACGTCACACTACTAGATATTTGTATTCATTCTCTTGGCCCTCAGGGCTTCTTTCCTGTCTCCCTCATACCAGATATTGCCTCCTTTTCTTCCCTCCACCTCCCCTGTTTCACACATGTCCCTCCATACCTCTGCCACCAATGATTATATTGTTTCATATTCTAAGTGAGAATGGAGATTGAAGCATCCACATTTGTGCTTTCCCTCTTCTTAAACTTCATATGGTCTGTGAATTCTTCATGGATATTCTGAACTTTTTGTGTAATATCCACTTATCAGTGAGTACATACCATATATTCATACATAACTCCTTTGATGTCTGGGTTACTTCACTCAGGATGATATTTTCTATTTCCATGCATTTTCCTGGAAAGAAAAACAAAAACAAAACAAAAAATTGATATCCTCATTTTGAATAGCTGAGTGGTCTTTTTTGTTTGTTTTTGTTTGTTTGTTTGTTTTGTTTTTTGTTTTTGTTTTTTCGGGATAGGATCTCCCTATATGGCCCTGGCTGTCGTGGAAATCACTCTGTTGACCAGGCTGCCCTTGAACTCAGAAATCTGCCTGCCTCTTGAGTAGTCTTTCACTGGGTAAATGTACCACATTTTCTGTATATATTTTTCATTGAAGGGCATCTGGGTTATTCCCAGCATTCTGCTATTATAATTTTTTTTCTTTGTTTAATGGTACAACCACTTGTTTTTATTTCTTAAAATTACAAACTGCTCCTTTGGTGAAATTTATGGTCAGTTCTTTTTTTTTTCCATTTTTATTAGGTATTCAGCTCATTTACATTTCAAATGCTATACCAAAAGTCCCCCATAGGAAGACCCCCCCTCACTCCCTTACCCACCCACACCCCCTTTTTGGCCCTGGCATAACCCTGTACTGGGGCATATAAAGTTTGCAAGTCCAATGGGCCTCTCTTTGCAGTGATGGCCGACTAGGTCACTTTTTAATACATATGCAGCAAGAGACAAGAGCTCCGGTGTACTGCTTAGTTCATATTGTTGTTCCACCTATAGGGATGCAGTTCCCTTTAGTTCCTTGGGTGTTTTCTCTAGTTCCTCCATTGGGGGCCCTGTGGTCCGTTCAATATATGACTGTGAGCATCCAATTCTGTGTTTGCTAGTCCCTGGCGTAGTCTCACAAGAGACAGCTATATCCATGTCCTTTCAGCACAATCTTGCTAGTGTATGCAATGGTGTCAGCATATGGAAGCTGATCATGGGATGGATCTCTGGATATGGCAATCACTAGATGGTCCATCCTTTCGTCACACTTCCAAATTTTGTCTCTGTAACTCCTTCAATGGGTGTTTTGTTTCCTATTCTAAGAAGGGGCAAAGTGTCCACACTTTGGTCTTCGTTCTCTTGAGTTTAATGTGTTCAGCAAATAGTATCTTATATCTTGAGTATCCTAAGTTTCTGGGCTAATATCCACTTATCAGTTAGTACATATTGTGAGAGTTTCTTTGTGATTGGGTTACCTCACTCAGGATGATGCCCTCCAGGTCCATCCATTTGGTTTGGAATTTCATAAATTCATTCTCTTTAATAGCTTTGTAGTACTCCATTGTGTAAGTGTTCCAAATTTTTTGTATCCATTCCTCTGTTGAGGGGCATCTGGGTTCTTTCCAGCTTCTGGCTGATATAAATAAGGCTGCTATGAACATAGTGTAGCATGTGTCCTTCTTACCGGTTGGGGCATCTTCTGGATATATGCCCAGAAGAGATATTGCGGAATCCTCTTGTAGTACTATGTCCACTTTTCAGAGGAACCGCAGACTGATTTCAGGAGTGGTAGTACAAACCTGCAATCCCACCAACAATGTAGGAGTGTTCCTCTTTCTCCACATCCTCACTAGCATCTGCTGTCACCTGAATTTTTCATCTTAGCCATTCTGACTGGTGTGAAGGTGGAATCTCAGGGTTGTTTTGATTTGCATTTCCCTGATGATTAAGGATGTTGAACATTTTTTCAGGTGCTTCTCTGCCATTCGGTATTCCTCAGGTAGGAAATCTTTTTTTTTTTTTTAAGCTTTAACTATTTTTACTCAACATGAGACAGAACAACAGTTGTTCAGACAACAAAACAAAAACAGACACGAATTGACACATGGACAGACTGGTGCATCAAACACAGACAATACAGAGAGGGTAGAGAACTTGATGTAACCAGAATTATGGATGTCTCCTGAATGGGCCAAAGAGAAAGCAGTACATCTCCAAATTTCCTTCTGTTCCTGGGAGAGCTACAAAATCTTTTTTTCTTCTCTCTTGGTCTCTCTTTCTCATGTCATTTGTATATCTAGCATCTCCCACTCACCACCCACTTTTGTATTTTACTCTTTTTATTTGATTTTATTATTTTAAGCTTTTAAAAGAATGTAATTTTTGTTTGAGTTGCCTTATTCTGTGCTCTAGTTCACATTCATGTCTGCCTTTGATTTTATTATTTCTTACTATAACTTTTGTTTTTATTTTTTTTCAAGGACTTAAAGAGCAACCTTAGATTATATATTTCAGAAATTTATGATACTTCTTTTTCTTTTTTTTTCTTTTCCATTTTTATTAGGTATTTAGCTCATTTACATTTCCAATGTTATACCAAAAGTCCCCCATAGCCACCCACCCCCTCTCCCATACGCATACACTCCCCCTTTTTGGCCCTGGCGTTCCCCTGTACTGGGGCATATTATTTGTTCAGTTCTGAGCCTCATTTTTTAGTGGGGTTATTTGATTATATGGAGTCTACCTTCTTGAGTTCTTTATATATATTGGATATTAGTCCCCTCACCGATTTGGGATAGGTAAACATCCTTTCGCAATCTGTTTGTGGTCTTTTTGTCATATTGAAGGCATCTTTTGCCTTGCAGAAACTTTGCAATTTTATGAGGTCCCATTTATCGATTCTGGATCTTACAGCACAAGCCATTGCTGTTCTATTTAGGAATTTTTCCCCTGTTCCCATATCTTCGAGGCTTTTCCCTACTTTCTCCTCTATTAGTATCAGTGTCTCTGGTTTTTTGCGGAGTTCTTTTATCCAATTAGATTTGAACTTAGTACAAGGAGATAGGAATGTATCAATTCGCAATCTTCAACATGATAATATCCAGTTGTGCCAGTACCCTTTGTTGAAAATGCTGACTTTTTTCCACTGGATGGTTTTAGATTGCTTGTCAAAGATCAAGTGACCATGTGTGTGTGTGTTTTTCTTTGGGTCTTCAATTCTGTTCCATTGATCTACTTGTCTGTCACTATACCAGTACCTTGCAGTTTTTTATCACAATTGCTCTGTAGTACAGCTTTAGGTTGGGCATGGTGATTCCACTAGATGTTCTTTTATCCTTGAGAAGAGTTTTTGCTATCCTAGGTTTGTTGTTATTCCAGATGAATCGGATGATTACTCTTTCTAATTCGTTGAAGAATTGAGATGGAATTTTGATGGGGATTGCATTGAATCTGTAGATTGTTTTGGCAAGATAGCCATTTTTACTATATTGATCCTGCCGATCCATGATCACGGGAGTCCTTTCCATCTTCTGAGACCTTCTTTACTTTCTTTCTTCAGAGGCATGAAGTTCTTTTCATAAAGATCTTTCACTTCCTTAGAGTCATGCCTAGGTATTTTATATTATTTGTGGCTATTGAGAAGGGTGTTGTTTCCCTAATTTCTTCCTCAGCCTATTTGTCCTTTGTGAAGAGAAAGGCCATTGACTTGTTTGAGTTAATTTTATATGCAGCTACTTCACTGAAGCTGTTTATCAGGCTTAGGAGTTCTCTGGTGGAAATTTTAAGGTCCCGTATACATATTGTGATATCATTTGCAAAAAGTGATATTTTGACTTCTTCCTTTCCAATTTGTATCCCCTTGATCTCCTTTTGTTGTCTAATTGCTCTGGCTAGGATTTCAAGTACAATGTTGAATAGGTAGGGAGAGAGTGGACAGCCTTGTCTAGTCCCTGATTTTAGTGGGATTGCTTCAAGCTTTTCACCATTTACTTTGATGCTGGCTACTAGGTTGCTGTAGATTTTTTTTATCATATCTAGGTATGAACCTTGAATTCCTGATCTTTCCAAGACTTTTATCATGAATGGGTGTTGGATTTTTTCAAATGTGTTCACAGCTTCTAACGAGATGATCAAGTGGTTTTTGTCTTTGAGTATGTTATATACTGGGTTACGTTGATGGATTTCTGTATATTGAACCATCTCTGCGTCCCTGGGATGAAACCTACTTGGTCAGGATGGATGATTGTTTTGATGTGTTCTTGGATTTGGTTAGCAAGAACTTTATTGTGGATTTTTGCATCAATATTCATAAGTGATATTGGTCTGAATTTCTCTATCTTTGTGGGGTCTTTTTGTGGTTTAGGTATCAGAGTAATTGTGGCTTCATAGAATGAGTTGGGTAGAGTACCTTCTGTTTCTATTTTGTGTAATAGTTTGTGCAGAACTGGGAGTAGATCTTCTTTGAAGGTCTGATAGAACTCTGCACGAAACCCATCTCGTCCTGGGCTTTTTTTGGTTGGGACACTACTAAGGACTGCTTTTATTTCTTTGGGGGATATCGGGCTGTTTAGATCATTAACCTGATCTTGATTCAACTTTGTTACCTGGTATCTGTCTAGACACTTCTCCATTTCATCCAGGTTCTCCAGTTTTTTTGAGTATAGCCTTTTGTAGAAGGAACTGATGGTTTTTTGGATTTCTTCAGGATCTGTTCTTATGTCTCCCTTTTCATTTCAGATTTTATTAATTAGAATTCTTTCCCTGTGCCCTCTAGTGAGTCTGACTAAGGGTTTGTCTATCTTGTTGATTTTCTCAAAGAACCAGTTCCTTGATTGGTTGATCTCTGAGTAGTTCTTCTTGTTTCTACTTGGTTGATTTTGCCCTTGAGTTTGATTATTTCCTGCCATCTACTCCTCTTGGGTGAATTTGCTTCCTTTTGTTCTAGAGCTTTTAGGTGTGTTGTCAAGCTTCTAATGCATGCTCTCTCTACTTTCCTTTTGGAGGCACTCAGAGCTATGAGTTTTCCTCTTAGAAATGCTTTCATTGTATCCCATAAGTTTGGGTATGAGGTGGCTTCATTTTCATTGAACTCTAAGAAGTCCTTAATTTCTTTCTTTATTCCTTCCTTGACCAAGATATCATTGAGAAGAGTGTTGTTCAGTTTCCACGTGAATGTTGGGTTTCTATTATTTATTTTGTTGTTGAAGATCAGCCTTAGGGCATGTTGATCTGATAGGATGCATGGGACAATTTCGATATGTTTTATCTGTTGAAGCCTCTTTTGTGATCTATTATGTGGTCAATTTTGGAGAAGGTACCATGAGGTGCTGAGAAGAAGGTATATTCTTTTGTTTTAGGATAAAATGTTCTGTAGATATCTGTCAGATCCATTTGTTTCATAACTTCTGCTATTTTCACTGTGTCCATGTTTACTTTCTGTTTCCTTGATCTGTCCATTGGTGAAAGTAGTGTGTTAAAGTCTCTTACAATTATTGTGTGAGGTGCAATGTGTGCTTGAGCTTTACTAAAGTGACTTTAATGAATTTGGCTGCCCTTGCATTTGGAGTGTAGATATTCAGAATTGATAGTTCCTCTTGGAGGATTTTACCTTTGATGAAAATTAAGTGACCCTCCTTGTATTTTTTGATGACTTTTGCTTGTAAGTCAATCTTATCAGATGTTAGGATGACTACTCCAGGTTGTTTCTTCATACCATTTGCTTGGGAAATTGTTTTCCAGCCTTTCATTCTGAGGTAGTGTCTATCTTTTTCTCTGAGATGAGTTTCCTGTAAGCAGCAAAATGCTGGGTCTTGTTTGTGTATCCAGTTTGTTAGTCTATATCTTTTTATTGGGGAATTGAGATCATTGAAATTAAGAGATATTAAGGAAAAGTAATTGTTTGTTCCTCTTATTTTTGTTTTTAAAGTTGACATTCTGTTTTTGTGGCATTCTTCTTTTAGGTTTGTTGACGGATTACCTTCTTGTTTTTTCTAGGGCAAGGTTCCCTTCCTTGTACTTTTTTTGTTTGTTTGTTTCTTATTATCCTTTGAAGGGCTGGATTTGTGGAAAGGTAATATGTGAATTTGTTTTTGTCATGGAATACTTTTGTTTCTCCATCTATGGTAATTGAGAGTTTGGCTGGGCATGGTAGCCGTGGCTGTAATTTGTGTTCTCTTAGTGTCTGTATAACATCTGTCCAGGCTCTTTTGGCTTTCATAGTCTCTGGTGAAAAATCTGGTGTAATTCTGATTGACTTGCCTTTATAATTTACTTGACCTTTTTCCCTTACTGCTTTTAGTATTCTATCTTTATTTAGTGAATTTGTTGTTCTGATTATTATGTGTAGGGAGGAATTTCTTTTCTGGTCCAGTCTATTTGGAGTTCTGTATGCGTCTTGTATGTTCATGGGCATCTCTTTCTTTAGATTTGGGAAGTTTTTTTCAATAATTTTGTTGAAGATATTTGCTGGTCCTTTGATTTGAAAGTCTTCATTCTGATCCACCCCTATTATCCGTAGGTTTGGTCTTCTCATTGTGTCCTCAATTTCCTGGATATTTTGAGTTAGGATCTTTTTGCATTTTGCATTTTCTTTGATTGTTGTGCTGATGTTCTCTATGGGATCTTCTGCACCTGAGATTCTCTCTTCCATGTCTTGTATTCTGTTGCTGATGCTCAAATCTATGGTTTCTGATTACTTTCCTAGGGTTTCTATCTCCAGTGTTGCCTCACTTTGAGTTTTCTTTATTGTATCTACTTCCCTTTTTAGGTCTAGTATGATTTTGTTCATTTCCATCACCTGTTTGGATGTGTTTTCCTGTTTTTCTTTAAGGACTTTAACTCTTTAGTAGTGTTCTCCTCTATTTCTTTAAGTGCGTTATTAAAGTTCTTCTTGATGTCCTCTACCATCATCATGAGATATGCTTTTAAATCTGGGTCTAGGTTTTCGGGTGTGTTGGGGTGCCATGGAATAGGTGAAGTGGGAGTGCTGGGTTCTGATGATGGTGAGTGGTCTTGGTTCCTGTTAGTAAGATTCCTACGTTTACCTTTCACTATTTGGTAATCTCTGGAGTTAGTTGTTATAGTTGACTCTGTTTAGAGATTGTTCTTCTGGTGATTCTGTTACTGTCTATCAGCAGACTTGGGAGACAGACTCTCTCCTCTTAGTTTCAGTGCTCAGAGCTCTCTCTGCTGGCAAGGTCTCCTATTAAAGGGAAGGTGCACAGATTATCTTGTGTTGTACTTCCTCCTGGCTGAAGAAGTGGGCCGAAAACAGGACCTTTTCCAGAAGCTGTGTTGCTTGGCAGGTCCCAGAAGCTGTCAGCTTCTGTGGTGCACACTCTCACCTGTGCAGACTTAGTTCCTAAGTTCGGTGGAATCCCAGAACTAAGGTGGCACCTGCTGCTCCTGAGTCTGAGGTTTTCCGAACCAGGCAGATACCTGTCCTCTGGTCGGGAGGGTGGCTGTCTGTCTGCTGTCCGAAAAGGTTGCTGCCTCAGCGGTTCTGTGGCTCCCCCTTTCCCAGAAGCTGTCTGGTTCTGTGGTGCACCCTGTCATCTGTTCAGATTAATTTCCTAAGTTCTGCATAGTCCCTGAACCTCCGCTATTATAATTAATGCTGCTGTGTAAACACTGAAGGTTTACTTATGATATGGTAGAGCATTTTGGAGTATATGCCCAGAAGTTGTATATATGAATATTCAGATAGACTTATTTCCAATTTTGTGAAGAAATGCCAGAATATTTTCCAGATTATAGAATCTGGAAAACACTTTGCAATCCCACTAGCAAAGATAAAGTGTTCTTTTTTATCTACATTTGCTCTAGCATCTATTTTCACCTGACATTTTGGTCTCAACCATTCTGATTGGTTTAGGATGGAATCTCAGTTTGGTTTTGATTTGTATTTCACTATAAATAAGGATGTTGAACATTTCTTTAGGTCCATCTCAGGCTTTTGAGATTCCTAAAATGAGAATTTTGTTTAGCTCTAGAGCTCATTTTTTCGTTAGGATGTTTTTTTTTTTGGAGTCTAGCTTCCTGAATTCTTTGTATATTTTGAGTATTAGCCCTCGATCAGATGTAGGGTTAGTAAAGATCTTTTCTCCATTACTAGGTTGCCATTTTGTTCTATTGACAGTGTCCTTTGCCTTACAGAACCTTTTCAGTTTCAGGAGGTCCCATTTGTTAATTGACCAAGATATGCTTTCAGACAGGAACATGGCATGACTGTCCTAAAAGAGGCTATGCCATCAAATGACTGAGACAGATGCAGATATTTACAGCCAGCCATTGGTCTAAACACAGGAACCCCTATGGAAGAGTTTGAGCAAAGACTGAAGGAAGTGAAGGGAATTGCAACCCTATAGGAAGAACAACACCATGAAAAAACTAGATTTCTGAGAATTCTCAGGTACTAAGCCACCAACCAAAAAGCATACATGTACTAGTCCATAACCCCTACTATACATATGCAGCAGAGGATTGCATTGTCTGGCCTCAGTGCGATGAGGGTGTGTGCTTGTACTGTGGAAGCTTTATGTCCCCAGAAAAGGGGAATTCTAGAGAGGTGGGTGGGAGAGTAACCTTTTAGAGAGAGGAGGGAAGTGTGGTAGGGGCCTCATGGAGGGAGTATGCTGAAGGGGATCACATTTGAAATATAAATAAATAAAATAATTAGTAAAATGGATAGTTTGACATAGTTTGAATATCTTCAAAACAGGAGCATGAAAGTAATTGGATATAGGAAGATAAATTTAATTTTAGAGATTTTAGGTATGGTAGTCAAAATTCTTCAAAGAAAAAACGGAAATAATTATGTGTGTGTGTGTGTGTGTGTGTGTTTGTAGAGGGATTTATACACTGTGGTCCAGCCCAGGTATTTAAAAATAGATGTCTATAGAAAGTAAGTCAAGGAATCCAATAGATATTCTGTCCACAAGACTGAATTTCCCAGATGTTCTTCTGTATATGTTGGACTCTCAAAGAAATATACTCTAAAACCTTCAAAAGAACAAGCATACCTGTGAGAATGAAGAAAAGCAGGCAAAAACCAAAGGGGTCTTCTATGTGCTTTACATAGGCTAGCACAAGAATATGTGTCCCAGAGTTAGGATAGGTTTTTAGAGCTCAAATGAGGCAATGAATCAAAAATCACTTATATCCAGTGCTTTTCACTTTTAGTTAGTTCAATATTCAGTAAAGTTAACAACTAAGACTACCAATCACAAAGTTAGAAGTCATAGAAGTAATATGCCTGCCAACCTATCTCCTATATAACAACCAATTAGACAAGTAATAAAATTCATACAAATAAGCTTTATTCAATAATAAAATATTGTGAAGACAAACAAGAGGATAGGTGTTGCAAAGTCTGTCTTACAGTTTAAACACAGTGTACATGTTTAAACAGGAGGTTTTATTTATTATTTATTTATGCCCACAACGGACATGTTAACTCAGTGCCTGTTCTATGGTCAAAGTGGTCCATTTAGTATGAAAATTTTACTCAGAAGCAATTTATGCCTCTAGCTGTCACCATAGCTTCAGTCTTATTATGATTATTATTATATTTGAATATATAATATTTTGAGTAGTCTAATATATTTAACTAGTTGGTCTCCAGCTAGAGACAGTTTTTTGGAAGGTTATGGAACATTTAGGAATGTTTTTTTGCGAACATTTCACTTATTGTTCTATAATGAATATTAGCAAAAAATCCAATACATCTAGAAAAGAAAGAAAAAGAAGCTCAAGTCTAAGTGGATCAAAGAACTCTATATAAAACCAGGGACACTGAAACTTATAGAGAAGAAAGTGGATTAAAGCCATTAAGATATGGGCACAGGGGGAAATTCACAAAATTCTTATTTTCAAGTTCAACCTTTGTTCGCCCAACTAGCATTCACTGCATGAATGCTGGCAAGTGACCCTGAATCCAAAAAACATAGGGTTTATATACAGTATAGGAAGTGTGTAAATATTTACAGAAAAGTTGACTAGAAGGTGTAATAGTCCTGAAATGGGAGGGGTAATGAGTGTCTGTTCAAGGACTAACTTTATGGCCAGTTTTATCTGTCTGTGACCTGACATCTGCTTACCTTTTACTTTTTCCATGGTGTCCCTTGAGCTTGCTTTTTCACTAAGGTCTCAAGGATAGGTACTTGGAGTTCTTTCCAGCAGGAGTTTTGGTTTTTGCAGACACAGAGGCAGAGAGAATGTGTCCTCATTATGGGCCCTGAAATTGTAACTCCAGGGGAGGAAGAGGCAGCCCAGTCTGCTGCAGGATGCTGCTGCACAGAAACCACCTGTTTGCTATCTGCATAGCCGCAGGGGAAGGGGGAAGGGGGAAAGAAGATGGGAGCCTCTGTCTGTACAACACTGAAGTCTCTCTAGTATTAGTAATCTGAGGGTTACAACATTCTCCCCTCTTTTTGGTGACGCTAGAGGCCAATCTTGGACTCTTTATAGGCCTAAATCATCTATGCTACCTGGTTTGTACTGGGACCTCATCACCATCCGTTGAATAGTCCATAATCTCTTCTTTATATACTGCAAAAGCTTTTTAATTATGCATGGCCCAAATGTGAGCAGCAACAAAAAAATTATAAGGGACCCTGTAATTGTGGAAATGAGAGTAATTAACCATGGGGAATTATCAAATAGGGAATGATGCCAGCTTTTGGAGTTTTCTTGTTCTCTTTGGTACCTCTCTATGCTTTCTCTAACCTTAGGTAGTAATTCTTTGATGCAAGAGTGATTTACATAAAACCAACATTCTTTGAATACATCATAACACAAGCCTCCCTGATGTAGTAACACAAAGTCTAACCCTTGTCTGTTCTGTTCAACTACCTCAGCCAGGAAATCTACATTTCACTCTAGGTGTGCAATGGATTTTTCTAAGCATTGGCTGTCTTGATCTGTATTTAATTTAAGGCTATATGGTTATTCTCTTACAATGTTAGGGCTGCTATCCCAGTGCCTGCACCAGGTAGCCCTGCTCCCAAAATTATAGCCAACTTTAGGGAAATAGTTTCTCTCTTCTGTCTTTTGAGGTCTCCCCCCAACATGCCCTATTAGGTTCTTCAGCACTATTTCCTCTGAATAATAGGTTATGGATGGCACCAATTGGACTAGAATAGAGAACTCCTTTGCAGTAGGGGAAATAAGAACCTCTCCATGCACTTACAGAGTCAACCCTGTTGAACAGGCCCACCATGCCTGTTCAGGGGAAATAACATATTTGGAATGCACCATGGGCGTATTTTTGTTAAAAATATGTTGATGTGACAAGGGAACTTTTCCCAGCCAGGTCCCATGTCCTGATATGGTCTGTATGGTTAAGGTTCTTCTCTTGGGATCATATGCATGCAGTGTCTCTCTTGGACTCATTATATTTAGACATAAATCCAACATCTTCATAAAAAGGGTTTCAGGCATAATAACACAGCCAGTAGAAGATGGTTAGCTCTGGTTGGGAACTGGTCAAAATCTGAAAGGTTTTTAGCATCATTGACCAGAGCAGATCTACAGGGCCGGGGAGCCTGCTGGGGACGGACTGGGAGGTCAACAAACACTGGTTTGAGAACAGACATTGGCATAGGATTTTCAGGGCAATACCTCTTGTAAAAGGTTTAGTGTTTGCCAGAATTCTGTTTGGTCCTACAGTCACATTCAGGGGGTTTACTATTGGTTTTATCAGGAGCCTAATTGTGAAAATGAGTTTGAGGATTTTTCCCCCCAATAATATAAAATCAGAGGCCCCAAGGTTTCCCAGTTTCCCAGCCCTTTTCCTGCTTTCCTAGGCTGGTGAACTTAAGTTGAATTTCAGATTCCCTCCCCTGTCAGGTGACTGTGATAAGATCTTCCTTTGATGCCTTCCATACCGATGTTTCACAACCCCAAAAAGCATAATAGAATTGTTCTGGTTCCCCATATGCCACAGTTCTTTTTTCCCCAGACATATAAAAAAGTCTCCCTAAGTCTACTTAGTGTATGAATGTTGTAAAGTCTGTTGGGTGTTAGGCCATGAGTTATCAGCCAGCAGGCACAGATCAAACGTTAAATATGGAAACCTTGACATCCCAAGTGGTTTTTCTTTATTAGCCAGTTGGGCCCAGTAACCCATTTCAGGATTCTCAATTGTCCTAGTCAAGTCTTAAGGCTGCTGCGGGTTTTTGATCTCTGAATGGAGACATGGACTGGGAACAGCAGCACATGCAGTCAGTAAAAAACGCAATCTTAGGACCTAGTTAATTTTAACATGGAGGGATGAATAGAACTCCAGCTCTTTTAATAGTATGAAAAGTGATCATTGCAGAAAACAAGGATGAACCAGTTTTGTGATACCTCAGTTCTAGGATTGTCATAGACTTATTAAAAAATGAAAATTTAGAACCAAATATGTGGAAACTAATGAGGGCAGGGGAAGGAGGGGTAGGGAGGATATCCCACAGCTGGCCAGAGTTCCTCCTATGCTTTGGGCAGGCAGACTTGGGAGAGCTGCTAACCCTCACGGCCTCTCTCCTGCTTTCCCATACCTGAATGTGTTCATTTTTTTCCACCCCTCCCATCTCCCACCTAGATTTCTCTCTCTCTCTCTCTCTCTCTCTCTCTCTCTCTCTCTCTCTCTCTCTCTCTCTCTCTCTCTCTCTCTCTCTCTCTCTCTCTCTCTGCCTCGTGTCATTACTTTCTTCTCCCTTACAAGTGTGATTGAAGCATTCTCGCTTGGACCCTTCTTGTTGTTAAGTTTCTTGAGTTCTGTGGATTGTATCCTAGGAAATCTGTACTTCTTTGGCTAATATCCTCTTATTACAGTTCATTTTACTTTGACATTTTATTTGTATTCGAAACAAGTACAGTGTTACATTTATGATAAAAAAGATAAAATGTTGAATAGATTCACAAAAAGAAATCTTAGTAATTTACTGTTTATTTACTATTACCTGGATGTTTTAATCATTATCATAGAGTATAAAATAAAATGTGAATGTGAGAAAGAAAATTAGAGAACGAATTGGAGGGTAAGAATGGAAGGTGTCGAAATTTGGGTTTTGTTGTTATGAAGAGACCACAGTAATTCCTATAAAGCAAAGAACTTTGCTGGGGCTGACTTACAGTTTCAGTGGTTAATTTCATTATTGTCTTGCCGATAAACATGGTAGTTTTCAGGAAGATCTTTTGTTAGAGCCAGAGATGAAGCCAAGAGCTCTAAATCTTCCTCCACAGGCAGCAAAAAGAGGCTGTCTACACACTGGCCAGACATGAGCATATATGATCTCAAAACCTGCCTCTAGTGACAGCCTTCCTTGATTGAGCAGTAGAGTAGAGCTGTCCCTAGATTTGGGGCTTTCTGATCAGCTGCCTGGTGGGCATGGGCATGGGATACCTGGTCCTGCGTCTTGTGTGCTGTGCAGTGGTTTGGACAAAGGAGAGACCCCCTTCCCTCTCTTTTGCCCTCACCACCGTTGGCAGGAGAGCTGTCCCTAATGGGTTCATGAGCCCAGGAATAATGTCCCAATCACCTCTTGCAGCACTTGGGAGATTAGGCCATGCACCTCATCTGAGCAGTAGGGAGGAGCTGGCCCAGATTTGGGGGGTTACTGGTGAGCCTGCTCAGAGGGAGTGAGAACTAGAAACCTGACTCCATCCCTTATCTGCTGTATCACTGTAGAGTATGACCCCTCTACCTTGTCTGGGCAGCACAGTAAAGCTGGCTTTGATGGCAGGGGCACAAATGCGAGAGCACTGAAGGTATGGTAGGATGAAAGTTGTTTCTGCCCCTTGTTGGCTGCAACTTTGGAAAGGGAAGCTTGGGAAGGGCAGGAAAGCTCTCCCAGATGGTGGTAGTGTGGCAGAGCTGGTGGTCTGATTAGCCAGATCCCTCTCAGGCCCAGATCCTGGGCTTTGAATTGCCCCAACACAACATTGACCCCCATTGGTGAACTGCTGAAGTAGATTAAAATGGCCATCCTACAGATCCCATACTACAGGATCTCAATGACAAAGGGCAACCACAGGATATCTGAGAGGAGTTACAGTTATGCATTAGTACTGATAGTATAGTAGAAGGCAGAGACCTCTTAAGACTCATTAAAATGAACAACTTGGAAACAAAGAAGTGTAGATAAAAGGGCACACTGTGGGATATACACTGTGACATTACAAATTCCACAATGAGAGTCTTATTCTTTTGGGGTGGTTGCAATGGTGGAAGCAGGATACAAGGTGATGAGGAGATAAGTGGGACTGGGTGCATGATTTAAAAATCAGGAAGATCAAACAAAAAGTTTGAAAAAGAGTACCAACTTTTCAAACCATTATTCATTTCTATGTTAAAGGGAAAATGTCAAACATACTCAAGGGTATATAACTATATTCATATTATAAAAAAAAATACTAACTTTTCTGACATCTAGGTTTCTACCCTAAAAATTGAACTAATATCCTGTAAACATGACATTTTGTGAGTTAACTGATATTTTATTTTGAAGAGTTATAGTAAGCTATATGTTTAGAAATAAGTTAGATACCTGCACACGTGTGTGCATGTGCATGTATGTGCGGAAACACACACACAAATACACACAAGCTTATACACATAATCCTGGATATATGGTATATAAATCATGATTTTTTTTTCTGTTCAGGAAATGAGCAACAAAACTGAATTTTTTTAAACATATTCTAATTTATTAATATTTTATTCTTCTTTCTCTTAGAAAATCTACGATGCAGATACCTATATCCCAGCTAATAGTTTTCTTGTAAATATCTAAAACAATTCTTGCTGGTGTGGTAGTTAATACTCATAGCTACAGCCATACTTGGAAGACTAAGACATGAGGCCTTTGAGTGAAAAAAACAGCCTAAGGTAATTGTTGAGATTCTGTTTCAAGACAGTAAAATATGCACAAATACTTCATTACTCAATATTTTAAATGTTAGCAAGATAAATATTTATGTTACTATTTTAATTTGTTTACATATATGTGGTTCATAATAAGAATGTCAGTGTTCAAATAAAATTTTCTTTACTGATTTTTATTTTGGGCGTTTCAGTTTGCATAAACATTTTCAGAGTAGCAGAAGCCTTATGAAACAAAGGCTTGAAACATCTGTTATTTCTCCTAAATTATACGTCCCTACTGAATATTCATAAAAGGAAGGAATATCTCAAGCTTAATTATTTAGTCTTTAATTTTTGTTTTAGATAAATTTTATATATGCAGAAACATTGTCAGAATTGTGTCCTCATATACCATTTATCTATTTTTTCTTTAATAGTAATACTTTAAATAACCATAGTACATTTCTGAAAGTAACATCACTACTATACTACTTGCTAAAGTATAAAGTATAAAGAATTATGAAGGATGTCTTTATGCCAGGATACACCAAGAAAGTAAATCCATAGTCAGCTAAACTATACATAGGCTAAACAAAACTAGTTATAGACCTTTATGTTATGGGCAGTAGAGATGGTTCAAGTGGTGAAGTGTTTCCTGCCAACCCTGACAGCCTGAGTTTGACTCTTATGTCCTATATTGTAGAGAAATAAAAGTGACTTCTGATGTCATCTGACCAATACATGCACACAATGGCATTTCTTCACAGGCATGTGTGTGTTCACATGCACACACACACACACACACACACACACACACCATCTCCACCTCCACCACCACCACCATACCACACCACACAACCGAGGGGGAGGGATGGAGGGAGAGATGAAGGAAAGGAGAGGGAGAGACAGAGACAGAGACAGAGACAGACAGACAGAAACAGAGAAAGAGGAAGCGAGAGAATACTTTATTATCTCTCTTTAAAAAATATATTTAGTCTCGACAGGTTTTCCCGTTCCCTTTGTGTGAGTATTTTAGCTAATGCCATCCTTCTGGAGTCCTGGGAAGCTCTTGCTTTCTTGGCATCTGTGACTTTCTGTTTTTTTACCACCAGTTCCTCATCCCCCAGTTGCTATACACCCCTGTTCAATGTCCTGACCATCTGAACAACTCTCCTGTCTTCTCCCATACCTGATTCTTCCCCTCTTTTTCTGCTCCCCCTTTTCTCTTCTTCACAATTCCCTCCCATCATCTACGTCCCTTGATTATTTTGTTCCCCGTTTTAATTAGGATGGAAGCATCCACTCTTTGGTCTTACTTCCTCCTGAAGTTCATGTAGTTCCTGAGTTGTATTGTGGTTATTCCACACTCTATGCCTAATGCCAGTGGTGAGGCAGGAGTGGGTAGGTGGTTGGGGGATCACCCTCATAGAATCAGGGTAAAGGGAGATGGGATATAGTGGTTCTAGGTGGAAAACATGGAATGGAGATAACATTTGAAATACAAATAAGTAAAGTGTCCAATTTAAAAAAAAATATTTAGAAACAGTGTGAATAAGTATGGCCCCCATAAGGTTCATATATTTGAATAAGTACTGAGTAACATTATTGAAAGAGTAAGCAGGTATGGCCTTGTTGGAATAAGTATGACCTTGTTGAAATGGGTATAACATTTTTGGAAGTATTGACACTGGGTATTATTTTGATATTTCAAAATGTCCATTACAAGACCAGAGTTTCTCTCTTCTTTCTACCTGAAGATTCTCTCGCTACTGCTCAATTAACATGTCTGTCTACATGCTACTGCACTCCCACCACAGTAAGAATGAACTAAGTCTCTGAAACTGTAAGCAAGTCATGATTAAATGGTTTCATTTTACAATATTTTCCTGGTGATGGTATCTTGTATTAATAGAACACTTATTAAGCCATATGCTCTCACTACATAGCTCAAATTTCCTTGGAAAGTATGATTTTTCTGCATTAGCCTACTGAATACTGCAAATAAAAATTATGTCTTTCCAATACCAGTTATTTTCCCCTATTGGAATAGACTAGCCTAAAGATCTCGTGTAGAAAATTATTTTCTCCACAAAAATTTCATTTTTTAAAAACTTCACTAACCATTACTATCTCTCATTTTAAATTCCATCTTAAAAATAATTTTGTAAAATAATTAGTAATGTCAAAACTATCTCCCATTCACTTTCCTATTCTGTTTATTTTCTTATTCTGTTTAATGCTTAAGACAAATATTCATGTAAATTCTGATATGGTATAATTCAACATGTGAGGCATTAACCAAAGGGGAAAATGGTCCATGATCAAGCACTTACCTTTGCTAAACCTCTAATCATTAATAGGTCCTTATGATATCTTGTTGAAATTCATAGCTATCATAAAGCTCTAAAACTAGAAGAATTTTATTATTTGTCTGTGTTCACAAAAGAGTATCTAAAGAGATGTCTTAGTAGTTAACTGAGATTTTTAATGAATCACAAGGGCAGAGTTTGAATTTACAGCATCCATATTGTTCATATAGCAACAATTTGGGCAATGGGTGTAGAGATATGATTCAAATTTAGAAGGGAATATTAGCAAGACTATTGTTAGAGTTTGCTGGCTTCAAATATAGACAAATCCTGGGATGTATAACTCCAGAGGAGACACCCCACCCCAACCTTCCTGGACTGCTTGGTTCATAAGGCTTTCTCTTCGCACCCTCACAAAGTTCAAATACACTCACAGAAAGACACACATACAATGCAGACATACATATATACATACATACATACACATAATACACCCTATTACGGATAAAAAAACACAATTTAAGGGCTTCTCAATGATCTCTCTGTTAAAATATAGTTCACTGCTAAAACATTTTATCTCATAAGATATCTTATGGTTATCTTCATTGTGGGAATAATCATATGTTATATTTTGCATTAATTTTAAATGCATCAATTCACACAATAAAATCAGACTTCTTTTTTATTTTATTTAATATTTATTTATTTATTTATTTATTTATTTATTTATTTATTTATTTATTTATTTATTTATTTATTTATTTATTATGGTTTTGTGAGAGAGAGTTTCACTCTATAGCCCTGGTTGTCCTGGAACTCACTTTGTAGACCAGGCTGGCCTCGAACTCAGAAATCCACCTGCCTCTGCCTCCCATGTGCTGGGAATAAAGGCGTGGACAACCATGCCCAGCATAACATCAGACTATTTATTTAGTCTTCAATAACATGCATGAAAAATGAAATGAAAAATAGTTATTAATGTTGTTTAGTGACAGTTAACATTTTAAATTAATCTAGTATTTAAGGTACAGATGGGAAACATATTCTCAGACAATTAATAACATGTTACAAAAGATTTTATCTATAAATTCCAATTTAAGAACTTATAGAAAAGACATCTTGTCTTAAAGAAATACTATTCTTGAATTGGAGAGATTGCTCAGTGGTTAGGAGTGATAGCCAGTATTCTCCCAGAGAAAACATTTGTTTCTCTACACATTCTTTGTAAGTTGAAATCATCCATGATTCCAGTTTCAGGGGGTCTGATCCATGTACCAGATGAGTAATCTGGTGGTGGGGAGCTCTTAGGAACTCTAGAAAGTCCCAGAGAGCTGGGATGTGAGAGGCTCCTGGAACTCGGTGGTGATCTTAGCCGAACTGCCAACAGTGCGGAGATGGAACCTGGAAAGACCACCTCCAGTTAATAGGCAGGGCCCCTAGTGTCTCTAACAACAACTGACTGAGACACATGCAGATAATTACAGTTAATCATTGGACGCATACAGAAGAGTTAGAGAAAAGTATGAAAGAACTGAAGAAGATGAGAACCCCATAGGTTTACCAAGAGTGTCAATTAACCCAAACTCCCAGGAAGATCTGAGAGACTAAGCCACCAGCCAAAGAGCATACTTGGGCTTGTCTATGGCATCTGGCACATATGTAGCAGAGTACTGCTTTTTCCAGCCCAGTGGGAAACGATAGACTGAATCCTGGAGAGACTTGATGCATCAGGGATGCTGGTGTGGGATATGTTGAGGTGAGATGGGGTGGGTGGCTTGTGCAACACCCTCTCAGAGGAAATGGGGAAGAAGAATGGGTTGAAGAACTGTAGGAAGTGGGATCAGGAGGTGGGATATTGGAATGTAAATAAATTAAAATAAAATACAAACTTACTGCAACATCAATAGCTAGTCAAGTCATTGCTTTCTTCATACTTGTCAGCAGTGTTGATGTTATGAAAATTTTAGAGAGAATATGATTTCATCAAATGCATCCGTGTCTCAAAGGAAGACATTCCAATTTTGGCATACTATTTATAACTCCAAAGATAAGCTAACATTTTAGTGTGGGCTTTAGACTGCTCATTGTCACATGATTTCAAATAATATTTTATAAATAAATATTTCACTAAGTTGTGAAATTACACTTTTATTTATCAAATGCTGTCTATTTTAATGTTTTGTGTGACTCTGAATCTTATGTTGACTTCTATCCCATTGTCACTATTTTTTCTACAGTCTCATGCAACACTAAACAAATGAGAAATTAAAATTTTCACATCCCTACTTTTAAAAAGGTTTTTGTTTCATAGCTTCATTGACCTTAATGTTGAAACTTTGATGGTTTTCTCTATATTAGTTTCTGGTTTTGCCAATAAAGCATATTAATTAGGTTTACTTACCCAATAGTTAATTTAATTTTAATTTGTCTTTTTGTATTTATCTTCTAGCCATTTTAATCCAAAAGTTGTTAATCCAATCAAGACATGTTCATGCTTGCATCTCATGCAAACAAATATTATTTTTAATTTCTAGGTGCAGTATTTATAGTCAAGTGTTTGGACTGACTGTGGGTGAAGTTAACTGCCTTGTCAGCCAGAAGTCCTTACTAACAAAGTTTTGGCCTTAGTGGAAAAGTCCTAACTTAGTTGAGATTTCTGTGGGAAAAGTTGAGGCCTCTGTAGGAAAGTACTAGTCCCAGTTAAGAACAAATAGCTATAGATATTGGGGACAGGTACTTAGCAACCCACTCTGTTCTGTTCCTCCTGCTGAACTTTTTTTACCTAGTCAATATCCTGCTTTGGGGAACAGGTGCATTCCCCCAGAAACAAAGTGATTTCGCATCATTTTCACTCCCCATTTCCTGTTTCTATGGGTATAAAACCTGCCTGGGAAAAACAAAATTTGTCAGCTTGATCAGGTTTTTTTTTTGTTGTTATTTTTTATTTTTTTTTGTCTTGCTGTCCATTCTTTGTATTTCTTGTTCCCCATTCACTCCTTAGGGGGTTTCTCAAATCCTGTTCGATTGTTTCATGGGTCAGGACAGTCGAGATTCAAGAATGCTCATGTTAAAAAGAAATTCTAAATGTTACTGAAGGACTCACTCATCTCTAAGCTCAAAGAAAAAAATTACCCTAATTACTTCCAGGGCTTTGTCTAATGAACATTAAGATATTTTTCTAACAGATGCAGAATATAAAAAAATCCTTCAACATATTAAAAACATTGTAGTTATTTGGTGAGTATATTGATGATTTTAGTATTCTTACACATCATTGTCATTCACAAATAACAATTTAACAAAGTAAGCTTCAGTTGAATAATGCCTTGCTATGTAGTGTAGGAGGTAGCATAAGATTTTAAAATTTGAAAAAAAGTGATTCAAAAAGCTTTAGTGTAGTAACCAATGGATTTAAATATTAGTATTATAAAAAAAACTCAGTATAAAAATCAAATCCAGTTTCCTTCCAGTAATCTACCATCTCTAATTATTATTTCAGGCTCTGAAATTCAGCCTGTGATCTAATCCCAGAGGCATAAAATTAAGACTATAATATCTTAAAATAGTATTGATGTATATGAGATACAGAATCTATATTAAGTAAAATTGTTACTTCACTTATGCTTAATTTTATTAAGGCAATATTTTCTGATAGCAATCATACTTATTTTTATAATTTAGTAATTTTAATAAACAGTTATTTAATTTTCATATTGGTAATGTCAGTTTTGAATTGATTTACCAAATCAGTTGCATTGTAAATATTTACCAATATTGGAAGATAACTGTTTACATTATTATATTAGTTATTTCATAGTTGGAATGAACACATCTGTAATGAGATGGTCTCTTAGAAAAGAGAGATGTTATAACTCTAACAACAAATTTGTTCTTATTCTTAAGTGGAGAAAACTTATTTATTAAGTTTCATAAAAATATGGTTTCCTCTTCATTCTCTTCCAGACAAAAGGGTGTTGAACATGAGCATTCACAAGACTGTGGTAGCACAAATGAAACCTGTACAAGTTCAAGATAGATGAGATCCCAACACTTAGATGGGGAAATGGACATAGACTCTGTTCTAAATTGAGACCCTCAGGCATATGAAAGAACATTTTTTTTCTGATGGATTATTGCTGTGCATGTCAACCACATTCCAGAGTTGATTAATACCTACAGAGAGTTGACCAACACATGTTATTTTTGTGGACTTCTTTGATGTTGTTTGTTTTGGCTTTCTCTCTCTCTCTCTCTCTCTCTCTCTCTCTCTCTCTCTCTCTCTCTCTCTTTCTCTCTCTCTGAGTTTGTGTGTGTATATGTGTGTGTTTTGTGTGTGTGTTTGTGTGTGTGATTTTCTGAGGCTTTTTGATTTCATGATTTTTTGTAGTTGTTGATTCAGGCTTTTTTGCTTTTTCATTTAGAGAGAGAAAGAAAAAGAGAGAGAAAGAAAGAGAAAGAACATTAAATTGGGTATGATGGTTGGAGAAAATCTGGGAGGCATTCAGGGATGGGACACATGCTCAAAATATATTGTATGAAAAATTCTTAATAATAATAATAATAATACAAATTACTTTATCCTAATCTCTCTCTCACACACACACACATTACACATGTAGTTAAGTATACCTTTTAAATTCCCACAAATCATCATTGTAAAAAAAAACCTCCTAAGTTCTTAGAGCAGCAACAAGGCAATTCATCTCATTTTTTGACTCACCATGTTAACCCTTCAATACTACAGTAAATTCTGTTATTGAAACTCTTTGTTCAAATTAATGAGCTTTATTTTCTGTCAGACATAATTATCTCTATAAACTGGGCTTAGAAAAAATAGCATAATATATTTAACAGGATAGGGTGTTGTCTTAGTCAGGGTTTTTATTCCTGGACAGAACATCATGACCACGAAGCAATTTGGGGAGGAAGGAGGGATTTATTGGCTTACATCACTAAGGAGGTCAGGTCTGGAATTCAAACAGGTCAGGAAGCAGGAGCTGATGCAGAGGCCATGGAGGGATGTTCTTTACTGTCTTGCTTCCCCTGGCTTGCTCAACCTGCTCTCTTATAGAACCCAAGACTACCAGCCCAGAGATGGTTCCACCCACAAAGGGCCTTCCCACCTTGTTCATTAATTGAGAACATGTCTTAGAGTTGGATCTCATGGAGACATTTCCTCAACTGAAGCTCCTTTCTCTGTGATAACCCCACCTGTGTCAAGTTGACATAAAACTAGCCAGTACAGGTGTATATACTATAAAATCTGCAAGACAATATGTTTTTTCAAGGGTTGCAGATTTCTAAAGATATTTTGGTTACTTTGGATTTGTAGGAACTTGACTGAATATTATAAAATTGTTTACCAGAACTTCTCAGGGTACCCTTAAGATGTGAGTCAAACTCTATAAAGTAGAGAGCATATCAAATACTCGAAATATTTTAAAGCACAGCACGATCAACTTGAGTTTCCCATCAAAGAGAAATGAATTCTTTTAAACTGAATTGGCTTTTATTTTATTTTATTTTATTGAATTTGGAAAAAAAATATTTTCAGAAAGAAGGTGTTTATCATTAATCCCCTTGAGTTAAGGCAACATTAAATGGAGAATGGAGGCCAGAAAATGTAAGACATATTGAGAGAATTTGGATGTCTGTGGACAAAACATTTCATTGTGCATACATTTTATGTTTTTTTAATATCTTATGTTCATATTTTTAATCACAAAGTCACAAGTCCTTGAAATGGAAATTTGTACAATGAAGTTCATACCAAAAATATATATGTTGAATTTGTTTAAAACTAAAATTAACATACCTTAGAATTGGGAATGATTAAAAAGCTTTGGGAACTCTGTATGTTTTACATTCGCCAATGATACTAGTTTTGATGAAACATGGTCAAACGTTTCAGATACATTAACTGTAGATATGATGTTACAGCTATGGTCCAGTGAAACTAGGTTACCTCTTGGGCCAGTCATGAAATTTGGTGTCAATGTCTAATTTTTCTAAATTTAATATATGAAAGATGCAAAACTAAGACAGTCTTTAAGAACAGCTGAGACCAGAACTGTGTGACAGAGTTTGAATCCTGGCAAAGAAGCCCCAAGAGGCTTGCATGAAGTTATGAAGGTAAAGTTTAAGCTACTGTAGAGATTCCAGAGTATTAGAAAGGCCAGCATGATGGGACATGATCTAATATCTGGACAAGGACATCTGAAGGTGAGAAATGGAATCAGTTTAAATGCTGAGAAAATCTGTGTGTGCTGAAGATAGCATATGTAGAGGAATTGTGACACCAAAGCTTATTTCTCCATGGAAAGCCCCAGTAATGGAGGATTTCCTTTCTCTGCTTGATTTTGGCTTTTTGTATAATCATCACTTTCTATTCCTAATACTTATTTTTATTTTGTGATAATAATTTTTACTTTATTCTATTATGCATAGCAATAACATAATTTTGTACAAGATATCACAATACATTTTTTGATGTGGTAAAGTTTTAAAGACTATGAGGACTTTTAAATTTGAACTGTATTTTGCATTATTAAACACACAGAGAACTTTGGAAGTAAGGGTTGGTAGGTTATGTCTAAAACATAATGTGATGTGTCTATCTGAAAGGTTAACAATGAATGAAGCTGTGATGGTTAATGTTATATACTTAAAACAATATAGAATTGCCTGGGAGGGAAATCAGAATGAAGGATTGTCTATACTACTTAGTCTGTGAGCATGGTTGTGGGCCTGCATCTTGATTACTTTTAATTTATATGGGAATAACTTCCCTTGTTGTGGCACCATTATTTATGATGGGGATTCTGGAGTGTATGAGAATAAAGAAATCAAATTAAGCTCTAGTAACCATACAAACATCAATCCCTTGATCTCTACTCTTGACTTGTGTCAAGTTTCTGCTACTTCCTGTTGCACTGATGCCCCAACAGTGATGGACTATAGTCTAAATTTGTGTGTAAAATAAACTTTCATGTATCTTCTTTTGGCCATGATACCTACAGAAACTTATAAGGTGCTAACCTTCTTAATGCAGTTCATGCTTGCATCAAACTTTCAATACTACTCCATTTTCTCTTCCTCAGTGCTAGTTTTTTTATAAGCCTAATATAATATGACTGAATAAATTTTCTTTTCATTTTTAAAACACATTTATTATTATTATTATTATTATTATTATTATTATTATTATTATTACTACTACTACTATTATTAATATGTGGTAGCATATGTGATCTAGAGCACATGTGGAAGTCAGAGCATCACTTTGCTAAATGCAGTTCCCTCTTTACATTCATGTATGTTCTGAGAATGGAATGAAGGCCATCACAGTTGCTTAGCAAGTGCTTTATTTGTTTAGCATCTCATTAACCTCCCGTTTTGTGTTTCTTTATTTTTGATATTATTTTTGTTTTTGTTTTGTTTTGTTTTGGACTCAGAACCTCCCTATGTAGCTCAGCATTGCATTGAACTTACACTCATCCTCCTGTCTTTCACGTACATAGATATTAGGTATGCATTATCATGACCAGTGAAGTTCATTATTTCTATGCTCTATCTGGCCCACCGTGAACATTCAGTACTTGGTATTCCATATGAGCTACATTGGCATACTAACTTGCCTTAGTTAGGGATTGTATTTAGGTGATAAGACATCATGAAAAACATCAACTGGGAGAGAAAATGTTTTGGTTCATCCTTCAGTTTGTAATTCATCATACATGAAAGTCACACCAGAAACCCTAGACTGGAATTTGGAGCAGGTAAGACCTGAAGTAGAGGACATGTAGAAAAATTGCATACTGGCATATTCCCCATGTTTTGATCATCCTACATTTTTTTTATAGCATCCAATACCATCAGTCCAGAGCTGATACTGCCAACTGGGATATCCTTCCATAGAAATCATTAATTAATAAAATTCAACAAAGCCTTTTCCAGGCAAAAGTTTGGTGGGGTTATTTTCTCAATTGAAATTCAATATTCTCAAATGGCTCTGGCTTGTTTGAAGTTCATATTGATTTAGACAGCAGGGGACTTTAATATTTACAGCCATAGGCATGATGTGTTAAGGGTAAGAAATGTTGTCTTGGACTTATCCTTAACAGGAAGGCTTGCAGCTGCCGAAGTAGATTTGGTAGAGTACTTTAATCTCATGCATGAAGCCTTGTGTTTGTTCTCTAAAACTGCATCAAGTAGGGCATGCTGGTACCTCTCTTTAATACTAGCTGTTCTGGAATATGAAAGCAGGAGGATCAGTGGTTCATAGTCATATTGAGCTATTAAGTGAGATAAAGGACAGTCTGAACTATATGGAATATATCTCGAAAGCAAGTAAGGATTATAATACTATATAATACCAACACACAAACAAAAGCCAGCTTATATCACATGAGACTGTGACTCTCTCAGTTTTATTTAAGCCTCCCTTTACATAATCCAATAGCTCTACCATCGATCTCTATCCACAGTTTACCAGTGGACCTCATGGCTGCACATGTCTAGGGTGTAATTTATTTTTTTTCCATTTTTTATTAGGTATTTAGCTCATTTACATTTCCAATGTTATACCAAAGTCCCCCATACCCACCCACCCCCACTCCCCTACCCACCTACTCCCCCTTTTTTGGCCCTGGCGTTCCCCTGTACTGGGGCATATAAAGTGTACAAGTCCAATGGGCCTCTCTTTGCTGTGATGGCTGACTAGACCATCTTTTGATACATATGCAGCTTGAGACAGGAGCTCCGAGGTACTGCTTAGTTCATATTGTAGTTACACCTATAAGGTTGCAGTTCCCTTAGTTCCTGGGGTGCTTTCTCTAGTTCCTCCATTGGGGGCCCTGTGATCCATTCAATAGCTGACTGTGAGCATCCAGTTCTGTGTTTGCTAGGCGCTGGCATAGTCTCACAAGAGACAGCTATATCTGGGTCCTTTCAACAATATCTTGCTAGTGTATGCAATGGCGTCAGCATTTGGAAGCTGATCATGGGATGGTTCTCTGGATATGGCATACACTAGATTTTCCATCCTTTCGTCACACTTCCAAATTTTGTCTCTGTAACTCCTTCCATGGGTGTTTCATTTCCCATTCTAAGAAGGGGCAAAGTGTCCACACTTTGGTGTTCGTTCTCTTGAGTTTAATGTTTTTAGCAAATTATATCTTGTATCGGGTATCCTAAGGTTCTGGGCTAATATCCACTTATCACTGAGTACATATTGTGAGAGATCCTTTGTGTTTGGGTTACCTCACTCAGGATGATGCCCTCAAGGTCCATCCATTTGGTTAGGAATTCATAAATTCCTGCTTTTTAAGAGCTGATTAGTACTCCATTGTGTAAATGTACCACATTTCCTGTATCCATTCCTCTGTTGAGGGGCATCTGGGTTCTTTCCAGCTTCTGGCTATTATAAATAAGGCTGCTATGAACATAGTGGAGCATGTGTCCTTCTTACCGGTTGGGGCATCTTCTGGATATATGCCCAGAAGAGATATTGCTGGATCTTCTGGTAGTACTATGTCCAATTTTCTGAGAAACCGCCAGACTGATTTCCAGAGTGGTTGTACAAGCTTACAATCCCACCAACAATGGAGGAGTGTTCCTTTTTCTCAACATCCGCGCCAGGATCTGCTGTCACCTGAATTTTTGATCTTAGCCATTCTGACTTGTGTGAGGTGGTATCTCAGGGTTGTTTTGATTTGCATTTCCCTGATGATTAAGGATGTTGAACATTTTTTCAGGTGCTTCTCTGCCATTCGGTATTTCTCGGGTGAGAAATCATTGTTCAGTTCTGAGCCCCATTTTTTAATGGGGTTATTTGATTTTATAGGGTGTAATTTATTTGACTAGTGGCTCTGAGTCACCTAATTTGTGGAAGAATAGCAGATTTCATACTTTGGTTATGAGGCACCTCTTTTAAGTACATTCAACTCAAACTTCCTTTAAACTGATAGATAAAGCAAAGTACTTTTCCCTATTATTTAAATGTGTGTGTGTGTGTGTGTGTGTGTGTGTGTGTGTGTGTGTGTGTGTGTGTGTGTGTGTGTATGTGTTGGTACGTACATATGTATGTAAGGAAATGCACATGCCCACAGGTGCCAGAGGCCTCCTCAAGCTCAAGCTAAAGGTAACCAATGTGAGTCCTGTCCAAGAGCAATACTCACTCCTCATTACTGAACACTCTAAACTCAAAGTGCTTTTATTCCCTGGCAACATAATCACGCCCCTAAGTATAACTCTTAAATTATTTTTGTTTGGAGAAATTCTTTTTATACTTTCTGGTACTGATAGACCTTGTACTTCTGATATTGCTCATGATTCAGTCTCCAAAGTACAGGATTCATAAAGATAAACTACTGGTTCCCCCGTAATTTCATATTTTCAGACAGGATGTCATATAGCCTAGGCTGGCCCCAACTTAGTATGTAACCAAGGATAGCTTGGAACTTCTAATCCTTCCAATACTAACTTGTTCCATGCAAACCATTCTATTTTTGAAAGCACCCATAGAGTAAATATTATTTTTTGACAAATTTCTCTTTATAAATGTTCAATTCAACTAAAGACTATGTCATGTATATTCGACCTCTTTTGTAATCATGTAAAGAATTATTTGACAAACTATATAAATCTGTTCCTGTGACAGTTAGGACCTCTATTCTATATCATGAAAGAAATATCTGTGTAGAGGGGTTTTACTTCACCAAAGTGGACAAATATAAATTTTATTAACTATCTTTTCAGAGTTATTTATTATCAGCTATCTTTGTCTGGGCATCTCTAAGGGCTAAAGTTTGATGTCTTGCTTTATCTATATATTATTCAGTAATTATGTTAGGGATATTATATACTTATTATAACTGACATACATTGTTCTGATAGATTAGAATAGAGCCTGGATAGCTATCTCAATATATTTCAAAAGCCCAAGTACACATATTTCAGGGATTCATATCTAGGGGCTACACAAATTAAGTACAGGACTGAAAAATATTATTTCTGATAATTAAATCAATGGAAAACATATTCTCACAAAAAATATACTTACATATTTTTACTATAGTTGTTTGTAATCGTTCTTAGCTAAAAGCAGGTGTTTTATCTGGGAAATGGTCAAAGAACTGGTGTGTCTAGTGCATAGATTATTTCTCAGCAATTAAAAAACAATGAGTACTCCCACCTTATCCTCTCTTTCTCCATTTATTGTTCTCCCTCTGATACACAGACACAAAATTTTCAATCAATAGGAACTCCTCTGGAAGTATCAGGAAAGTGCTACACACTACAAAACAAGCATTGGGTAATTTCCAGGCCAATACTCTCATTTTAATTTTGTAGGGAAAAGAAAACTCCCTTAGATACCTTAAAGAGACAGAGACTCACCCCTTCTAAACATAGGTAAAATAATAGGTGACTGTTGATAAATATTCTGGAGCAAAGCAGCAAGTGAGAAATAGGAAGAGAAGGAAGAGGAGAAAGGAGAGAGAAAGAAAGAGAGAGAGAGAGAGAGAGAGAGAGAGAGAGAGAGAGAGAGAGAGAATGTACTCAAAAGAAAGAAACCTTTAAAAGCCAGTGTTCATTTAGAATTTATTTATTTATTTATTTATTTATTTATTTATTTATTTATTTATTTATTCATTTATTTATTCATTTATTTATTTATCTTTTTTGATTTATTTAATCTTTTCTTCATACTCCAGGTGTTATACCCTTCTAGGTCCCCCCTCCGATTATTCCACATTCCATACCACTGCCGACCATTTCCACAAAATTGTCTTCAACCCCCACCTCACCAGAACTACCCAAGAGACTGTCTGTGGCCTCCAATCTCTTGAGGGTTTGGTGCATCTTCTCTGACTAAACCCAGACCTGGCAGTCCTCTGCTGTATGTGTGTTTGGGGCATCATGTCAGCTTGTATATTCTGCCTGATTGGTGGCTCAGTGTCAGAGAGGTCTTGGAGATCCAGGTTAAATGAGACAGCTGGTCCTCATACAGGGTTGCCCTCCTCCTCATCTTCTTCCAGCTTTTCCCTCATTGAACCAGAGGGATCAGCAGCTTCTGTCCATTGGTTGGGTGTAAATATCTGCACCTGACTCTTCCAGTTGCTTTTTGGGTCATTCGGGTACAGTCATAATAGGCCACATTTTGTGAGCACTTCATAGCCTCAGTAGTAGTGTAAGGCCTTGGGGCCTTTCCCCAAGCTGGGCCCCACCTTGATCCTTTCACTGGACCTCATTTCCATCAGGCTCTTCTCTGTTTTTGTTCTTGAAGTTCTTTTTGACAGGAATAGTTCTGGGTCAGAGCTTTTGACGTGGGATGGCAACCCCATCACTCACTTCATGCCTTCCTTATCTTTCTACTGGATGTGGATTCTACAAGTTCGTGCTCCCCATCTACAAGTTCATACTCCCCACTGTAGGGCATTTCATCTAAGATACCTCCATTTGAGTCCTGAGAGTCTCTCACCTCCCAGGGCTCTGGTACATTCTGGGAGGTCCCCAACCCCATACCTCCACAGTTTGCCTGTTTTCATTTTTTCTGCTGAACCTCAGGGCTTCAGTTTTTTTTTTTCTTCTCTACCCAATACCTGATCATGTTCTTCTCTAGTACTCCTGGTCCCCATCCCCACTTGAGACCCTCCCACCACCCACACCCACCCTGTGATTTCTTTCTTCTCCCTTCCAAGTGGGATTGAGGTGTCCTCACTTGGGACTTGTGGCTTGATAACTTTTTTAAGTTCTGCGGAATGAATACAGGGTGTTCTGCACTTTTTTGGTTAATATCCACTTATTAATGAGTATATACCATGAATGTCCTTTTGGTTTTGAGTTACCTTACTCAGAATGATATTTCCGAGTTACATCATTTGCCTGAAAAACTCAGGATGTCTTTGTTTCTTAATACCTGAGTAGTATTTCATTGTGTAAATGAACCACATTTTCTGTATCCATTCTTCTGTTTTGGGACATCTGGGTTATTTGCAGCTTCTAGCTATAATAAACAGGGCTGTTATGAACATAGAAAAACATGTGCCTTGGGGCATGGTGGGACATCTTTTTGGTATATGCCCAAGAGTGGTACATCTGGGTATTCAAGTAGACCTATTTCCAATGTTCTGAGGAATCTCCACACTGATTTCCAGAGAAGTTGTACCTGCTTCCGTCCCACCAGCAGTGGAGGAGTGTTCCTTTTTCTCCACATTTTCTCGAACATGTGCTGTCATCTGAGGTTTTGATCTTAGCCAATTTGATTGGTGTAAAGTACAATCTCAGGGTTGTTTTGATTTGAATTAACCTGAGCACTAAGGACTTTAAACATATCTTTAAGTGTTCCTTAGACATTTTAGACTCTTCTGTCTTGACATCTCTATTTAAATACATACCCCATATTTGATTGGTTTATTTCGTTTCTTGAGTTCTTTATATATTTTGGATATTAGCCCTTTATCAGATGTGATGTTAGTTAAGATTTTTTTCTCCAGTCTGTAGGTTGATGATTAGTCCCATTGCCTATATGGTTTGCTTACAGAAGCTTTCCAGTTTCATGAGGTCACATTTATGAATTCATGATCTTAGAGCATGAGCCATGGGAGTAGTTTTTAGGACATTTCTTTCTCTGTGTCAATGAGTTTATCTTCTATTAGATTCAGTGGATCTTATTTTATGTTGATAATCTTGTTCAACTTGAAACTGAGCTTTGTGCAAGGTGATAAGTATGGATTTATTTTTATTTTTCAACATACAGACTGAAAATTAGAACAGCACTATTTATTGAAAATCCTTTCTTTTTTCCATCATATATATATATATATATATATATATATATATATATATATATATATATATATATATATATATATATATATATTGCTTCTTTCCAAATATCAAGTGTTTATAAATGTGTGGTTTTCTTTCTGGTTCTTCAGTTCTAGTCCACTGATCCATCTGTCAGTCTCTGTATCAATACCATGTAGGGTTTTTTTTTTTTTTTTTTTTTTTTTTTATCACTACTGCTCTATAGTAGAGTTTGAGGTCCAGGATTGCTCTGAGCCAGGATAGTAGTGGAGTCACAGAGTAGGACCCTGGCAATGGCTTTAAACTCGAAGTGTCTCAGGGCTTTCTAGCTCTCAAATTGTACTGAAATGCTGATGATAACTTCTAAAAAGTACTTGGTTTTTCTGAGGGTAGGCTGGCTTAGGTGATTAACACCTGTAGCCTAACAGAGGAGGATTAAGCAATGCAGACTTTTTTCTAGCTCAGCAGGAATTGCTGGGCTCTAACTTTGAGCCAAAAAGCCAGATGTCACTGGAAGAGAAGGAATTTAGAGAAGTGATTATAGAAGTTATTATTAAGTTATAAAAATATTTTTATGAAAGTTATATAAGTGCAAAAGCAGAAAGATCCTAAGTGCAGAAAGGGAAAAATTATTCTTAGTGGGTAAAAGGGAAAAAAAATAGTCTAAGTGGAGAAAGGCAAAAAAAAAAAAAAAAAAAAAAAACCTTCTCTCTCGATTTTCCTCGTCTCTTTGTCCTCAGCACTTATACATATTTCAGAATACATGACCACATGTTACAAAGTTCATCAACTGTCTCAGGTCAACAGGTTCACTGAAGGTATCAAACCATAACTATGATATTAGAGAAGTTTTTTATAGGTAAACCCAATAAATATTTTATCTTTTACCCTAGAACCTATAATAAATCATTAGTTCCGTTCTGATGACCTTTGGTTAATTGTTATCCAACCTCTTGGAATGTGCTCTGAGTAGGAGAAAGCCTAGTAAGTATCTAAGAACAATTAGCCAGTGACACTAGGAAAACTGGCAGTTCTCATTGCAGTTTTGACTATCAGAAAAGGACCTAATAGCCCTTTTATTTTGGGAAGAATTTTATTGAGTATTTTTGCATTGATATACCTAAGAGAAGTTGGTCTGAAGTTGCCTTAATCTAGAATCATTTCACCAATAAAAACAAATAGACTAACAGACTGGCTATATAAACAATACATTTTCTGCATAAAAGAAACCCACCTCAGGGACAAAACCAGATACTACCTCAGAGTAAAAGGCTGGAAAACAATTTTCTTAGCAAATGGTCTGAAGAAATAAGCTGGAGTAGCCATTCTAATATAGAATAAAATCAATTTCCAACCCAAAGTTATCAAGAAAGACAAGAAGGGACAGTTAATGATCATGAAAGGCAAAATCTTCCAAGATGAACCCACAATTCTGAATATCTATGCTCCAAATGCAATGGCATGCACATTCTTTAAAGAAACTTTAGTAAAACTCAAATCACTCATTGCACTGCACACCATAATAGTGGGAGACTTCACAACCTACTCTTATCTATAGAAAGATCTGGGAAAGAGAAACCAAACAGAGACACATTGAAGATAAAAGAATTTATGAAACAAATGGATTTAATAGATATCTACAGAACATTTTACCCTAAAACAAAAGGATATAACTTCTTCTCAGCACCTCATGGTACTTTCTCCACAATAGACCATATAATCAGTCACAAAACAGGACTCAACAAAAATATTGAAATTATCTCATACACCCTATCACATCACCATGGAGGAAGGCTGATCTTTAATAACAACATAAATAATAGGAAGCCAACATTCATGTGAAAGCTGAACAACACTCTACTCAATGATAACTTGGTCAAGGAAGAAATAAAGAAATAATTAAACACTTTTTAGAGTTTAATGTAGATGAAGGGACAATATACCCAAACTTATGGGACACAATGAATGTAGTCCCACAAAGAAAACCAACAGCTCTGAGTGCCACCAAAAAGAAACCAGAGAGAGAGCACACACTAAGAGCTTGACAGCACACCTAAAAGCTCTAGAACAAAAGGAGGCAAATTTACAAGGGGGTGTAGAGAGCAGAAAATAATCAAACTCAGTGCTGGAATCAACCAAGTGGGCACAAAAAGAACTATTCAAAGTATCAACCAAACAAGGAGCCTGTTTTTTGAAAATAGTATCAAGATAGATACACCCTTAGCAAGACGAACTTGAGGGCACAGTGATAGTATCCTAATTAACAAAATCATAAATGAAAAGGGAGACATAAGACCAGAACCTGAGGAAATCCTAGGCATCATCACATCCTACAACAAAAGGCTATACTAAACAAAACTGGAAAACTTGGACAAAATGGACAATTTTTTAGACAGAAATCAGGTACCAAAGTTAAATCCAGATCAGAATATAGATCTAAACAGCCCCATATCCCCTAAAGAAATAGAAGCAGTCACTAATAGTCTCCCAACCAAATAATGCCCAGGAACACCCACATGGGTTTAGTGCAGAGTTCTATCAGACCTTCAAAAAAGAACTAATTCCAACTGTTCTCAAACTATTTCACAAAATAGAAACAGAACGTACTCTATTCAATTCATTCTATAGAAGCCACAATTACTCTGATAACTAAACCATATAAAGTCCCAACATAATAGAGGACTTCAGACCATTTTTCCTTATGAATATTGATGCAAAAAATATTCAATAATGTCCATGCAAACTGAATCTAAGAACATATTACAAAGATCATCAATAATGATAAAGTAGGCTTCATCCCAGGGATGCAGGGATGGTTTAATATAAGGAAACACATCAACGTAATCCACTATATAAGCAAACTCCAAAACAAAAACCACATGATCATCTCCTTAGATGCTGCGAAATTATTTAACGAAATCCAACACCCATTCATGATAAAAGTCATGGAAAGATCAGGAATTCAAGGCCCATACTTGAACATAATAAAAGCAGTATATAGCAAAACAGTAGTCATCATCAAACTAAATGAGGAGAAACTAAAACCAATCCCACTAAAATCAGGGACTAGACAAGGCTGCCCACTTTCTTCCTATCTATTCAATATAGCACTTGAAATACTAGCCCGAGCAATTGGACAACAGAAGTAGATCAAGGGAGCACCATGGTCCCTGGCCCGGGGGATTCTGCGGACACCAGCAAGGACCCACACAGGATCCTCCACGGGATCCTAAGACCTCTGGTGAGTGGAACACAGCGCCTGGTCCAATCCAATTGAGCAGGACCCTAGACTGCACTTTATTATTATGCACATCAGATAGGCATGTGTGTGTGTGTGTGTGTGTGTGTGTGTGTGTGTGTGTGTGTGTGTGTGTGTGTGTATGTGTGTGTTTGTGTGTGTATGTGTGTGTGTGTGTGTGTATGTGTGTGTGTGTGTGTGTGTGTGTGTGTGTGTGTGTGTGTTCATATAAGCATGTAGGTATATAGCACTTGTGACCAGAGGAATGCAATCATGAAGTATCTTTCTTTATGTCTCTCTGCCATTTTCCTATGATGCAGTGTTTTGATTAGAATATATTTTGCCCATGGGATGTGGCACTATTACAAGGTGTTGGCTTGTTTGAGGAAGTGTATCATTGTGTAGGCTTGCTTTTATGTAGTGCACAATCTCTGCCCAGTGACAAAAATTGATCCACTTCCTTGCTAACTGTGGCCACAAGCTTCCTCATTGTTGCCTTCAGACTCAGATATAGACCAATTAGTTCCTTCCCCAGCACCTCCTCTTCCTGGATGCTGCCATGCTTCCTACCAAGATAATAATGTACTGACCCTCTGAATCTGTAAGACAACCTCAATTAAATTTTCCCTATAAGAGTTTCCTGAGTCATGATGTCTCTTCACATCAATGAAACCCTGTTGAACATAGGCAGTATGTTAGCCTGATTTTTAATGCTTACAAGATAATTGCAACCATCATGCAAGCACAAAGTAAAGATGATGAATGAGTTTCTGTATTCTTTGAACTTCTGAATTTTTGAATGAATGTGGGGATTGGGAAAATTAGAAAGTTATGGGAAGGAGAAAGAGAGGATGCAAAGAACTTTTGGGCTCCTGCTACTTGCTTTTGAATTCAATATTTCTATTTTAAAACAACACCAACAACTAAAACAACCAATGACAGGGCATCCATACAACAGATTTACAGAGAAGACACCAAAGGACATTACATTCTTGTAAATCATTTTTCAGCTAATGTCTGGTGTATTGAGCCTAAGGATTTTACTGTCAAACCCTGATGATTAGTCACTTGATTGTATCCCCTAACACAATGATGAATGACACTGTGGTCAATAGGACAGTTAACATGTATAAATACATTGCTTTTCACACAGTCAGTTTGAATTGTTACTATATTTCCCAGTTTTTTTTTTTTTTGCATTTTATCTCCATTAGTGTGTTGTTTTCAGCCCTCACTTGCTACATAGAAAACGGAATCTTTTACAATATTTTTCATTTAGGGTGCACAATGGAACCTAAAGACTAATTCAGTAAATTTCAAAGTAGAGCTCTCTGTTCTCTTTACAAAATTGAAATTAAACTGTTTTCAAAAATATTTTGCAGTTGTGTGGCTTAGTTTAATTAAGATTGGGGGGGGTATTTCTCCCACAGTCTCAGTTGTCTCAAACTGGGAAAACTGTCTAGAAATGTTGTGGAACCTTTGTGACTGTGCCCAAGCAGAAGTAGATGCGTGGGGCAAGAAGGAGGGAGCTGGGTGGTTCTGAACTAAATCTTGGACTCTAAATCCAAACAAATGTGAGATGGGCACATTCAGGCTCTCAATGCCACAGATGAACTTGTTGTTTCCTCCTATGCTGTCTTTATCATGTCAGTCTGTCCCTGGTGAATGTTTGCCATATACATCTCTTCCTGAACATTGATTGTGTCAGGAGTTTTGACAACTTGACTTAAAAATAAGTATTGTAAGTGTACATCTGTCTCTCCACCTCTCCCCCTTCCCCCTCCGTCCCTCCGTCCCTCCGTCTCTCCGTCCCTCCGTCCCTCCGTCCCTCCGTCCCTCCCTCCGTCCCTCCCTCCCTCCGTCCCTCCCTCCGTCCCTCCCTCCGTCCCTCCCTCTCTCTCTCTCTCTCTCTCTCTCTCTCTCTCTCTCTCTCTCTCTCTCTCTCTCTCTCTCTCTCTCTCTCTCTCTCTCTCTCTCTCTCTCTGTGTGTGTGTGTGTGTGTGTGTATGGGTGTGTGTAGGTGTGTGTGGGTGGCTGTGGTGTCAAATATATTGCTGTCAATTTTGCCTTCATGTATTTTTTTTAATGTGTGTGTGTGGAATGATTTTTCACATTAAAAATTATTCTCACTTTTCATAAATTTCAGCGCAATCTTCACTTTTAGGGAGATAAGCTTCCAAATGGCTTTTTCTCTGGAACTCAATAAATTGGAATGCTCCATAGCTTTATGACCTGGATGAGAATTGTCAGTAGGTTCCCAGTGATGCTGTGGGGCCAAACTTAAGATCTATGCACCAGCTAGAGGAGCCTCTGTGTTCTTTGAGCCCTGCATTTGGAGAATAACTATGAATTGTTTGTACAGTTGGCTCTAGCATAGAGACTCTTTTTTAAAAATTGTTTTCTCTTTTTCACTAGATGCCATTCACTAGAAAGTCCTTCCACATGGAAACTACTGACCATATTGAATGGTAGAGAAAGGAGATTCAGAGTAAATTATAAATGAAGAAAACAAAAGTTACAGCCCTATAACTGATACTCCCACAGCTAAAGCTGTGTGGAAGCATGGAGAATGTTGGAGGACTTGCAAAATTTGGTTGGATCTCATTCCTCCTCAATGCTCACATAATTTAGTACTTAATATCCTCATGATTTCATAGATATATTTTTCTAAATACTTCTTAATTAAGTTGTGTGAATGTGTGTAACTCTGTGAATGTCTCTGTGCATGTCTCTCTTTCCATGTATATTTTTCTCTGTCTCTGTGCCTACTTGTGTGTCTCTGTGTGAATGTTTATGTGCATGTTTCACTCTGTATGTCTAAGTTTCTCTTTCTTTCTGTTTCTGTCTGTCTATCTATGCCTCTCATCTCTTCTCATTTCTTCTCCTTGTTTACCTTCTTCTTCAATTTTTTTCTTCTTTGCCTTATCCTTCTCCTCCTTATTCTTTTCTCCTTCTGCTTCTCCTTTTCCTTCGCCTTCTCCTCCTACTCCTGTTTTCTTCTTCTTCTTCTTCTTCTTCTTCTTCTTCTTCTTCTTCTTCTTCTTCTTCTTCTTCTTCTTCTTCTTCTTCTTCCTCTTCTTCTTCTTTCTTATTCTTCTTCCTTCTTCCTTCTTGTTCTTGTTCATCTTGTTCTTGTTCTTCTTGATCTTGTCCTTCGTCTCCTTCTTCCTTCTTCTTCTTCTCCTTCTCCTTCTCCTTCTCCTTCTCCTTCTCCTTCTCCTTCTCCTTCTCCTTTCTTCTTCTTCTTCTTCTTCTTCTTCTTCTTCTTCTTCTTCTTCTTCTTCTTCTTCTTCTTCTTCTTCTTCTTCTTCTTCTTCTTCTTCTTCTTCTTCTTCTTCTTCTTCTTCTTCTTCTTCTTCTTCTATGCCTTTGACTTTTCCTTCTTTCATTCTCCTTTTCTCCTTCTCTCCTCCTTATTTAACCTTCTCCTTTTCTACTTCTACAAGTCCTCCTCCTTCCTTTTGCTCTTCCTCTTCCTCTTCTTTTGTTCTTCTTCCTTCTCCTTCTCCTCGTCGTTCTGCTCCACCCATTCCTCTTCCCTTCCTTCTTCTCCTCTTCCTCTCCATATTCTTCTCCTTCTCTTTCTTTTTCTCCTTCTACTTTTTCCACTATCTCACCCTCCCTCACTCCCTCCTACCCTTACCCTACCGTCCCTGATGCATTCACAGATTCTCCTCCTTTACTACTGGTCATTTGAATTTTGTCTTGCCAAGCTATGAAAACAAGGATGGTCTCCTGAGGCATCCCCTGTTGCTGGTCTTTTCCATATGAGTCTTTTCAATTGTACTTTCACTGTTTTCCCAATTTCTTCTAAGATCATTTTATCCCACCCCACCTCCATGCCTTGATTTCTTATGGTGGGAGTCTCCAGAGTTTCAAACTCACATCCTCTCTGCTGGTGTTCTGCCTGAGAAACCACAAAATCTGGAGGCTAGAGTTAAATTTGATCATTGAGCTTGGGGCATTGTGCTATGTACAAAATGCCTGGTCTCCAGTCATGCTGAAGTCCTTAAACCTGATGAAACCTAATGGGTCGTAATTTTCATCAACATGGGAAGGAATGCATTTCCTCAGTATTTCTGGAACCCTGGCTGCTGGAAAAGTTACCAAACCCACAAGCACTCCCGCCCAGCAGTGGCTAATGGCTAACAGTCACATACAAAATGACCAAAGGTTCTGATCTTCAGGTTAGATAACTTCCTGTTACCTAGCAACAGCAAGATAACAAGCCCAATATATGAGAGGCTACTTGGCCCTACATCAGTCTCTCCCTCCCTCCCTCCCTCTCTCTCTCTCTCTCTCTCTCTCTCTCTCTCTCTCTCTCTCTCTCTCTCTCTCTCTCTCTCTCTCTCTCTCTCTAACTTTTACAATCCTTACTCTCTGTAAACTTTTACCTCTTTTTCTAAGTGTTCACCTTTCTTACTCTCTAACTTGCTTTCTGTCCTTCCTTCTATGTCTTTCCCCATCTCTCCTTTTGGCCATGGCAAGTCTAACAATCTTTTTACTCTTTGTTTTTCTCCCTGCTGTCTAAAATAAAGCTCTAAAACATTAGACTGTCTATGTTTTTTAAGGCCCAATAAGGGATGCCAGAGACAAAGAATCTGGTACCATTGTCTTCCCCTAGTTCACGCCCATCCGTGTAGTGTCAGTGGATTTACACAGCCAGATGCACAACCAGGGATGCATGGTAAGTATCCTTCACTCCTCCCATGTCAGCCTTCACAGAGCACAGAACCTTCTTCCGTCCATGTTCTCTCTCACCTCACCAACTTCCCCTACACACACAGTTTCACACTGGACACTTAACATTACTACGAATTTTTAAAATGTAACTGCATTTAAATTTAAAAATCATTTCCTCATTTGTGTTGGTAACAATCCAATGCTTAACAGATATTTGTTAGTAGTGCTTACCTGTTGGCATTGATACCATGAACTTCTTATTAATTCTGGTGCTATGTGATTTTTTTTTCCAAGCAAGATGAGGACTTGAACAATTTCTGAAATCATGTTTTTGGACTCACAGCACTTACGTGATGTAGTTCTAGTTTCCCAGAGACTTCCAGTATCTGTGATGAGCCATGAACTTGGGACATCTGCAGCATGACACAGAGTTTCATTGGGCTGAGCAGAGAGATCCCAAGATTTGATTGCTTTCTCTGTCCAAAGTATATATATGCGATTAAATTACAACTGCATAGTGGTTTTTATTACTCTGTGTTACTATCATTTCAAATCCTCTTAGTTCTTGGCTGAGTTGCTAAATGATACCTTGTTCTGTGAACCAGCTGCCACTTTTGTTCTAAAGCGATTTGATGGATCTTTTCAGCTTTCCTAGTTCCATTTACTTAGAAAGGTAGCTTCTCTCTGAGGTTATGGTCTCAGAAGTTGTTGGATGTTTCAAACCCTTCCCTGGAATGTCTGGGACTCTGCAGAAAAGGAACTAAGACTTTTGAAACAAAAGCGAGGAACTACTTGGTGTCTTCTTCTTGTCTTGTGAAAATTCTGAGATCCATTCTTACAACTGGAAATATTCAAACACATTAAAAGTATTCTACAATGAGAAAATCACCTGCATTATAATCCTGATACTTACTGACACATGAGTTATAAGGATGTTCTTTATTAAAAAATCAATTAGTTCTTACACCCTTTATTTCGTTCTAGAACACATTTTCCCCCTTTTAACAGCTGAAAAATCTATTTTACTTCAATTTCATTTTTAAAAATCCATATTATTTTAAAAATTTTAGTGATAATTGTAATAAGTATCTATAAAGTGTTGCAGATGGATCATGCCCCCTCTTTCTGTGGCTAATGGAGTGTTATTAAAAAAAAATTCTTCCTAATGAACATCTATTCTTGTTGTTGTTTTTGTTGTTGTTGTTATTGATGTTGTTAGAGGTTATTACTTGACTTTAGGAATGTTTAATGCTAATGAGGGTCTTATTGTTCTCCAGATGTCTCCTTTCACCCTCCCCAATATATATAATATATATATGTTTGTAAAAATGTGGTGAGTCCCTGTATGCACATTATCAAATGTTTCTGATTCAACTTGTGCACAAAGCAATCTAGATTCTGTCTTTTTACATTGGTGTTCCTTTGCAGGGAAATGAAATACCAAAGCCTCTCTGAAAGTAAGGATTTTTCAAAAGTCTCATTTCCTTGGGAATTCTAAATAAAAGTTAATATTCATTTTGGAGAATGTATTATGAGCTTGTCAAGGGCATTTGAATATGAATTTCTTTCCTCTTATGTTTATTTTTCCTTGGTGACTTGAAGTGGAAACTACTCACAGGAAAAAAAAAAGAGGTATCTAAAACTACTTCTCATTATCTCACTTTCTTTAAATTGAGATTTCTGATGTTGAAGAGGAATGAAGTGAGTGTGCAGATTTTTTCCACATAACTCCTAAAACAAAGAGTCATGTTCCACAAACATGTATTCGACACCAAAATGAAATTGCATGGGTCCTGGCTGAATGTAAAGTCCCTGTAAATGAATGTGTATGTGTGTGTGTGTGTGTGTGTGTGTGTGTGTGTGTGTGTGTGTGTGTGTGTGTGTGTGTGTGTGTGTGTGAATGTTTCCATGTGTGTGTGTCAGTGACTCAGTATATCTAGGTGTATATGTACATGTGTGTGTTTGGATTTTATTGCTGTAAACAGACATACTTATCAATGCATGGTTTATTAGAAAACCATTTAATTGGGGCTGGCTTACAGGTTCAGAAGTTCAGTCCATTATCATCAAGGTAAGAATATGGCAGGATCCAGGCAGGCATGGTTCATTTGGAGCTGAGAGTTCTACATCTTCTTCTGATAGCTGCTTGAAAATGAATAGCTTCCAGGCAGTAGGCAGAGGGCCTTAAAGTCTGTTCCCACAAAACATCAAATATGTTTTTGAGTGTTTATGTGAGTATTAGTATGGGTTTTATTGCCATGAAGTGTCACCAGGATCATAGTAAATCTTGAACACTTTGTAACTTCTTTTCAGAGGTTTACTCCATTATTGTCATGGCTGGAAACATGGTAGCCTTCAGACAGACAAAGTGCTGGAGAAGGAGATGAGTTTTAGGTCTTGATATACAGGAAGCAGATGGAGACTGTGTCAAACTGGGGATTGCTTAAGGACAGCAGAACTCCAAGCCTACCACCACATTGTTACATTTCTTCCAACAAGATCACACCAACTCAACGAAGACACATCTCCATCAGTGTCCCAACTA